>NW_006781377.1:3072663-3087197 GCF_000442215.2 Lipotes vexillifer | reverse complement strand
TGAAGTCCTTTGGTGATGAAGAGCAGGCCTGACAAATGACCAGATTCCAGACAGGCCAGTGAGGGCAGCAGTCTGCGAACTGGGGGAGGTTGAGGCCTTAGAAGGGCATCGCGGATGAATGTATCCAGTCTAGGAGGGAGGGGGGCAGCCAAGGAGAGTCACCTAGGGAAAGTAGATTGAAAGCAGCTTTGAAAAATTCTTTTTTCTTCTTTATTTAAAAACTCTTTTTAGTTTTTGCTGATTGAAATAGAGTTGATTTACAATATTGTGTTAGTTTCAGGTGTGCAGCAAAGTGATTCAGTATTTTCTTTTCAGGTTCTTTTCCGTTATCGGTTATTATAAAATATCGAATAGAGTTCCCTGTGCTATACAGTAACTCCTTGTTGCTTATTTAGTTTATGCATAGTAAGTGTGTATCTGTTAATCCCATAGTCCTAATTTATCCCTTCACCCTCCCCCTCCTCTTTGGTAACCATAAATTTGTTTTCTATGTCTGTGAGTCTGTTTCTGTTTTGTAACTAAGTTCATTTGTATCGTATTTGAGATTCCACATATAAGTGATATCATATGATATTTGTCTTTGTCTGACTTACTTCACTTAATATGATAATCTCTAGGTCCATCCATTTGCTGCAAATGTCATTATTTCATCTTTTTTAATGGCTATGTAATATTCCATTGTATATATATGTACCACGTCTTCTTTATCCATTCATCTGTCAATGGACTTGTAGGATGCTTCCATGTCTTGGCTACTGTAAATAGTGCTGCAATGAACCCTGGGGTGCATGTATCTTTTTGCATTAGAGTTTTCATCTTTTTTGGGTATATGTCCAGGAGTGGGATTGCTGGATCATATGGTAGCTCTATTTTCAGTTTTTTAAGGAACCTCCATACTGTTTCCTATAGTGGAAACTATACATTCCCACCAACAGCATAGGGGGGTTCCCTTGGAAGAATTCTGAAATAAGGATATGGAATAATGCTGGTCACCTCCACATCCCCACATAGAAACCCACTTAATTAAAAAAGCTGGGCTTATTAGGAGATGTTGAGCACCAGCCTCCTAGGTATTAAGCACTTTTCTGTGTATAATATGATGGAAACTACCACAGATTTCTGAGCAAACCCAGGGTAATAGAAATTTAGCTGAGAGGTAATTATTCAGCCAAGGACTAATTTCTGGCTCCTTCTGGAACCAGGTGTGGCCATATGACAAAGCTCTCATCTATAGACTGTGAATGGAAGTGATGTGAGCTCTTTTCAGACCTGGCCGTAAACCTTGTTCATGAGCTCGTGCCTACCACCACCCTCCTTGATTGCTGGGATGGCAATCCCCCAGTAGCCATTGGAGCCATGAGTTGAAGATGATAGAGCCACCATCTGTCTGGGCCCCTCAAAAGAATGCTTGGAGCACAGCGCTCCCCAACTGCCCGCTCTAGGCTACTAACATGAAAAAGAAAAAACTTCTATTATTCTTGGGCCATTGCATTTTGGGGTTCATCCATTGTAGCAATTTAGACTACACTATCCTAGTCCATTTGGGCTGCTATAACAAAATACTATAGATTGGGTAGCTTATAATAGAAATTTCTGACAGTTCTAGGGACTGGGAAATCCATGGTCAAGGTGACAGCAGATTCACTGTCTGGTTCTTAGACTGTTATCTTTTCACTGTGTCCTCATATAACAGAAAGGGCTAGGGAGCTCTGTGGGGTCTCTTTTATAAGAACACTAATCCCATTCATGAGGATTCTGCCCTTAGGACATAAGCACCTCCCAAAGGCCCCACCTCCTAATTCCATCACCTGGGGGGTTAGGCTTTCAACATATGAGTTTTGAGGGACACAAACATTCAGCCCATTGCACTGCTTAATATATACAAAAACTGTGGAAAGTAGGTGATGTCACTGTTTTATAGGTTAAGAATTTGCAACTCTGGGGATTTAAGGGATTTGTTTATTTACCCAAAGTCATGTGGATTTGATTTGAATGTGGAATCATGATTTGGACTGGAGTCTGTCTGGTTTAAACCTGTAGCTCCTCAAAGTTCAGGCCTCCAGAGAAAAAGAGGGAGGAATAGATGGTTTGGTGTCTGATTCAGTTGGGATGTCCACTAACTCAAGCCCACATTCACACCACTCTTCCTGCAGCTCCAGCTGCTGTCCCCCTGAACTTCATGCTGGAAGGATGTGAGAACTGGAAGGGGCCCCAATAATCACCAAGCTCAGTGGTTTTCAAATTTCATTTTGGCAACAGAAACCCTTCTTCTCGTGAAATCTCATTCGGAAGCCCTGTGAGTGGAACAGTTCAAAGCGGAGCTTGTATCTTTGAAGCGGGGGTCTGCTCACCTCTTACCCACATAGCCCCTGGAGGCTTCCTCAAGGCGGGTCAGAGAACCACTGATTGGGTCCAGCCCTTCATTTCACAAGTAAGGAAACAGCGGAGTACTACGTGTCTTCATCAGGGTCACACAGATGGTAAATGGCAGGGCAGGGACAGAAACCCAGGCTCCTGCTGTTCATATTTAGAAATCTTTCCATTGCACTGGGTGGGTTTCTTCTTTTGAGATATCAGCCCTTGGCCCCGATCCAAGATGCCCAGCCTCTTTATTCAGTAAGGACAGAATGGCAGAGAGTCAGAGTTAAGTATTGTATTAGTTTTGTTCCTGTGTCACAAATTACCACTAACTTCATGGCTTAAACAGTACCCGTTTATTATCTCAGTTCTCTACAGGCCGGGTGAGGTCAGCTGAGCTCTCTGCTCACAAGGCTGAAGTCTGCAAGGTGTTGTCTGTGTTGGACTGTTGTCTGGAGGCTTTGGGGAACTATCCACTTTGAAGCTCATTTATGTTGTTGGTGGAATTCGGTTCCTTGTGGTTGCACGACTGAAGTCTCTGTCCTCCTGCTGGCTGTTGGCCGTTGGTCACTCTCAGCTCTGGAGGCCACTCTCTTCAGGTCATTCCCTGTGGCTCCCTCCGCCTTAGCAACAAAGAACCTCCCTCACATCAAATCCCTCTTACATGTCACTTCTCTCTCACTTCCCCTTCTGCCACCAGCCAGAGGAAGCTTTCTGCTTTAAACTGCTCATGTGATTAAGTTCCGTCCATTTGGATAACCTCCCTGTTTCAGAGTCACCTGATGAGTAGCCTTAAGTACATCCGCTAATCCCTTTTGACATGCACAGTAGCATCATTTCGGGAGTGACACCAAGGGGTGAAGGTCATGGGCCATCTTAGAAATCTGCTTCCCATGCTAACTCTGTAGCTCACATTACCTTCCTTCGGGGCCTCAATTGTAACGCGATTTACTTCTGTGACCTCCTAACAACCTTTTGGCAAATTCTCTTTCCTCTCCTGGGGACAGAAAACAGCCTAGTTATGTTGGATTTTCTTTAACATGGTCTGTAGGGCCAGGGCAAGTAGTAAGATCTGCAGAGTGTGTTCCCAGCATGGGCAGCTCTGACAGGGTGAGCTCAGCACCTGTTTTTCTGGCTACATGCAGAAAGGCAGGTGGCAAGCCTGGGATCTGGGGAACATCAAGAGAGGATAGAGCCTCCCTTCCTCTGGTGCTTGTCATAGAATGATGCGCACCACAATCTCCTCTGTTTATAGATTATTCCAGAGGGGAGACAGGATTTAACCAAAGTTTGTAGGACTAGCCAGAGCTCCTAGTTCAGTGTTGTTTCTGCTGCTCTGGGTCAATACTAGGGTCAGCTGTTTTCTTCGCCAGTTCTTTGCTCTGGCCTCTAGGGGATCTCTATGAAAAGCCTTGCATAGTGTCTTCAGTTTGTTTCCTGCCCTCTAGTCTAGCAGGTAGGATTGCTGGTCGCCTTATCCAGGCCCAAGAAGCATGGGAAATTGCATATTCCAAGTATCATGCTGGCCGATTCTTTTTTTTTTTTTTTTAATTTATGTATTAATTTAGGCTGCCCCAGGTCGTAGCTGCCACAGGCTGGATCTTCGTTGCGGCATGCCGGATCCTTTAGTTGTGGCAAGCGGACTTCTTAGTTGCGGCATGCATGTGGGATCTAGTTCCCTGACCAGGGATCAAACCCGCTCCCCCTGCATTGGGAGCGTGGAGTCTTACCCACTGGACCACCAGGGAGGTCCCATGCTGGCCGATTCTGACAGAGCATTCCAGAGAAACTATCTGCCATCAGCTGCAGAAGAAAACTGAGGTGAGAGGACAGGAAAGGCTGGGAAAGAAGATGCCAAGAACAGGAGGTGGTGTGGTTAAGCTCCTGGGTTTCTAGTTTTTCTGTGGCAATGGGTTTGCAACATAACTTTGGAGGCCTAGCCCAAGGTCTGGGTGTGACACTGGAGGCTCCAAGGCTTGTGTCAGGGGTGGCAGGGGAGGGATGGTTGCAGGAACTGAAAAGTCTGGTGGGTATGAGATAGGATAGTTCATGCTTTAAGGAACATCTACATTTGTGTTCTTTATTTTTTCAGAAGTGAGGATTACGAGAATAAAGGATAGAGAAAATGAAGGGAAAAATAGAGCCATCAGAGGTGATGATATTGAAGTTTGATGCTGACTCAATTCTGATGCTGACCCAGAGAAAATTGCACCTGCTTGCATTTCCACTGACCAACTAAATAAAAGGCTGGTTAAGAAGCTTCGAGGGACTTCCTTGGTGTCGCAGTGGTTAAGACTCTTCACTCCCAGTGCAGGGGGCCCGGGTTTGATCCCTGGTCAGGGAACTAGATCCTGCATGCTGCCACGAAGAGTTCGCGTGCCACAACTAAGGAGCTCACGTGCCACAACTAAGGAGCCCGTGAGCTGCAACTAAAAAAAAGGAGCCTGCCTGCCACAACTAAGGAGTCCACGTGCCACAACTAAGAAGCTGGTGAGCCACAACTAAGGAGCTGGCCTGCCGCAACTAAGACCCGGTGCAACCAAATAAATAAATAGATAAATAAATAAATATTAAAAAATAAAAGAAGAAGCTTTGAGACTACTTCTCTTCCAATCACCACTGGAAAATACACACGAGTCTCCCTCCCATTAGAGACACATGCTACCAGGGATATCCAAGTTCCGCTGGGGAGGAATTTGGCTAAAAAGTCAGATCTTTTTAGAGCTGGTCCCATAAACCACAGGCACAGGCCCCACACAGAGCCTTCCTCTGGGCCTTTTAGACTGTGTCAGGTCCTAGGGTTGGCAACACCATCACCTCCACCAAATGACTCTGCAAGTTTCAAATCTCCGAAAACAAAGGTCTTGGGAGGAAAAAAGTGGCAGAGAGATGGAAACGGACCAGGACCCAAGGGCAGATGCTGGAGGAGGTGCTGCAATAGCATCCTTTGTGAATCCTGTCCAGGTTCTCTGAATATGCCCTTGAGTTGGGGCTGTGGGTGCAGTGGAATAAAGACAATTCATAGTTATTGTCTTGGGAGAGGGCCAGTCACAGCCCAAGTCCAGATCTGGGTCTTCAGGCTTGGAAGGACCCTCTTGTTGCAACAAAGTCTCCAGATTCCTGGCTGGTAGATGTCCTAGGCCCACGTCTTTCCCTTTGCAATCCAATATCCTTCCACCAGGCTGGGCTTCTGGAGAGCCTCATCCAGACGCGGGCACCCCAGGCCAGGACAGTGGGGAGGGGCGGGCTCTGGTGCTGTTGGGGACCTTCACCGCTAGCTTCAGTCCTCTGTCCCAGCTCTGCTCTTCCCTTTGAAGGGATGCAGTTGACAAGCGGGTCTATTAGAGCCTTAACTGAATCGTCAGCACACCAGCCATTAGCGGCTGCTAATGAGGGAATCCAGAGGATTACAGCATCAATGATCAAGTTTGACTTCTCAATGTGGCTCTGCCAACAGTGGGCTCTCGTGAGAGTCTTTAGAAAATGTGATGGAGACCGGGAGGAGAGGCATGTGCCCACGGTGTGGCTATGCCCAGGATAGGCTCTTCTGGGGCCTGCTCTATGCATCGGAGGCAGCCAGTGCATCGGAGACAGAAGACCGTCCCACTCTCAGGCCTGCATGCCTCTCTCCCAGACCTTTACAGCTTCCTGAAAATGCATATGTTTCTTTGCCTCCCACAGCTGTTTCCTCCGTAAGTCTTGCCATCTCATCCGTGGTCTTCCTTAATGCCTTCAGTCAAAATCATTCCCAAGTTTCCCATCATCCACATCCATCCTAACAGTCACCGAGTCCTTGGAATACCAACTTGTTAATATCTCTCTGGACTCCTCTTCCTTTCCTTCTCTTACTACTTTAGTTCAAGCCCTCATCATCACCATGGAAATGGTCACACAGGGAAATTGGTCTCTCCATCTCCAGTTCATCTCCTCACCTATGTCCAAATCATTCTCTTTCTAAAAAGCAAATTTGATTGTCATTTCTCAAAACCCTTCAGGGATCCTTATAGCTTACAGGAGAAAGCATGATTTTTCAGCAGAGCATTATAGGACCTCCATGATCTTGGATACTTACATCTCACCCTCATATTCCCTCATTCTCTGCTTTTCAAATCTAGCTGGAGCCACAGCGCACTGCCTGCCCTTCCCTAAAGTACCAAAATGTTGGGGTCATCATCTTACTTTGCACATGCAGATGTGTCTACCTGGAGTGTCTTCCCCCACCGGATCACATGGGAAACTTATACCTGTCTATTAAGTCTCATGTATGAATTCTTCCTAATTTACCCCTTCTTTCCTTGGAGCCCCGTACATAGTTTTCTCCTAGCACCTAATCACACTACAATTATAATTATTTATTTGTCTCCCCTACTGGACTTCGAGATCATTAAGGACATCAGCTTCAGTATTTATTTCTGGAAGCCTCGGGTCGAGCACGCATGTCTAGCGCATCAGACATTCGGTATGCTACCATTACTACAGTGTGTGCTTGACCAATGGATTAGAATACGGATGATGTTTCTTCCAGTTCCTTTCATGGATCTGTATTGATGTGCATTTTATCATTCTATGTGGGATTGTTAGTTGTTCACAGTCTAATTCTTTCAAACCCAAAGAGAAATGTTTTAGCTGTCAGAAATACCCACCCTCTACTCCAAGAGCTCAGCACATGACCTTGGGATCCTTGACTATTTATGGAATTGAACTAAAATCTGCAAGTGTTAATTGAGCCTCTTGTTCTACTGAGGCCCTAGAAGGAGGTGCTTGGGGAAAATGTCAGACTGTAATAACCTATATGGGAAGAGAATCTGGAAAAAAATGGATATGTCTATGTGTAACTGAATCACTTTGCTGTACACCTGCAACTAACACAACATTGTAAATCAACTATACTCTATTATAAAATAAAAATTAAATTAAAAAAAATTTAAAAAGCCTATGGGATGGGGCAGGGATAAGTTAAGAGGTGGGTATTAACAGGTACACAGTACTGTATATAAAATAGATAAACAACAAGGGCCTACTATATTACAAGTTATATTTAATAGCTTGTAGTAACCTATAATGGAAAAGAATGTGCAAAAAATATATATGTAAAGATATATATGCACATGTATAAGTAACTGAATAACTTTGCTATACACCTGAAACTATATACACCTAAACTAACACAGCATTGTAAATCAACTATTCTTCACTAAAAAAGCAAAACAAAACAAAACAGAACCCCACAGCTGTCACAAGAGCCTCAGATGGTGTGTAGCCCTGTGCCCAACCTGCGTATGAGAAAACCAAATCCCATGGAAAAGAGGAAGAGGCAGAGGCAGGGCTCATACCAAACTGCCTGCTGCCAGGGCTCCAGACTCCCACCTGCAGTGACTACTGCCCAGTAGCCATATGTGGTTAATATAAATCAATCACTCCAACTGGGAGGGAAGCTCTTCCCGCTTCCTCCCATCCCCTCCATCTGTTAATGCTTTGCAATCCCGGGGATTGTCCGCACATCAAAGCCTGTCAGATTGGACAAAATGAGATAACAACGCAGAGATTAAACTCTTGCCCGAAGTGGTAGCCTTTGTGCAGCCCAGAAGTCGCTTTGTTTGGGGACTTTTAAAATTGAATCACACAGTCTCAAAATGGGGACAGTTAACACTTACTTATACCAGGAACACCTATGAGATGCTGAGCTGCTTTGTATACACTCAGCCCTGTTCTTGTCTCTTTCCTCCATCAGCCCAGAGGGGAAATCCATAGCACAGTCTGCATGTCCTGCAGAGCGGGAGGCTGTGGGTTGCCCGCTTCCTGCAGCAGCCTCTTCACCCTTAGTTCACTAAAAGGCCAAATTTCAAAACAGGCGTGGGACTAAGGTGAGCTGAAAGAGGCAGAAATTAATTGTCTCACTCATCTTATTATAGGCCTTGCTCTAAAGAAACTCATTCTGTCAGCTTTAAATAAATGGGAGTCTAATTGCCTGTAAAAATACATGTGTGAACTTTCTCCTAAAATGTATTACATTAAATCATATATTTTGACCTCACCCTGGGTGAGTTTATCCAATTCTTTCCTGAAATGGATGAAACAATTGTCCATATATTGATATATAAATCATGTCCTGTGGATCCCAATCTTTTTTTAAGTGAAATTTTGGCTGAGATAATCACAGATGTGAATGCAGTTTTATGAAATAATATGGAGAGACCCCCTATGTCCTTTACCCAGTTTTCCCCAATGGTTAACATCTTGCAAAACTATAGTACAATATTGCAACCAGAGTATTGAAGTTGGTAAAATCCACAGATTTTACTCAGATCTTCCTTATTTTACTTTTACTCATTTTGGCATGTGCATTTCGTTCTCCACAATTTGATCCCATGTATAGGTTGTGCATCTACCACCATAATGGGGTGCTGAGCTATACCATCACCGCAGGGATTTCTCATGTTCCCTTAATAACCACAGCCTACACCCTACCCACACCCCCCTCCCCATTACACCTTCACGTTACATGACTTTCCACGGTCTTTCCTAATTTGATGGCTATAAGTACTCCATTTTAAGAATTTATCAATACAATATTCACCCAATCATCGATAGTTGAACATTTTTTAGATGTATCTATTTTTGTTGTTGGCAACTCTATATTCAGTTTGGCTCCAGAAACTCCTGAAAGGCCTTAATGGTCAGAAGCATCTTTCCTGGCCATCCTGAAATGCCCCCACTAGCATTCTGTCCCTATAGCTGAAGGCTTTGATTCCTGTTCTATGCAAACAACCCTGGAGGTTCTATCAATAACTTGTATATAAATGTGAAAGAAGGAGAGAAGTGAAAAGTTTTAATAAAGGGAAGAGGGTAAAAAGAGGGTGTGAATACAGGAGGATGGAGGTAAATTGGGGGATTTTAAGTGTAGGAAACCTATCTTCATTTCAATTTGCCTGGCCCGAATTCCCACTGCTAATGAACTCGGATGATCTGACGTTCTCTGATCCAGGGCTCCGTTCGGCCTCTCTCCCAGCCCAGGTCCTGGTATCAGTCTTTCCAGGCACAGGTGGAGTTTCTGCAGCTGACTCAGGCCTGGGAGGAGACCATGCACAGGCTCCCCTGGCTCCTGTCCAAGGATCCCCAGCCAGCAAATCCGGGCACGAAAGCCCCACACCAGTGACAGCACAGGGAGCAAGTGGCTGGCCCCCTGCACCACCCATCCTGGCAAGCTGGGAGTCTGGCTGGCATCACTCCTGGCTCATTTCTAAGAGCTCGCTAGCTAGATATTTACTGGGAGGGACCCTTGGCAAGAGGAGGAAGCTGGGTAGAAATGGTGCCCAGGCCCATTCACCCACTGCGCTGTGGCAACTGAGGTTTATTGCCCTGATGGAGTTTCCCTCACCCGGATGGCCAGGGGAAGAGGCGAGGCAACCCTTCCATCACCAGAGGCAGGATGGAATGCTTATTGTACGTCCCTCACTCTGTAGCAAGGGAAATTCGATTTATTTTAGAGTTAATCCATCACCCTCTGGCATCCTTTCAAGATGGGCCTTGAGCACAATTGCAGGATCTGGATAAAATGGAGAAGTCAAATTCAATTTATTCCATTAACATTTAAAAGACATTTAATTACAATAAAAACTGAAAAGCATTTAATGTGAATGGGACCATGGCTTTATCTTCTCTCTGTGTTTTCCCCACCAATCTCTCTCTGCCTGCTGCCATTGGCCTGTTGGAACTTTGTTTCCTGGTTTTAAGGGTTCCCATGAGCCTCGGCCCCATTGTCACCTTGGCCGGCTACAGCAGGGGGAAAGGAGGTGGCATGTCCTCTCACCGCCCTTTGTGCAGACCTAGATCCACTCATTCCTTTCTGCATGGTCATCGCACTGTCTGCTCTGCTGCACTTTACTTTTTGTATCTTATCCCGTCCCCTCTTCCCGTCGAGGGCCAGGGAGTAGGACAGATGGGAGGCAGTCACATCTGCCTCTTTCAACTGTCCCCTCGCCAAGCCCTCAGTCCATGCTGGACTGTCCAGCACCCAGAGGAGACACACGCAGAGCACCACAGAGCAGGGGCAGCTAAGGGTGTGATTTTAGAAAAAGATACTATATTTCATTTTTCTCCAAGGTCACCAAAGTAGACAAGAAAGACTAGCATTTGGTCAGATTTCTTCATACTTATTTTATGATTAGGTATTGCTTTTACTTTTAATTCTACATGGGATTGTGGGAGGCAGACAAATGGTCCCCCAAAGATGTGTGTGCCCTAATCTCAGAAACCGTAAATGTGCTATGTCATATGATCAAGGGAAATTAAGGAGGCAAGTGAATTAAGGTTGCTAATGAGTTGCTTTATTTTACTTTATTTTTTAAAAAATATTTATATATTTGTTTGCCCTGGGTCTTAGTTGTGGCAAGTGGGCTCCTTAGTTGCGGCTCACAGCCTCCTTAGTTACGGCATGCATGTGGGATCTAGTTGCCTGACCAAGCATCGAACCCAGTCCCCCTGCATTGGGAGCACAGAGTCTTAATCACTGCGCCACCAAGGAAGTCCCACGAGCTGACTTTAAAATAGGAAGGTGACCCTGGATCATCCAGGTGGCCCAATGTAACGAAAAGGGTTCCTATAAGTAGAAGAGGGGGCAGAAGACAAAACCAAAATGCCATAATGTGAGAAGGACTTGACCCACTCTTGCTGGCTTTGAAGATGGAGGAAGGGGCCACGGTCCAAGGAGCACAGACGGCCTCTAGATGCTCGTGAGGGAAGGAAAAGGATTCTGCACCAAGAAGCCTGCAGAAAGGAACACAGCCCAGCTGACCCCTTGATTTTAGCCAGTGAGACCTACGTTGGACTCCAAATCTCCAGAACTGTGAGATAACAAATCTGTATTGTTTTATATCACTGAATTTGTGGGTGTTTGTTAAAGTTTGGAAACTAATCCAGGCCCTGCCTAGATTAGGGGAGGAGAAAGGTGCTTGGAGCCACACCATCATCCGCAGCAAACATTCATTCCCAAGCATCTTCCAGATGAAAGGCAATGTGTTGGGGCCTGGTCCTTGCCTTACATAAACCCTAGAGGAGATGGCACAAAGCAGGTGCTCAGTGGGGCTCTGGAGAGGGAGTCTTTGGGGTTTGCAGGATGGAGCTAGTCCAGGGTCAACTTTAGTTGGGTAAACTCGGGAAAGGTATTTAATGTCTCTGAATTCCCATTTCCCCACATTATAATGGATATAATAATAATATTAGGGTCGATATGAAGAATCAGTGAGTTACTATTTGGAAAGCCCATATAACAATGCCTGGCACCTGAGAAAGGCCATATAAGTGTTAGTTATCACTGGACTTTTAGGAAAGTCTTTAGGGGCAAAGCAGCCTTCAAGGAAGGAAAGTTAGAGAGATAATAAAAATAACCAATATTTACCAACTCCTTCCTGTGGATAAGCAGTGTGATAAGCATTTATCTTTATAACATTAAGTGCAAGTATTAATCTTAGTTCCACTTTACAGGCGCACAAAGCTTAGAGGCTTACAGAGCTAAATAACCCAACAGTTGAGAGGCCGAGTAGGGATGCACACTTATACTACTGCTCAGAGGCGGGGATGAGCACATGTTGGAAGAAAATCAAGACAGGAAGTTAGTTTAGTGGAAGCCAAAGGCTGGTATGAAGGAGGAGCTCACTGGGACCAGGCTGGGAAGTCAGAGGGGCCAGACAGTGATGGCCTTGAACAGCAAGATGTTATTATTTAGGGAAGGCAAACAGATGGACTTGTAAGAACATGAATCTGGCAGGTGTGGGGGGGGAAGGAATCAAGAGAAGGGGATCCTGGGGGCTTCCCTGGTGGCGCAGTGGTTGAGAATCTGCCTGCTAATGCAGGGGAAACGGGTTCAACCCCCGGTCGGGGAGGATCCCACATGCTGCTGAGCAACTAGGCCCGTGAGCCACAACCACTGAGCCTGCGCGTCTGGAGCCTGTGCTCCGCGACAAGAGAGGCCGCGATAGTGAGAGGCCCGCGCACCGCGATGAAGGGTGGCCCCCGCTCGCCGCAACTAGAGAAAGCCCTCGCCCAGAAACGAAGACCCAACACAGCAAAAAAAAAAAAAAAATACCCCCAACATCTTCCTAAAAAGAAAAAAGAGAGAGAGAAGGGGAGCCAGATGTAGACAAAGCAGTTAGGGCATCATCCCAGATGCAGAGGTATTGGGGTGGAGAAGATGTGGGGAGCAGGTGAGTGAGAAAAGTAACACAAAGGAAGCACTCCCACAGAATGGGAGAAAATATTTGCGAATGAAGCGACCGACAAGGGATTAATCTCCAAAATATACAAACAGCTCATGTAGCTTTATGTCAAAAAAAAAAAAAAAAAAACCCAATCAAAAAATGGGAGGAAGATCTAAATAGACATTTCTCCAAAGAAGACACACAGAGGGGCAAAAATCACATGAAAATATGCTCAACATCACTAGTTATCAGAGGAATGCAAATCAAAACTACAACGAGGTATCACCTCATGCCGGTGAGAGTGGCCATCATCAAAATGTCTACAAACAATAAATGCTGGAGAGGGTGTGGAGAAAAGGGAACCCTCCTACACTGTTGGTGGGAATGTAAATTAATATAGCCACTATGGAGAACAGTATGGAGGTTTCTCAAAAAACTAAAAACAGAGCTACCATATGACCCAGCAACCCCACTCCTGGGCATATATCCAGAGAAAACCATACTCTGAAAGGATACATGTACCCCAGTGTTCATTGCAGCACTGTTTACAATAGCCAAGACATGGAAGCACCTAAATGTCCATTGACAGAGGAATGGATAAAGAAGATGTGGTACATATATACAATGGAATATTACTCAGCCATAAAAAAGAATGAAATAATGCCATTTGCAGCAACATGGATGGACCTAGAGATTCTCATACTGGGTGGAGTAAGTCAGACAGAGAAAGACAAACATCATATGGTGTCACTTATATGTGGAATTAAAAAAATGGTACAAATGAACTTATTTACAAAACAGAAATAGAGTTACAGATATAGAAAACAATCTTATGGTTACTGGGGAGAAAGGGGCGAGGGATAAATTGGGAGATTGAGATTGACATAAAGACCAACGACCCAGCTGCCTGGCCCCATCTGCCGCAGGAAGTGGGGAGCTCACCACCCCTGAGTCTCCCTTCTCTGCCCCACCTCCCTGCAGGTTATCCCCTGTCCCCTGCCACCCTACCCCGTTCTTTCTGGCGCATTGGGAATTCAACCCAAGCCCATGCTCTCTGAACATTGAAACATCGCCCCAATCATCCTGCACGCGGCTGTCAGATCAGGATTAAGTGCAAAGGAAGAATAACAGCCCAAACAACCGAAACAAGAAAAGCAAATAAGAGAGGAGGCTGTGGAGAAGCCTCCCTACCCGTCCTGTGATGAACAGAGAGCCCCCTTGGAGTTTACATCTCCCCTTTGTGCAGTTGCGGGTTCCAAGCCGGCCTCACCCCACCTGGAAGATCCCCATGGAGCAAACCCACTGGACACCCAGGCTCCCTTGGTTGGACCGTCTTTGCAGCAGAGTAGGGAGCTCTGTAGGTGCCATGACACAGAGGGTGGCCGACGAATGTGGGATTTAAGGAAAACAACTTCCCAGAGGATTTTCTGATGATTTATTTAAAACATTCAGTTGCAGAGCCAATAACAGAAGCAAAAAAGAACAAAAAAGTGCGGGAGATGATAAAGTCATTAGCCGGGGAGAGAGGATGTCCCAGGGTGCAGGAGACATGATCGCCCGGATGGAGGCCGGAGTGGGCGGAGAACGGCACCCACACACCCTCCACACAGCCCTGGGCACCAGGCAGCCCCGAGGAGCTGTTTCAAGCTTTTTGGCTTGGTCCACCCAGAGGCCTGGCCCCGAGGACTAAGGAGTCCCGCGGAAGAGCAGAGCCAGTAGCCTGGAAGGCAGAGCAGGAGGGCTTAAGGCTGCAGTCGGTCAGGAGGTTTAGAAACTTGCAGGGGTTATTATGGAAGGAAAACCATTCCAGCTGGAAATCAGAGAGAATGCGAAGTGGGTCAGAAAGTTCAGGAACATGTTTCAGCACATTTAGACGTTTGGCAAGAGGACCACGGAGCCGCTTGCTTCCTACCGCTTCTTTTTTTTTTCCTCTTTTATTTTATTTTTATTATTTATTTTATTATTATTATTTATTTTTTT
>NW_006781377.1:3063711-3072499 GCF_000442215.2 Lipotes vexillifer | reverse complement strand
ACGGGCCCAGCCGCTCCGCGGCATGTGGGATCTTCCCAGACCGGGGCACGAATCCGTGTACCCTGCATCGACAGGCGGACTCTCAACCACTGCGCCACCAGGGAAGCCCTTTATTTTTATTTTTATTTTTATTTTTTTTACATCTTTATTGGAGCATAATTGCTTTACAATGGTGTGTTAGTTTCTGCTTTATTATTTTAATGAACCCAGTAGATCAAGATTTTTCCTGGAGGGGAGCTCAGCGTGAGTGGTGGACTTCGGAGAGCTGCCTGCTCGTTTGCCAGGTCCTGGCGATTCTATTGCCTTTATGCCCCTCCAGCTCCCACTGTTTTTCTGCCTTATTTCAGACTCTCGTCTTTTTCTCCTGCATTATTGAAACAGCCCCCTAAATGGTCTCCCCACCTGTGTTCTCATCACCTTCCAGTCCTCCCCACTCCCAACCTTCCAGACTGATGCTTAGACATCCCAAATCCGATTGCCTCACGCAGCTTCTTAAAATCCTCCCCGGCTCCCTGCTGCCCATGGACGTGTTCTCAGGCTTCCTTGATCACAAGGCTCCCTTGAGATGGTTACCAGAATACAGATTCTTAGGCCCCCTTGAGATTCTAATTTAGCAGATCGGAGGCGGAGCTCCAGTATCTGTATCATCAGTAAACATCCTAGTTGATTCTCATGATCGGGAATGTGTAGGAGACACTGTCTAGAGCTAATGCTGTACTCTTTCTCGTGTGAAAGGTCTGTGTTGGGCAGCTGTCTCTGCACCCTGACAGTTGAGCTGCATCTCTGAGTATCACTTGTTGGAGCCCAGCCAGACTGGGCTCTGGAATGGGGATCGAAAACTGAAGGCTGGTTCAGAATACCAACCACGGGGCAGTCCAAGCTCATTGTCAAGCAGACCACCCGACTCTG
This sequence comes from Lipotes vexillifer, assembly GCF_000442215.2. Lineage (NCBI taxonomy): Eukaryota > Metazoa > Chordata > Mammalia > Artiodactyla > Lipotidae > Lipotes > Lipotes vexillifer. The sequence goes on along the minus strand of NW_006781377.1, from coordinate 3,071,590 downwards.
GGCTGGGAGGAGGCAGGTACGTGTGCTTTGGAGAGATGGAGAGGTTTTTTTCTTTCTTTCTTACAAAAATGAGAGAAAAACAGACTGCAGGTAGACAGGGAAAAGCAGTTAAAAACCCATATTATATAAATAACTTGTGGTGTCCACTCTCTCCTGTTGTTCTGAGACAAACAGCTTAGTAAGTAAACTGAGGCAAGACAAACAAGATAGTAACAGCACTAAACGAGCTTGGCCGTGATTCTCTGAATTGCACGCATCTGAAATTTTCGAGCTCCGGATGGTAGAATTGTGACATCGGCGGTTTGCCTGGACATCCTCCAACCTCTCCCTTTGGCTTCTCCTTTTGCCTTGGTTGCCTCCCTCGGCTGCCTGATCCCTGGGATCCAGATACTTAGGGCCGCTCACCACAGATTCCATTCCAGCAGCCCACCTGCCCCACTCTCACCCCTGCACCCATCTCTATTCTCATCCCTACACCCACCCCTCATTTCATACCTTGACCACTTGTTTCCAGATGGGAAACGATCTGATGAACTGATCTCTGCTGAGGTTTCAATGCCTGATAGTAACTATATATAATGTTACATACATATATGTAAACACTATATTCCTGAATATAGTGTTATAGAGCTTATGTTTTTACCAGTGAACTGCTGGGAGACAAAACTTTGCTAAAGGTTTAGTTTATGGGTGTGAGACATAGGAAAAGATTGTTATCATTTCCCACCTGTTGACTTTAACCACTGTGTTCTAGCCCTGATCACTGTGCTGGCACAGGGTAGGGACTTGATAACCTGGCTCCAGGGCTTAGACAACAGAAAGACTGCTTTCTGACACCTGGATTCCACCTGGATGTTCTTGGACCACTAAGTGTTGATATCAGCATTGTTTTGGCAAAGAAGAGTAAATATTCCGTAAGATGTTATGGAAAAACCCAAACGAAATTTTTGGCCAACCCAATATCTATTTAACGAAAAGGGTATCATTTAACTTTTATATCTCTCAAGATTTTTTATTTAAATAATTCCCCAATTTAAAAAAATCTATGTCAGACCATGGCTTTCTGATTTGGTTTACTGATTTAAGTCTTAATAAAATACTATTACTCCTATTCTGCCTCAAATATAAGTGTTTTACAATAAGAGTTGTCCTCATCCCTGGTGAGTTTTTTTTTTTGTCTCCTGTGCAAGCAGTGTTCTCAGGCACAAATCCAACTTTCCAGCTGGGATCTTCCCCTGTGATCTGTTGGTATGTCAGGTTGGAGGGCTCTTCACTGTCTTGGATTTTAATAAGCTTTGATATGGATAGAATCCATCTCACTCCCTGTATTAGCTTCCTAGAGCTACCATAACAAAGTACCACAAATTGGGTGGTTTGAAACAATAGAAATGTATCTTCTCACACTTCCAGAGGCTGGAAATCTAAAATCAAGATGTCAACAGAGGCATGCTCTCTCCAGAGGCTCTGGGGAGACTTCTTTCTTACCTCTCCCAAGCTTCTGGTGGTTGCCAGAATGGCCTGACTTGTAGACACATTACTGGTATGGCCTGACTTGTAGACACGTTACTCCAAACTCTGCCTCTGTTTTCACAGGATATTCTCCCTGTGTGTTTGTGTCTCTGTTTTCTCCTCTTGTAAGGGCACAAGTCATCGAATTAGGGCCTGTAATAATCCAGTATGACGTCATCTTAACTAATTATATCTACAGTGACATCTGCAAAGATCCTATTTCTAAATAAGCTCGTATTCTGAGGTTCTGGGTGGACATGAATTTGAGGGGCACACTCTTCAACCTAATACACTCCCCTTGGCATTTCTGCCCTCATTTTCAAGTTCTATGTATAGCGAATCCATCTAAATACACATCCATCTTTTCCTGTTTTCCCTGACTCACTCCTCTTTGTTAATGGCCTTAAGCTGTTTCCAAAGAGAGTAAAATGTTCTTATTCTGATCTTCTCAGGGCAGGGGCTGAAAACCTTTTGGCCAAAGACAGCCGGGGCAGAGAGCGGTCGGCACTTCAGGAAACGGGTTCCTCACCAACCTGCCTACAGAAGTTGACTGTGTTTCTCATACTGTTTTGCAATTAAGTGTGACCTCGTGACCAGGTTCTAATATGTAGAATCTGAGCAGAATCATGTGCTCCACTTCTAGGATTGGCCCTTAATCACCTCCCATGCAGGATCCTCCAAGCTCTTTCCTTCTCTGCTAGCTTGAGGCAAATGGGCAGCATAGCCTTGAAAGCTGTGTGCTAAAAATGGCAGAGGCAGAAGATAAAAGGAACTGGACCTCTGTGTCATTTCCTGAATGAGAGGTATCTGTAGGTCAGGAACACCATTTTGGATTTTATATGAGCAAGAAATACACTTTGATTGTATTAAACCTGGGGGCTGATTTGCTATAGACGTTAGCCTACTCTGAGTAACCAGGGGTCTAGTCCAAGTTTATATGGCTAAGTTTATATTAGTGGCAGAGACATAGGCTTCAAAGACCCAGTTCTTCTCACTCTTATTCTAGTACTCTTGTCACTCAACTGCCCCATATCAGTTGAGCTTCAATCATTCTTATGATGTAGCATTTATTTCTTTGTGACAAATTTTAAGACTACGTATTTCTTGGCCTGAGTCTATGCATTGAAACACAGACATGTGAAGTCCTGAGAATCTATGTGGATACTGACCTGACCATCTCTCCTGTGCATTACTGGATACCTCACCTATCACTACTTTTATTCTATATCTTAGTCTGCTATTCTATGTCTTGGGCTCCTCTAACAGAATACCACAGACTGAATGGCTTATAAAAAACAGAGATTAATTTCTCACAGTTCTGGAGGTTGACGTTGGTACGTTCAGTGTCAGGTGAAGACCCACTTCCTTCCTGGTTCATGGGTGACTGTCTTCTCTCTGTAACCACACATGGCAGAAAGGGTGAGGGATGTCTCTGTGGTCTCTTTTTTTAAGGGTGCTAATCACCTCCCAAAGGGCGCCCTCTCCTAATACTATCACAGTGGACACTAGATTTCAACATGAAAATTTGGGGAGGACACAAATTCTTAGTCTATAGCATTCTACACTTGATTTTGTGATTTTATCCAACTATTTCCACCCAAGTTCATGTTAAGCCTTCTTGTGCTTTTCTTCTGGTATCAGTGTGCCCTTCAGCTTTCTCTGTGGAAGACTGTTCCACTTCATTATGAAGCTTCCTCCATCCAGGCCTGGGTGCTCTCATGTAGCTGTTTTCTCACCTGGTCCAAGATATTTTGGCCCCATTCAGAGTCCCCTCCTTGACCACCCACCAGATGTTGATTTCCTAATTCTAGGCCTTTCCTCCCAGGACCCTTCCCCTAACTTTTGAGTGTCAGGAACCCACACACCAGCTACAGAGCTATCGTCACGTGGAGGTGTCAGCATCCACCCAGACTTCCTGTTCTGGGGGACACTCAGGACTCCCACAGAGAGTGGATGGGACCACTAGGGCCAGCGTTGGTGTAACATGGGGAGGGGGTGGCGTTAGCCTATTCCCACTCTTCTTCATGGTTCCTAAAATAATTCTGACCTCTGGCTGCCCAACACTCCAAAGATCTGCCCACGTCCTATTCTACCTGAGTATCTCTAGGTTTGCTCTACCCATTGTTTGTTATACCCAGTGTTTTCAATCTCCTTGCTTTCCTTTATCTCCCCACTTTAAAAAAATCTCAGAGCTTATTTTTCTAAGCTGAATGCCATGGGGCTATTTTTACTTTGCTGAGTCTATTTGTCTCATTATTCTCCTGTTCCCTCACTTGTACCAGCTCCCGGCTAAGCGTGAACATACCATTTCCAACCACTTCCAGATCATTAATAAAGCTGTGAAGGAAGACAGTTCCTTACCCTAAACCCTGTGTCACCAATTAGATGCTTACCCCCAAATGGGCTCCTTGGGAATTTATCATTACCCTATGATCTTTCAGTCAGTGTTTAATCAATGAGGTTGGGTTCTGATCCAGGCCAATTTTCAACTAAGTTTCCAAGGAAACTTTGAGACCAGTTGTTTTTCTGAAGCTGTCTTCTCTCTTGCAGCCCTTCTAGCTGCTCAGTTGGGAGCACAAAAACCTGCCAGACCATTTATTTGGCTCTAATGATTGTTGAGGGTGGTAGCATTCATCTCTCTTTACTTCTATCAACTTCCGCCTCTTGAGAAAAGGAAACCATCTTGGACTGCTCCCTTCTGGATTACAGAGACTGAACTGTTGCCAGGATGGGGTTGGAAAGGGGAGCATATCTTCTACTCTAGGAAAAACCTTGATCACCAAGTCCTGCTTCCCAGACATATCCAGGTGCAGAACTTTATGTAAGGGGGCTCTTCAGAAGGACACCAATGACATGGGGTGGGGGTGCCCATGCTCAGTGAATCTGAAGATTAAATCGTAACCATTGAGCACTGATCATGTTTTAAGAGTTGTACCAGAGATGCCCATACAAAGCTAAAGAAGCCACAGCCTGTAGCCTCAGATGACTTCAAGTCTGGTGGAGGTAGAATGAAAACCTAACAAATGGTCCCTGCTAGGAGTTGAGATATAAGAGGACCAGGATAAATATAAATATATTTGAAATTATGTTCCCTGGCAAGACAAAATTTTAATGTTTTATGAGTTGTTACCACTCTCAGCTGGGTTTTGGCTATCAGAGAATGAGATGTGGAAGAGATACGTTTCTTGGTGAGTTGCTGGGTCATAGGCTAGGTACATCTTCAACTTTACTAGGTATCACCACATTCTCCTTCAAAGTAGTTGCACCAATTTGCACACTATGATAGAGGAAGTCTGGGTATGCAACTCAGCTCCAGCACCAGGAACATGGGGACACCAAATCTAGGTGGAAAACTCGCCAGCACTGTTCTTTCAGGCCATCGCTCAAAGTGTGATGCTGAGGTGTCTACACCACAGGCACGAGGGTGATTAAGACGCAGATTCCTGCATCCCATCCTAGCCCTTCTCTACCACAGTTTCTGAGCATGAATCTGCATTTTAAACAAGGATGCTTAGGTGGTTCTAAAGCAGGAGTTTTAAACCTGGGGTTCACAGGCATGCTAGGGCAAGGTTCTCAAATTACGGTGTGCCTAAGAGTCACCTGGAAAGTGGGTACAGTACAGACACTGGAATCTGACACTTACGGATTCTTCTTAGTACGTCTGGAGGTGGGGCAGAGAGCCTGCCTGCATTTTTAATTAGCATCCCAGGTCTCTGTAGTGCAGGTGGTCCTGGGACGGCACTCTGAGAACCCCTGCCTAGGAGGTCTCAGGGGTTCTATGCTCTGCGTCCCATTCCTCCACTCCCGCTCACTGACAACTTATGCACAAACCTTCCATGTACGTGCCTCTGTGCCGTTTTATGAGGACGGTCTTTTGTTTCTTCAGATCCCCAAAGAGATCTGAAAAAGAGTCCAGAAAAAAAAGTTAAGATACACTGTTGTAGATGCAGCCTCTTCTTACTGGTTCCAATAATTTCTTACATCTCTGTGTAAGCAATATAGGGGAAGAAATGTCTCAGCCAGGAGCTGCAGATGCTACTCCCTCAGGTAAGCTCTTTGCTCCTCAAATGATTCATAAGCCCTGTCCAGCAGAAGCCCAAGGACAGGAGCACACAAGAACGCATCCAGTCTCCGGTTTCTGATTCAATATTCTCACTGCCCAGCCTTCAGGCTCTATTTTAGGGAATTCAGCTTTAAAATTAAAAAAAAAAAACTATAATGATAATTGGTTTATATTACTAAATTTGCTGTCCCTGGAAATACACTTTTTCTGATCTACCAGAGTTATCATTTCCCAGATCCTCTGAACTCTCTCTCTTGAAGGACCACTTCTGCTGTCCTCATTATTTAAGTCAAAGACAATCAAAACCTGCACCTTCTCACTCTCCTATGACTTATAGTAAAAGTGAACCCCCTTTTTCATTTTTCCATGGTTTCATCTGTGTTCACTGGGGCTCCAATTAAATTCTCATAAGATTTTTTTGTTTGTTTATTTTGCTTCCTTTTCTGTTTTCAACTTATGTTGTTGTTCAGACGGGGAGGGGGTGGGGGAAAGAGATGTGCAGATGTTGCTTTTATCTAGTGGCCAGGTGGGTGGAAAAAACACAAAATGTTTCAAGGCCAAAATTTGGGGAGTAACTCTCAAGTCCCCAACCTAAATGGTCCAAAGACACTGCACGCTGGAGTGGACTGAACCTGGGCTTCGGAAACTGCAAGGTCTTAGCAGCTCTTCCTGTGTGACTCTGAGAAGGCAGCCTATACTCTCTGAGCCTCAGTTTCCCCATCTGCATGTGGGCAGCCGTCCTCACTCCCCTCATCCAGGCATGGTAACATTTTCTCAGCTCAGCCAGTAGGACTCAGCATGTCTTTCCCTTCCCAGTGAATCCAACCACACCATAGGATTATAGAGCCACATGGAGTTTACTGAAGATTTTGTGCAGAATCAGAGGAGGCTTTACATCACACACCTCTGTGGAGAACCCTGTGAGCCCCCGCAAACAGGTCTTCTCTTCCAAGTCTTTCCATCTCCTGCTAATCAATAGCCTCTCTTCTCTCTTTCTGCTTCACACAGTGCCCAGACTCACTGGTTGAGCATCTTGGTCTCCTTACTTCCCATCCCTGCCCCCTTCCCCAGTTCCTACAGCCTCTAAGTCACTGTCCACTTCCTCATTGCTCAGACCCCGTGTCTCCAAATCTACAATCATCAGGTGCTCAGAAATCAAGCGTAGCTCCCACCCTCACCACCCTCTTACTTTGGAAAAAACCACAAGCAATTCAGCAATAAGATATTATTTCCTATTAACTATACCTCTTCCCCCGCCTCTTTTTAAGAACCTTCAAATGAATTCCAGCCTTTTTGATGTCACATGTAAAAAGTGATATAGCCTGAAGAGGTCCCCATGGCTACGGCTACTACCCAGGGCTTCCAGCCACCCAACAGCTTGGGGTGGGTAATATGTCACCAAATCCCTAGTCCATCCGAGGCACACCTATGTTCCACTGCACACAGGCCAGGAAGCTTGGCCTCTGAAGACAGAGGGTAAGAAGAGCCGACTCATTGTCACCTGTCAAAAGGGGGAAATAATGCCTGTTGGATAGGGCTCCCCTAATGACTAAATGAAATAACACCTGTCAGCCACCCAGCAGAGTCTCTGCTATCAGGAGGTGATCAAGGAAGGACCTTGGTTAAACCTCGACTTAGTTTTTATGTTGATTCACTTTCCTGGTAAGAATTCCTTTTGCTGGGAATTCCTTTGCTTCCCTTTATTTCTGTTTCATTTTAAAGAATATCCATAAAGTCTCTAAACTTACTTCTTTGAAGCTACACTGGCTGAGGTCAATTATCTTCCCTGTTTGAAGGAGCTACAGTTCACTGGGGCTTGATTATGGTCTCCCCTGGGAGGAATACATTTCCTCTGCCATTTGTATATCTTGACCTCACTCACCCTGCCCCCCGCCCGTTGCTTTCCACCACAATCCCTCACCATCAGTCCCATATTTTTCCCTCTAGAGCCTCCCACTGCTGATGGCCTATGTCTCATGTCTCTTCATCACATTTTATTTGTCTTTTACCACCCACTCCTGGTTCGACACTTGTTCCCTGGAATCAAAGGAGACTATGACTCCAACACTGTCATGCATTTTGCCAACGTGTCAATTTCAATCATTCATCTGTGCATCATGTCCCTTGCAGATTAGCATGGAACCACTAAATCGTGTAGGAGAAGGTACTTTCAAGATCCACCATGATTGATCTTATCATCCTCTTCCTCACTTTGCTTCAGCCACACCAGGCTCCTCGCTGTTTCTAGAACACAGCAGCACACTGCTGCCTCGGGCCTTTGCTGCTCTCCCCTCGGCTGGAACGCTC
>NW_006781377.1:3048385-3063480 GCF_000442215.2 Lipotes vexillifer | reverse complement strand
TTTCCCTACTATACCCCAGTGCCACCAACCACCTCCCTGCTTTATTGACTTATAACACTGTGTGTGTGTGCATGTGTGCAAGTGTGTGCATGTGTGTGTGTGTGTGTGTGTGTGTGTGAGAGAGAGAGAGAGAGAGAGAGAGAGAGAGAGAGAGAAATGTATATAGTTTTTAGTTTGCCTGCTCCCACTAGAATGTAAGCTCCAGGAGGTCAGGGATTTTGTCCTTTTTCTTTCTTAACATATATCCCCTGTATTATATATTCAATACATATGTACTATATGCATATTATGTATATGTATTATGTACTCATTTATAAGTATCCCCTCTTTATATTCTATATCTAGAATATATCCTGGCACACAGTAAGAGCTTTGTATATAACTGTTGAATTGAATGAATCAATCAGTCACTTATTTCAGACAATGGTGGAATAAATTGTCCAACGTTGCACGCTATCTAGGGTAGAACTAGGAAGTTAACCCAGGTCTCTATCACACAGTTCAAAGCCTTTCCTCTGCCTCCACTGCCATAATTATCAGTCACAATCTACAGAGCTCTACCCTCGGGGTCACTGCCCCTAGAGTGTAGCTAGGGAAGGCTTGGAGTCTGTCCCTCAGCAAGAATTAAAGAATGTGATGTTTTTAATGTGTTAAATGTATGTTCCTTATAAAAGTGGCTTCATTTACCATGCTTCAGCCATACTATTCTTCCTTCAGTTCTCTAAATCAACCTCAGGGCCTTTGCACATGCAGTTTTCTAGAATGCTATTTGCCTAGCTTTTCCTTTGACCGCCTCACTTTCATCCTTCAAGCCTTGGCTTAAATGTGCTTTCTTGAGAATCCACCCCCAGCTACCCACATCAAATAAGTTTCAGTAATTTTTCTTCATAATATTTGTTACTGGTTGTTTGTGGTTATTTGTTAAGTCCTTCTCCTCCTGTAGGGCCGGGGTTAAATCTACTTTGTTCACCTTCGTACAACAGTGCTAATGAAGGATCTGTAATGAACACGCCAGTGAATAAATCTATTACCAGATAAAATGCAAAGAATTTGAGGATTAGGCCTTACTTCACATTAGCCACCAAAGCCATTTTTTGAACACATGCCATCTAAAGGAGCAACTACCAGTGGGTAAGAGCCAGGTTCAAGCCAACATGTGCTATGGTTGTTTATGTTTGATTCTGTTTCTAACTTGCCAAGTACATCCCAGGCAAGTGACTCAGTATATCTTCACCCAGACCCTGAAAATATATGTCCTATTATATATGTGTATACGTAACATTGTAAGTCCCTCCTTATAAACTAAGTTACATCAAGCTGTGATAATACTTACCTTCATATGAAATTCAAGCCTTATCGGGGTATCTTTTCTAATGTCTATCTTGTTAGATTATACCTCATTGGAAGCTATTTTAGATCAATGGATAAATATTCATTGAGAACTTATCCAGTGCCTACCTCTGAGAAGAATATGAGAGTACTGAGAGAATGACCCTGTTCTCAAGAAACAGATTATCTAGTAGGACAAACACATTTTATACACAGGATGATGTAAACGGGATTCTCCTTGCTAATGCATACATTAAGCAGGACAGACAGTAAGTACAATGAAATCTGGTGGGAGGAAAACAAATGTGTGCTAAAGTCTTAAGAGAAGGGCTTATGAATGAGGTGGTATTTAACTGGATTTTTTTTTTTTTTTGATATTGAGCTCCATGAGCTGTTTGTACATTTTGGAGATTAACCCTTTGTCCATTGCTTCATTTGCAAATATTTTCTCACATTCTGAAGGTTGTCCTTACGATCATACACCATGATCAAGTGGGATTTATCCCAAGGATGCAAGGATTCTTCAGTATATGCAAATCAATCAATGTGATACACTGCGGTATGCAGGCCTCTCATCGCTGTGGCCTCTCCCGTTGCGGAGCACAGGCTCCGGACGCGCAGGCCCAGCGGCCATGGCTCACGGGCCCAGCCGCTCCGCGGCATGTGGGATCTTCCCGGACTGGGGCACGAACCCGTGTTCCCTGGATCGGCAGGCGGACTCTCAACCACTGCGCCACCAGGGAAGCCCTAACTGGATTTTGAAGGATAGGGGAGAGTAAATCAACATATTTATTGAGTGCCTACTGTGTGTAAGACACTGGACTGAATACTATGGGGGATACAAAGAGTCATAAGACAAGGTTTCTGCCCTTGGCAAGTTTGTGGTCTACTTGTAGAGACAAGACATAAATTAGCGGAAAGTTAAATAACGTTATGAGAGATAAATAGCAGCTTAACACAACAGCAACACAGATGTTAGAAGGCAATGTGTGATTAATCACCCAGGAAATGCTACAGACAGTAAAAGCTTTAGGAGTTCAAAGAATGTAGGCTGGGAAGGCTTCTCAGAAGGCAGAGGACTTAAATTTGCGTTGGAAGGATGAGTGGGATTGGTTAAGAAGATTATGGAAGATGAGAAAAGGCATTGTCAGGGAGGAAGAGTGGGGAATGACATAAAAGTACAGCGGCAGGGAAAGAAAAGTGTGTATCTGGAAAATGAATGAAACAGAGTGGCTGGAGCAGATAAAAACTAGACAACAGAAGAGAAATAAAACTGGGGAGAAAGATTAAGACCGGATTATGAAGACAATGAAAGCTGTCCTATTGAGTTTACATATCACCCTCTGTGCAATTAAGAGACACCAAAGCTTTTGCAGGGGCATGATGTTTAGGAATGATTTGTCTGGCAGTGTAAAAAGTGGCTTTGAAAACAGCAGCTCTCCGGGAGGCTGATGCAGGTGTCCAAGCATGAGGCTAGAAGGACCTAGTAAGGGGCAGTAGTGACCATTCACAATGGAAAGTAGATAGACATATGAGAGAAACAGTGAAGGAAGAATCCACGTTTGGCTGGGTGAATATCGGCTTGAAGAGAGAGAAGGGTCAAATGTGGGTTTTGAATGTTTTGTGCCTGGATTTCAGGAGGATTCAGTGACACCCACCCAACTACACACACACTGTTGTTTATTGAGTATCTGCTATTTGCCAGATGCTGAGCTTAGATGTTGAAAAGACAAAGACAAATAGGACCCTGACTTTAGATTTCTTACAGCCTAAAGTGGGATAATAATACACATCCAATGAGCAATATTAGAGCGCCCCACATCTTCCAGGAATAACAACAGGTAATGTCATATGGAGAAGCTTAGGGAACAGGAGGGGAACTTTAGATTTCGGTCATACGGAAAGGGATGAAGCGCTTCGTTTAAATGCATAGAATTCAAGGTAATAGAGGGAATTTCACATAGAAACGTTCAGACGCACAGGCAAATGTAGGATTAAAACTAAGGGCAAGGGTTTCCCTGGTGGCACAGTGGTTGAGAGTCCGCCTGCCGAGGCAGGGGACACGGGTTCGTGCCCCGGTCCGGGAAGATCCCACATGCCGCGGAGCGGCTGGGCCCGTGAGCCACGGCCGCCGAGCCTGCGCGTCTAGAGCCTGTGCTCCGCAACGGGAGAGGCCACAACAGTGAGAGGCCCGCATACTGCAAAAACACAAAAGCAAACAAACAAAAAACTGTCTTGCATTTGTTTCCCTAAAAGCCCTTTTTTAAAAGAAAAAAAAACTAAGTGCAAAACCCATGGAGGGCAATGTAGATCTGAGAGGGCTTTACTCAGAGCGGTTGGCTACCAAAGAGAAAGCATTGAGAGAGAAGACGGAGGTCCAAGCCTGAACCTTAGGCTACAATTACATTTAGAGTTGGCAAATGAAATATCGACTAAGATGAGATAAACATAATCGAGAGAGTTGGGGCAGTGTATATCACTCAAAGGTAGAGGGGCATTAACTATTCAGCAGTGGGGACTGCTCTGCGGAGGTCAACATGAGGGGATTAATAAAAGGCTATGGTAGAGCCACTGTGGAGAACAGTATGGAGGTTCCTTAAAAAAACAAAAATAGAGCTACCGTATGATCCAGCAATCCCACTCCTGGGCATATATCCAGAGAAAACTCTAATTCGAAAATGTACGTGTACCCCAATGTTCATTGCAGCACTATTCGCAATAGCCAGGACATGTCCATCGACAGAGGAATGGATAAAGAAGATGTGGCACATGTATACAATGGAATATTACTCAGCCATAAAAATGAGTTGAAATAATGCCATTTGCAGCAACGTGGATGGACATAGAGAATGTCATTGTCACTAACTGAGTGAAGTAAGTCAGACAGAGAAAGACAAATATCATATGATATTGCTTACGTGTGGAATCTAAAAAAATGGTACAAATGAACTTATTTACAAATCAGAAATAGAGTCACAGGTGTAGAAAACAAACTTATGTTTACCAAGGGGGAAGTGGGGGGCGGGATAAATTGGGAGATTGGGATTGATATATACACAACACTACATATAAAATAGATAAGGACCTACTGTATAGTTCAGGGAAGTCTACTCAATACTCTGTAATGACCTATATGGGAAAAGAATCTAAAAAAGAGTGGTTATATGTAGATGTATAACTGATTCACTTTGCTGTACAGCAGAAACTAACACAACATTGTAAATCAACTATACTCTGACAAAACAAATAAAAAAATAAAATGTGCATATTTCAAGTTGAAAAAATAAAAGAAAGAAAAGGCTATGGAAGTGGTCTCATTAGCTAAGGAGCCCTCTGGTCCTGAGACTTCTTGGTCGACGACTGGATGACCATGTCTTGAATATCACAGAAAGTCCCCCAAATTTGGTGGGAAATTGGGTTAGATGAATGGTTTTCAACTAGGATGTTTCAAAGTGTTGTTATTAATGGTGACAAAGTATCTAAGTTTATAAATGATTTGCTTTTTTATAATAATGAATCAAAGCACATTAATTTATCCAAGTAATAATTTTGTAGTCACTGACTTGCATTTAGGTAGGTTTCCTTGAGTGGGAAAGAAAGGTAATTTACCCGAAAGGTAGCTTACCTGGGAATTGGACATATCTCCCAGCCTGTGACACGCCCACCAATATTGGTGGCTCATACAAGCATCAGGAACACTGGTGTGTATGGTTGAAAAATGCTGGGTGGCTTCAATGAACTACAGTTTCTTTTGTGACTTAATATTTCTATAATACTGTGATTTAACAATTAGAGGCCATAGGTGGTGAGCTTCTGGATGATGAGGACCATGTATTGTATCCTTGCATTTGTATCCCTCCCAAGATCTGATACACTGGTAAGTACTTAATAATTTTGTATATGAATAAACTAATGGAGGCCTTCAGCAATGCAGTGCAGTTTCTATAGAACAGGAAGAATTTTTAGCATCCAGTCAAAAAGATGATGAAGAGATCAGAATATAGAAGTAAAATTGATGGGAGTGGCTTTTGTAATAGCTTCATATCTGTGAATGGTCATTGCATGAAGACATGTATCTGTGCTTTGATAAGAGTGACTTAGGTTGGTTATAACAAAGCCTTAGGTTGGATATAACAAAGCCCTTCCTGGCCGTAAAGGCTCATAGATTCTGAGGGGAGATTGTAAGGAATGATGTGGATGTGGTATCTCTGAAAATGCTTATAAAATGAAAGCCCTCTGCACCTGAGGTTCAGCCCTCCTTCTTTCCATTCAATGATACAGCGATACGGACCACCATAGCGAGTGTCTCTCCTTGCATCATTTATTTGAGTGAATTTTTTATTTGTGAGAATTTTGATATTAACCACTTATTGACCACTCTTAGGGACCAAACTCAAGTCTATTATGTCTCCTAGAAAATGAAAATGACTTAGTGCACCTGCATTGAACGTTTAACTGTGAATGTCAGGCAGTCAGATGCCACTAGCAAGGAGCAATGAATGTTAGTGAAAGGAGATGGTGTGTGTACGTGTGTGTGTGTGTGCGCGCATGTGTGTGTGTGTGTGTGTGTGTGTGTGTGATTATTTCAGCCTTCCTTCCATTCAGAGGGAAAACGTGGTTCCTCTTTTGTGTAAGAGGACCCAGCATCACTGCTTATTGTGAACTGTAAGTTATAGTTTCCATCCAAATACAGCAGGAGTGGAAATCATGAACTTGAATACATTATATTTCACATTGCCCAGTTCTCTCTTGCCCTGCTCTCTGTTTACATTCATCCATTTATATATAACCTTGTATTGTGGTTAGACATTTATTATAAGCATTGCTGGAGCCTCAAACAATGGTTATCTTCACTTGACAGGTGATGCTTTGTTGAGAAAGGGCCAGAGGAGCCTGAACACAAATTCTCTCCATCCTCCCACTTGGCTTCAGTCTGGATTTTCTCTCCTCTTTCCTTCTGTCAGCTTCCTGCTCTCTCATTTCCATCCCACTGCTTCTCCCAAATTCATATTCAAAGATGCTTTCAACATAACACAGCTACTGCCAGAGCTGATTATAATTGCACATGGATTCTGCTACATGACATAAATTTTCTTCTAGCTTGAATATTTCAAATTGACCTATGAGAGGTAAAAAGAATGAACGTGATAATTTTTCCCAGCCTCCCGCCCTCCCTCCTCAGTTTCAATTGAGAGGAGCCATTTTTTTTCCTTCTTGGATCTGTCTATTTTTATTCCCTGTCCCTGCACCCTTATTTAAACCTAAAGTATTGAGGAACTCCATTTCAAACTCAGCATTCATTAGCAGAAACTACAGTTCAGTTCAGTACAGGTGGATGCAAATTCCTAGGATTCCTTAGAGGCCAGAGACAATGAGATGCATAGGCTAATGTGGGGAGAAAAATGATAATATGCACTGATTTTTAATTTTTTTAGTTGAAGTATAGTTAATTTACAATGTTGTGTTAGTTTCAAATGCACAGCATTGAATGATTCAGTTATACGTATATGTGTATACACATATATATATTCTTTTTCAGATTCTTTTCCATTATAGGTTATTACAAGATATTGAGTATAGTTCCCTGTGCTATACAGCAGGTCCTTGTTGTTTACCTATTTTGTATATAGTAGTGTGTATATGTTAATCTCAACCTCCTAATTTATCTCTCCCCACCTCCTTTACCCTTTGGTACCCATAGGTTTATTTTCTATGTTTGTGAATCTATTTCTGTTTTGCATCTATGTTGCTGCAAATGGCATTATTTCATTCTTTTTTATGGCTGAGTAATATTCCATTGTGAGTGTGTGTGTGTGTGTGTGTGTGTGTGTGTGTACATACCACATCTTCTTTATCCATTCATCTGTTGATGGACTTTTAGGTTGATTAAGCACTGGTTTGAATGCTTTGTGGACTTAAGGCATAGTCATGTGAGAGGGAGAAAGTGTGAATTTTGGAAACAATCCAGGACAGTCTCCTAGGTCATCAGGATTCAGTGGTGGCCTGTGCATGGTGTGGATTCCAAGGAAGATAGGAAGTTACAGGGGTAAGAATGGAAACTTTCAATCAGGCTGCCTATGTTCAACTTCTAGCTGCAGATCTTACTAGCTGCTTGATTTGAGGCATGACCCTTGCTGATCTAAGCGGTTTCCTATAAAATAGAGAAGGTAACAGTTCCTATCCAACATGGCTTGAGGGAGAAACTAGAAAATGCTTATAAGAACATTCAGCACAGTGCCTGGCATATAGAAAATAATTGGTAAGTAGTAGCAATCGTTATGTGTGGTCCCTTTATTAATGTCTACCCATAATCAGCACATTATTTTTTCATCTATCTCTGTGAGAAATTCTTAGTTCATGAAAATGATGTTCAAAACCAATCAGCCTTAGAAAAAATGGAGTAAAGTCCCTTTGACAATTCCAATAATTTTGGGTTGATATCAATTTATTGTCTTCTATATTGTTCAAGACTTTAATCTGCTGTTGATTTGCCTCAGTTAAATCCTAGTTGTGAGATTATCTCTCCCTATCTATCATCTATCTATCTATCTATCTTTCTAATGCCTATCATACATAACATGATGGTGAGTGAAACTTTTCCTGTTGCTTTGGAATTTGTATCTGGGGTGCAAAGTCTCCCAGGTGTCAGGATTCTGCAGCAGAAGGCTGGGGAGGTGGGATGTGAGGTGGGGTGCTAAGTATGCCTAGCTTGTATCCTTCAAGCTTCACTAGCAATTAGCAAGCACTCAAATATTTATTGAGTAGATAAATAAATGATTGAATAAATATATGAATGTATGAATGAATGATTCAGTAGTCCTCCTAAACTATTCATTATCCCCTAGTCTCCGCAGCTAACTGGTAACCAAGTCTGGTGCATTTCTAATTTCTACCATCCCTCATGTGCCTTCCCTCTTCTCTCTTGTACCTGGACCAGGACAATAATCTACTTGCCTTTGGTATTCATTCACCCTCCATACAGACATCTGAAATATCTATCTATGACCTTCCCTTTCTGGCCCACAGTATAAACTCAAAATCTTTTTGCTTGTTTGATCAATGTCTGCCTTTCTTATCTCGATTTCCCATTTCTTGCCCCTTCCTCTTCATGACCAAAGTCCACCAACGCTGAATTACTTAGAGTTCTTTAGAATATACTGGGATGTTCCATGCCCTCCTGCTTCCCCCAGCTTCTCCCTGCATTTAGCACATCCTACCCTGTTTTGTGCACCTGGAGAATACTTGTGCACTTTCCAAGACTCAGTTCAAGTGTACGTCTTCTGTGGAGCTGGTCTGAACTCTCCTTTCTCTGCGCCCCAGATGAGCAAGTGTGTCTATCATAGTGCCAATATCACCTTTTTTTGGACATGAACTTGTTTGTCCTGGTTTTTCCCAGTCTTGGGGATAGACGACATGTCTGATTCATGTTTATACTCCCAGCAACTAGTCTAAGACTGGCACATTTTGCTGAAAAGTGGACTCAATGGAGGTGATCTCTAAAGTTCCTGCTAGCTACAACATTCCATGCATTAAAGAACTAGTCCATGATTTTCAGCACATTGAACCAGCATCCTGGGGACTTTCCTAAAGTTGTCATGAACTCCGTTTTCCTGTTTTGAAAGCCTGGGCAGCCTAGATCTGGGCTCAGCATGACATATATTATCACAACTATTTGAGGAGGCTCCCTTCCTGTTGATTCTTGCTAGAACCTTATCTGTAAATGTAATTCGGAGCCCATTTCTACCTTTTAATGATATACATCTTTCCCTCTTTTCTACTCCTAACCTCCAGGAAGGAGGAAGCTAAGCAGTGGAGGTTCCGAAAGGGGCCACAGCTGTGGTTTATGGTGAAGGAGGAGGCTTCCACGTCTCTGGAAGTATCGTGGCAGGTCAGCTGTGGCAAAGGTACGGGCTGTGGCGCCGTGTGGACTGGAGGGGGATGGAGATATACAAGGGTCATAGAGAGGCTGACTTGGCTACAGAACTGGTCTTGCAAGCAGTCAGATTATGTCATAAGTACTGGTCCCGTCTGAGATGCTGAGATGGCCTTTAAAGGGGTTGAATTTACAAGGAGAAGGCACAGAGATTCTCAGAGCACAGCCATCCAAGACTTGGGAGCAGGGCTCTGCTTATCTTCTTAACCAAGACATAAGACTTTGAGTGGAAATATGGTGCTAAGGTTTAGCCAGCCTCCCACTTGGAGCAAAATATCAGAGCTCCCATCCCAAGGGGACCCTGGAGGGCAAAGTAGGAATCGTGGCTGGGGGGTTAGGGAAGAATCGTCTTTCTAGAAACACAGAGGACATTATGGGTTCCTAGGTACTCACAAAAAGAACATTAGTTAAGGGCTAGAAACTAATGCTAGACTCCACCCACTGGTAGAGACAGGGCCCCAGATATTACAATCTTTGTTAGTCAATGTTCAGAGAGGAGGTAGGTCAGCCTGGGGCTTGGAATTATTTAGAATATTTGTAATAGAACTTATCTTTCAAGGCTTTGAAATCCTAAATGGTCACAAGTGCATAATAGTAAAGAAATATAAATTTATGTAGGGATGCAATCGCTATTTGCATCCCAATAGTTATTTGGGCCTATCCAATTGGAATTGGGTAGTGAAAAAATTTATTTTATATAAAATAATCAGTGCTGGTGATAGCACAGTTAGACAGACCACTGTTGATTTTACATTGGTACAAACTTTATGAAAAATAGTTTGAAAGATCATGTCAAACCCCTTAAAAATTTATTCTTGTAGTGAATATTTGCTTATTCAGCCCTCATTTCTGTCTTTCTCCTTCTAATACTGCTCAGGTTTTTGTTTGGACATTCATCCTCTCCAAGCAACCATGTGTCTTAGGGGAAGTCCCCCCTCCTCCCTACCTTCATGGATAGTCTGACTTAAGCCAATCAGAACATTCAACCCCTAGTCCACAGTCATTGGTTTGTGGACAGGCATAGGACCGATATTCCAATCAGGGTGAATCCCAAAATTGTTTTGGAATGCGAAGACAGAAATGCACACCCTCCTGCTAGGTGTTACTGATGGTGTAGGTAGCCCTGAAGAATGAGATGTGAAAGAAAGTGGAGAGAAGAGGCCTCCCGGGAATGGCTGTGTGGGGCGAGGCCATATTAGTCCATCCTGGGGAAGATGCCGCATCCTGCATCTGTGGTATGAACCAACCCCCACTGCTGCCCCATCATCCATCAAGTCCTTATCTTCCTCAGACTCTTCCCAATTTCAAAATGTGATTCCTGGAGCTACAGAGCTAGGACCACAATAACCTCTTAGGTTTGTACCCTAGAATGACCAAGTCAGGCTACAGTAAATGGAATAAATTGAGCATGTGAACTGGGTCTTCTCTCTTCTTCCTTCCTTCAGGGGTCATTGAGCTACGGAGGATTGCTGCCCGGAGCCCCAGCCCAGCCCGGTCATCTGCCTGCTGCAGAGCTCAGCCTGGGTATCCCACGAGGCTTCAGACTCAGTCCTGCCCAGGTGATCTTATCATCTCATCCCCACCCCCGCCCTTCCCATCTCGGACGTGCACTTATGACATCATCATTCATCTAGTTTCTCCATTAGAAACCTAGGAGTAACCCAATCATTCCAATTATTTTCCATATTCCATCCACCCCTTATACCGCTCTAGAATTTGTCACCTCCTTTTTCTTCTGTCTTGATTTATTTTATTTACATATAATTTCAAACTGTACAGAAAAGTTTTAATGATTGTGTAATTCCCATGTGCCCTGTACCCAAACTGTTTGCATTTTGCCTCTTTTTCTCCCTCTCTCTCTCCCCCCCCCCACCGTCTCTTATTCCGTGTGTGTGTGTGTGTGTGTGTGTGCGTGTGTGTGGTTTTTGCCTCTGAACCACTTGAGGCATCCTGCCCCTTTATGACTAAATACTTTTTTGTGTATTTCCATATTTCCTAAGAACAAGAACCTTTTCTTATATAACCACAGTACAATCGTCACAATTGGAATATTGATATAACAGTTATATTTAATCCACAGTCCATATTCAAATTTAATAGCTGTCCCAATAATGTTCTTAATAAAATTTGCTTTCCCTGGTCCAAGATTTAACAAATTGCCTTTAGTTGTCATGCCTCTTTAGTTTCTTTTAATCTGAAAAAGTTCCTCTGCTTTTCTTTGTCTTTCTTGACCTTGACATTTTTCAGAGTACAGGCTAGTTATTTTGTAGAAATCACAGAATTTAAGTTTGTCTGCTGTTTCCTCGTGAATAAATTAATTCAGGCTAGGCAGTTTGGGCAGGAATATCACTTTGTCAGGCCCATGGTGTCAGTTTGTCCCAATATTGGTGATTATTTTGATTGAACTTTGATTATTTGGTCAACAGTTTGGGCAGGAATATCACTTTGTCAGGCCCATGGTGTCAGTTTGTCCAAATATTGGTGATTATTTTGATTGAACTTTGATTATTTGGTCAACATGGCATCTGCCAGTTTTCATTTCTGTTAAGTTACACTTTCTTCCTTTGTAAATAATAAGTGAATTATGGGGAAATAGCTTGAGGATATGAAAATTTCCTGTCTTCCATCAAACTTTCACCCACTAGTCTTAGCATCTGTTGATTTTCAAACTCCTTCATTCCTTCTGTATTTACCCATTGGGACTCTTTTTAAGGAATATTTATTTACTTATATCTGTAAAAATGTATGGATTCTTATTTTATTCAATGGGTTATAATCAGTTACAGTCATTATTTCTTTTCCTGCTTAGATTGCCCTGATTTGGCCAGTGGGAATGCCTTCCAGAAAGCATCTGTGTCCTTTCGATGTGTACCCACCATTTTTGGAGAATTTTTTTACTTTCTTATGAAACAAGATGTTTCAGGCTTACCTTGTCCTTTCCTTGCCTGGAATCAGCCTTTCTCCAAGGAACTCTGGTTCCTTTTAGTAGAGAATGGTATTTAGAAGCCAGGATCTGGGTCTACATACAAATAGTGCTCCTGATATATCATTGTTTCTAGGCTTTCTCAGGAGATAGAGCTAGAATATATACACATATATGATAGAAAAGTAGACTAATATATACATATGTAGTAAAATCATGTGTCCTACAGGACACAGGCTTCCTCTTCTTTTTCTATGTATGATTTTCTTCTCCAATAGTAAGAAACCTGGCTATTATTACCCTCAATATATTTACTCATATTTTTTCAAGCCTAGAAGAAACAGAAAATAGTTTCAGGATTCCTAAACTGTGCCGCTGATGAAACTAAATTTACTAATTAGAGTTCAACATTTGTTTATATTTTTTTTTCAGGGAAAATATACAAATAGTGCAAGTGCACAGATCTTAAGTGTATAATTTATTACAAGTTGACAAATGCATATATATATCCCATACTCCTATCATGATATTATATATCCATCACCCCAGAAAATTCTCTCATGCTCTCTCCCAGTCAATACTGCCATCTCCCATAGGCAACCATTTTTCTGATTTTTTTTCACCAAAGATGAGTTTTGCCTGTTTTGGAACTTAACGTAAATGGAATAATACAGATATACTCTTTCATTCTTTAGCTCATCCATGTTATTGTGTGTATCAGTAAACCATCCTTTTCTGTTTTGTCTGAGTTTCATTCCACTGTATGAATATATCTCAATTTTTTAATTCACTTTCCTGTTGATAGACATTTGAATTGAATGCTAATGCCGCTATGAATATTCCTGTACAAGTCTTTTTGTGTACTTTTCATTTCTCTTGGGTAAACACCTGGGAGTGAAATTGCTGAATCACAGGGTAGATAGTACAGATTGCATTTTCCAAATGAGGCCACAAGAGTATCTTTGGTTCCACAGGCTCCTTCGTCCTTGTCTCTTCTCTATCAAGAGGTAGAGTCTATGTCTTCACTCCTTGAACCTGGGCAGACCTGTTGGACAACAAAAACAAAGGACACCGCATGAATTCTGAGGGCAGATCATGTACTGCTCCATGTGTATTTCTCTTTTCCCGAGGATCACAGTACCGTGCTTGCTATTTTTCTTTTTTTTTTTTTTTTTTTTGCGGTATGCAGGCCTCTCACTGTTATGGCCTCTCCCGTTGCGGAGCACAGGCTCCAGACGCCCAGGCTCAGCGGCCATGGCTCATGGGCCCAGCTGCTCCGCGGCATGTGGGATCTTCCCAGACCGGGGCACGAACCCGCATCCCCTGCATCGGCAGGCGGACTCTCAACCACTGCGCCACCAGGGAAGCCCTGCTATTTTTCATTGCCTGAAAAAAAGTTGCTTTATGAATTTTCCAGTTTGATAGTTTTTTTCCAGCGGGAGGAAAAGTCTGGTACCAGTTATGCTCTCATGAATAAACATCTAACTACAGTGGCTTAAAACACTGTATTTCTCTGTATTATAATATCTGGGGGGGGAGGTACAGGTTAGCAGGATGGCTGTGCTCCAGCTGGTCATGTCAGGAAGCCTAGCTCCTTCCATCTTGCAGCATCACTATCCCCTAGGACGTTGTTTCCACTTGCATGGTTGGAGCTGGACACATTCTAGTCTGAGTACCAATTCAAGGAAGAGAAACTCCCTGTCTTTGATCTTGGAGATGATGACTTAGAAAAGTCTCACGTAACTTCGGCTTACCTCCATCCCATTGGCATAATTAAGCCACCAAGCCACATCTCAACATAAAGGAGGCAGGGAATATGCTCTCTAGCTACAGAGATGGTCATGGACCAAGATTAAACTCTATAACTTTGACGAAGGGAATAACAGAATTTGGTGGTTAACTGGTAGTCTTTGCTACACCATCCTTGATCCCTTCCTGCAGAAAAATCATTCTAAAATAGTTAGTGATGGGCTTCCCTGGTGGCGCAGTGGTTGAGAGTCCGCCTGCCGATGCTAGGGTACACGGGTTCGTGCCCCGGTCGGGGAAGATCCCACATGCCGCGGAGCGGCTGGGCCCGTGAGCCACGGCCGCTGAGCCTGCGCGTCCAGAGCCTGTGCTCCGCAACGGGAGAGGCCGCAAGAGTGAGAGGCCCGCGTACCGCAAAAAAAAAAAAAAAATCTTTAGCTTGACACATAAGGCCCAGCATGATCTGGGCAACGTCCCTCCCTCCTTCAGAGCTCCCCTTTCTTACCCCTTCACACTTCACTACTCCCGCAGGAGTCTATGGCTTTCCCACCTCTGTATTTGCACAAGATCTGCCCTCCGGTTACAAATTCCTCCCTTTTCTCTTGGCCATCAAATTCTTGTTCATTTCTCAAGACCCTTCACATTCCCCAGGAAGTGTCCCCCGCCCCTCCTTCTTTGTTTTCGTTTTTGTTTTTTTTTTTGCGGTACGCGTGCCTCTCACTGCTGTGGCCTCTCCCATTGCGGAGCACGGGCTCCGGACGCGCAGGCTCAGCGGCCATGGCTCACGGGCGCAGCCGCTCCGCGGCATGTGGGATCTTCCCGGACCAGGGCACGAACCCGCATCCCCTGCGTCGGAAGGCGGACTCCCAACCACTGCGCCACCAGGGAAGCACCCCCCCGCTCTTTTTTAATGTCAATCCCATACTCCCAATCTATCCCTCCCTCTCACCCTTCTCTCCTGGTAACCATATGTTTATTCTCTAAGTCTGTGAGTATGTTTCTGTTTTGTAAATAAGTTCATTTTTTTTTTTGATTCTGCATATAAACGATACATGATATTTGTCTTTGTCTGACTTCGCTTAGTATGATACTCTCTAGGTCCATCCATGTTGCTGCAAATGGCATTATTTCATTCATTTTATGGCTGAGTAATATTCCATTGTA
>NW_006781377.1:3002741-3048375 GCF_000442215.2 Lipotes vexillifer | reverse complement strand
TATATACACACACACCACATCTTTATCCATTCATCTGTTGATGGACATTTAGGTTGCTTCCATGTCTTGGCTATTGTAGACAGTGCTGCGATGAACATTAGGGTGCATGTATCCTTTCGAAGCATGTTTTTCTCTGGATATATGCCCAGAAGTGGGATTTCTGGATCATATGGTAGCTCTATTTTTAGTTTTTTAAGGAACCTCCATACTGTTCTCCATAGTGGCTGTATCAATTTACATTCCCACCAACAGTGCACAAGGGTTCCCTTTTCTCCACACCCTCTCCAGCATTTATTGTTTGTAGATTTTTTTGATGATGGCCATTCTGACTGCCTTTTTATACACTTTGAATGCAGAGTCGGAAATGAACTAGTATGAGCCACTCCAGTTCACCACTGACATATATTTTATAGCATTTATCACATTGTACACAATTATTTGTTTATACATCTCTCTCCTCCATTAGACTTCAGTTTTTTCAAGGCTAAAGGCTGTGCCTTATTTGTTGTATTTTCCCCAACATCTAGAACCTTAGCACATTATCTGATACACATTAGAAGTTAAAGAATAAATGTATGTCTATGTGTTTTAGAAGAGGTTGTGCTACAGAGTGGAAGGAACTAAGAAAGAGGGAATGCATATTATGTCCGTAAATATTAATGGACTTTGCAGGGTTAAGAGAGCTCTGGCCACCTCGTAGTTACCCCTAGTAAATGAAGAATCCTACACTTGCCCCTGCATCTGTCTTTCCTTCCCTTTTCACTTTTGACAGTTTAGTCTATTCTCATAGTTTGTTTCTGCTCCATAACTTTCTTTCCTCACCAGTCTCCGTTTGGCCTCTTCTGTGTACATAATTACAACATACAACCACAACTCCCGATCACTAGACTTTGCTGTACCAGTCCGACTCGCCCACCACTCTCTTCTACTTATTTTTCTTTTGCTTCCTTGACTCACAGTCTCCTGGTTCTCCACTTTACTTACTAAGTATTCTTTTTCAATCTTTGTCTTTGTATCCACGTCCTCTCCCCACCTGTTTAGGTTGGATCTTCCAGGTTCTATGAGCGTCTTCTCTTCTCACTCTTCATGGTTTTGCTGAATGAGCTTATGAATTCACTGGTTTTAATCCATCCTTAATGTTCAGATCTAAACTTTGCTGCACACGTCAGACATGTATATGTATATCGTGACCTACTGGGCAGCTACACCCCATGGCTCCAAAGACATTTAGTTCAACATAGCCAAATCCAGACTCAAAATCTTTTTTGCCCTGAATGTTTCTGCTTCTGTACTTTCTTTTTCCATAGATGGGATCATCTTCTAGGAATCTGAGAGTTATCCTTGACTTCTCTCTTTACTTAATTAATCAACAAGTGCAATGGATTTTATCTCCTAAACTATCTTCTGTGTTTTATGCTTGCCTCTCTATCTTCTTTGACCTTTCCCGTCTGTCACCCAGACTGTGACGATACCTCTAACTGCTGTCCTTGCCCCATCTCACATCCCTCAAAGACATTCTCCACGATGCTGCCATGGTGACCCATCTAGAGGGCAAATCTAACCATCTAATCAAAATAAAGTTTACATGTCTCAGCATCTGACTTCTATAATGGCCTTCATGATCTGGTCCCAATTCTCTCTTCTGTCTCTCCCCTTCCTCCCCCTTAAACTTCACAATCATCTTCATTTTCTTCATCTTCTATCTTTGCGTGGAGTGACCCCCCCCGCATCGTTGTCCCACAATAGTCCTCCAAAATCATCATCAAGTGTCACTTCCTCCATGAAGTCTTCCCTAATCCTTTCTCCAAAGATAGAATAAATGTCTCAAATTTACTGCCTGTTTACATTTCTCTTCTGTCACGTATGACGCTGAATGTGTTCATCGGTTTATTTGTTTATCCCTTCCACTAGACTGTGGCCTCCCCAATAGCGGGAAGCTTTTCTTTTTCTCTTTTCACCATTCTTTCTGCAGTGTCTGGTATGGTACCAGTCCACAGAGAGTGCTTATTCAACACTTTTTTTGTGGTTGAATTAAACTCTTAGAACTACAGTCAAATACTGCTCTTATGCAATATTTAAAAACTGGAAATTCTAGCTTTAGAAAATGAAAGTGACTGACTGGTGAAGATCTGAAGGATGCTCCTGAGCCTTTTATGTGCTTTTTATTGGGTTTCCTAATTCATTAATACCAAGGAAAAGGAAGAATGCTGGCAGGTTTTTATCTCAAATCAGTATTAAAGTGGAATCTTTTCTTCCAAAAATATTCTCTGTGTGAAGCACAATTAGAGTTTGTCTGAAAAATCAGCCTTCAGGAAATGACTTGGGTCTTGACCTCATCCATAAAAAAATGGAGCAGTGCTGCTTGGCCTGGGGAGCCCATTCACCACTCAGGCATCTTCCTGATAAAGACTTGATTCGTGGTACAGGTAGAAAAGAAAGCATCTCCATATCTCAGTGTGTGCAAAACAGAACTCGTCATCTTTCCTCTCAACCCAGCACCACCTCCTGAGCTGCCTATTTTTGTTAATAGCATCACCATCCTTGCTGCCACCCAGGCTCAAAATCCCCCTGTTATCTTTGCTTCTTTTTCTCCCTCCGCTGCTCCCCAACCACCTGTCTGTAGTCAACTCTGCTTTCCCATTCTCGCTCTCGTCTGTCCCCTCCTATGTTCCCATTGCTGCTGCCCTAGCTCAGGGGCTTATTACCTCTTGCCTGGGCTGCAGCAATAACTTCCCAAATGGTCTCTCTGCCTCCCTCAAATCAGCCCTACCTATGGGGTTAATCTTCCTGAAGCACGGCTGTCATCACGTCCCAACCCTGTTAACAACTTTTCAACGACTTCTCAATTCCCTGCAGAATCAAGTCCACATGCATTCAACGTGTGGCCTTTGCAACACGATTTCTCATTACTCTTTCCACGCTCCCTATGCTTCAACTAAATCAAATGGCTTTTTCTTCATTCACTCACTCATTCATTTATTCAATAGATATTTATTGAACCACTGGGCAAGGCACCAAAGATTCAAATATCAAAGGCAGCATTTCTGATCTCAAGCTGCTTGCAAGTTCTGCCCTTTCCCACCTCTGGGCTGTTAACCTTTCTGTCCCCGTCACCTCTCTTTTCCCCCACCCTCCGTCTATGTCTGCTCCATTTCAACTTATGCTTCAATGCCTCCTTTCCTCTGATTCAAATATCACCTTCCTCCTGAAACCTCCTCTGCCCGCCTCTTTCTCTCTCCGAGCTGGAAGAAATCAATTCCTCCTCTCAAAGGTTATAGCACGTCACCTGCATTCTCTGAAGGCTATGTCTCCTTTTCTGCTAAAAACTATTTGAGAGAAAGATTTGTGTCTGTTTCACCTCTGCATCTGAAAGAACATTCAATACAATGCTGTGCAGATATTAATTACTCAAATGTAGTTGCGTGAACAAATTTCCCAGAGATGCACCAGGTAAATGAGGCCCTCCTGAGTCAGGCTGTAGAACTGGAAAATAAGCCTTTTCTGTTCTTTGCTTCTAATTGTCCTGAAGACTCTGGCCTTTTCACAACCCATGCTCTTTTTGTCCCGGCACAATGCCCAATGCCACGTGGACTGGAGAAGTCAAAGCAAAGCTTAGCCCGAGTTCCTTGGAAGCCTCCTGACTCTGCATTCCTGGAGCTATGTTTTTTCAGACTCATGTGGTGGCTTAGTTCCTTGGTGACCTAGATTATCCAGGGTTTACTCTGCCCCCTCCTGGAGACATGGTGGGCCCAGTCATCTGGGGGTCTCTGCACCACACTGGGTGGCAAAGGGAAGATGGCTTGGAGCCAGAAGAGGGGTCCCAGCAGAGCTTGGATGGATGCTCCAGCCTTGTGCGTGAAGGCAAAGGGCCACTGGTGGGTGACCAGAGTCAGAGGCTGCCATTGTTCCAGAGCACTGCAGAGCCTAGTGGGGCCCCAGTGAGAATCAGCCTGCGAACAGATTTTTGGGTTAGAACAGGGTGCTGGGAGTAAGCCCAAGCTCAGCCCAGAGCTTCCAAGGGCTTGTGGAGCTTCACTGGCTCCTTCAGTAGCTCTCCATGGATGGAAAACCGAGTTCACACCCTTGGCATTGATGGATCCTCCCTCACCTGGTCCCACCTACTTCTATCGTCCTAGTATCCACCACACCTCCAGGCTTAGCTTCTCTTCCCCTTGTAAGAGACCACTCGTGGTTATATTCTGCTTGCTCATGCCCGGGACTCCCTCCCACTGCTGGCCCCATTCTCAGTCTCTTGAAAGCCTCTGTGTTCACAGCCCCACTGAAATGCCACATCTACTTGCCCTTTTCTTGAATATCCCACTGAAAACGCACCAATTGCTCCTCTAGGTTTAGCACTTATTTTATTGTGCTATATCTTCCACATCATCTATAAGACAATTAGTTGTTGGTAAGTCTGTCTCCTTCAGTGGATTACAAGAGCCTTCAAAATCACCACATTTAATTCAAATGTGCCCCAAAGCCTGTCATAGTTCCCCAAACACAGTGGCCCCGGGGATATCCAATAAATGTTTTTTCAGTAGATATCCAAATGAAATGTTTTCATACTGCTCCATGAGATTCATGTGCTTCCAGACAGTACTTCAACCTTGCGGAAGGGCGAGGCAAACAGGAATGGTCGTTCCCCCAGAGCATCTTGCTCTGGCCTTGAAGGTGTTTTCTGTCCTATTTAGCTCAGGCCCCCCTATCAGATGTACGTGGTTAGGCTCTGCTCAGTGACACGGTGCGTTACCAACTGAAACCCAGTTCTGCGAGTTGTCTCTCTCCCTGGATCCCTCATCTCAGCCCTCCTTCTGCCAGTTGGGGCTCACCTGGTCCCCGTCACCAATGCTTTTGGACTTGGTAATCGGTCGTCATGGAAACGAAGTGTGCTTGCTCAGGCTCAGGGATGCGAGGATGCTGAGACAACAGACACTGCACTCCACGCTGTCTACTTTCCAATCATCTCCTTTGACTCGCACATTTTTCAAAGGGCTCCAAACCCTCAGCGTCTGTACAGTGTGAGGGTATCATACTGTACCTTCTCCCATAGCTTCCAGTGGTCTCAGGTGCATTTCTCTCATTCTCAGCAAAACTGCAAACTTCTTGAAGGAAAGAATTATGCTTTATAATATTCTAGTATCCGTAACACAGCATTAAGCGTATAGTAACTATACGATGAACATTGTTGCCTTTTACAAGTCAAGCTCCCAATCAGGGCATCCTCACAAGTCATGGGCATCAAAGTGAAACACTACGGTCTATAATTAAAATATCTTCACTGCAATGCTGTCTATAATAACAAATAACTGGAAATAACTTAATACCCAAGGATGAGGTACAAGGTTCAGTAAATGGTACATCACTTGACGGGATAGTATGCAGTTATTAAAATGGTAATTATAATATCTATGGAGCAAATATGAAAAATATTTATGATAGACTGGAACTGATAAAAGAAGATAAAAAATAGTCTGAAGCTATAATTGTAACTATTACCTGCGCTATAGCAAACCTGGGGAGGTGATATGTAAAAATAAACCCAGTATCAATGCTATAGCATTTGAGTGATTTTTTTCTATGTCTTTAAGGTTGTCTTTAAGGTTGTGATTTTTTCTATATTTTCTTTAAGGTCACTAGAATATTAAATATATAATATTTTGAATAAAAATTTAGGTGTATCTGTAATTAATATAAAAATAAATATGTTGCTTGACGTTTAGGGCCATTAGTAGGGAGAAGTCCATCTGGCAAAAGAATGGAAGGATAAAAAGGTGATTTTAATCAATACCAAGATCCAGTATATGTTATACTCTTGCCAAATGAATTTTTTTTTCTTTTTCGGTACGCGGGCCTCTCACTGCTGTGGCCTCTCCCGTTGCGGAGCACAGGCTCCGGACGCGCAGGCTCAGCGGCCATGGCTCACGGGCCCAGCCGCCCCGCGGCATGTGGGATCTTCCCGGACCGGGGCACGAACCCGCGTCCCCTGCATCGGCAGGCGGACTCTCAACCACTGCACCACCAGGGAAGCCCGCCAAATGAATTTTGATAATGATGATGGTACTGATAATCAAAAGAAAATAGTATTTCTTTGACTGGTCTCCTGAAATCTGTAAATCAGTATAGAAACTGAAAATAACCATGGCACCCTATGAAAACTATGTCAACTCCAGTAGGGTCAGGAGTTTCAGGGAAGAGGGCTGCTCTGACCTTGGGAATTGCTGGTCCCCAACTACATGGTACATGAAGATGGAGTGAGAGGAACAGGGAACAGAAATATTGAAAGGCTGGATTCGAGTCCCAGTATTAAAGACCCACGGCATTTTGGGGAAGTCACAACCTCAATAGGTAATGTCCTTCATGCAGCCAGCCAGCCAACCCCATTCAACAAAAATACAGCCAGTTCTTACTGGGAAGCAGGCCGAGCTCAGCATTGGGCCGTCCTTGGTTTCCGGCAGAGCTGGTTCATAGGGATAGTGGGAGGATAAAATGAAATACGGCACGGAGAGGTGGTGTGGAAAAGCTGCTCTAAATAAATGTGAGCTATTATTACGGAACACAGAAGCAGAGCTGATCTGGTTAGTTCCACAATGCTGACAGCTGATTCAGATCACACCAAAATTGAGACAATCAACTACTAACAAAGCCGGGGAAAACAAAGCCCTGATTGAAATGGGCTGCAGGTGACTTTTCCAAGCCTCCCAGCTGGACTCATTCGGATTCTCCCAGCGAACTGCTGCCCCTCCATCAGAGCAGTGATCATGCTGCCTAGGGCACAGTTCTGTCCCGTGCCCTGCCCCCTCTGCTAACCTGTCACCTTGCCCTCAAGGGCTGCTTAACAAACGCTTGTCAAATCTGAAGGCCGTGTGTGTGTGTGTGTGTGTGTGTGTGTGTGTGTGTGTGTGTGTGTGTGTGTGTGTGTGTATGTGGTGAGAGAGAGAAAGGGAGAGAGAGAGGAAGAGAGAGAGGAAGAGAGAAGGAATGAGAGGGAGAGAACTTTCGATCTTGATGTGTCATTTCTGACCTAGCACCAAGGATGGGCAGTATCTCCCCTCTGAGCTAGCTGCTTACCACTTTCTTAAAAGACACAGAATGCCCTGATAAGGACTTTTAAACAGACCTTGGCCTTTTTCTGAATACGTTTCCCCTTCTCATTTGGGCAGGAATGAGATGAGTTAGTTTAATGCCTTACGGAGGAAGTGGGGAGAAGATAGATAGGAGCACACAATCAGCAGAAAAGAAATAGAAATTGACCAGAAACCATAGGAAAGGTGATCCAGTCCCAGCGAACAGAGTCTCTCTGTAGAAGAGGACTGACCCCTCTCTGCACCTTTGCACTCTCCGTCTCTGGGAAGGGCTGCAGTAGGGAGGGGAAGGTGGCATCTGAGGTCAGATCCTTAGTCCCTGCTTCCCCAAGACAAAGGGCTTGCAAATACTACTCACAGCTAATGAGGTTTGAATTATGAATCAATAACAATTGCAGTCCTTTCTTTCTTGCTGTGTCCCTAATTGGCATGTTGGTCATTTATAAACTCGCCTGCCTCCGTGTGCCCTCACAGCTAGCCTTGTGCAGGAGCAGAAAAAGATGGGTGTCAGTGGCAGGACGCGTTGGCACCTCAGCTCTGCCGGTGTCTAAAGCCGGCAGAGAGGCTCACAGCCTCTGTGCCTGTGAACTTTAGGTTGTCATTTTTCTTTAATGAATTCTGAATTAGGATATTAATAATACTAATAGAGCTCATTAATTGAAGGCTTACTATGTTCAGGTATTTGTTCTTGTAACAGACTCACAGACATAGAGAACAGATTTGTGATTGCCAAGGGGGAGGGGGTCAAGGAGGGATGGACTGGGAGTTTGGGATCAGCAGATGCAAACTATTATATATAGTATGGATAAACAACAAGGTCCTACTGTATAGCACAGGGAACTCTTCAAAATCCTGTGATAAACCATCATGGAAAAGAATACGAACAAGAATGTATACATATGTATAACTGAATCACTTTGCTGTACAGCAGAAATTAACACAACATTGTTAATCAACTATACTCCAATAAAATAAATTTAAGAAAAAGATTTGCTCTTGTACACTCTGTAGGGTCACAGAATTAATAAGTTGCAGAGTGAGTTTTCAACTCCTAAGCATGGGACTGTGAACTAGGTAGGAAAGGATCATGTTGAGTATTTATTTATCCAGTTGCCAGATCCCAACTTAGCATCCACTGGAGGAGTAGTCCCGGGCTAGGCACTAAGAGGGATATAAAATGTTTTACAGCCTCATTGCCCTTCTCACCTAGCTTTAGGCTCATGTGACATTCACTATTTTGGGTTAAGACACAACATCTCCCATCATTGTCACCAGCCCTATGACCATCACCACCATAGCCCTGCCAGCGTCACCAGCACCTCCGCCAGCACCCTGGCCATCACCACACCATCATCAACGCCAAAAACATGTGTGAAGCATCTGTTGTTCGCATGTGGCCACGTGGCTTTTCTCCAAAGTGGCAGCTGGGTCACGGCTGGGGTGTGCTGAAGGATTAAGTGGTGCCTGAGCGAAGGTGACATGTGACAAAGTCTCCTTCTAGGCTGGAGCAGACTGCAGATGCCAGCCTCCCGGGAGCTGTCAATCCAGGACAGAACGTAGTGTTTACAGAATGGGAAATGAGCGTGGTTTACATAATGTTTCAGGAGGAGTTGACTACCAGGACTTCAATCTCCCTTTCTGCAAGCCAATCTGAGCTGACGTCTCTCTTTCTGATCAAAGGTCCCACCAACCTGTCACAAAGGGTGCCCTATAGCACCAGGAAGTGCCTCACCTCTCAAAACTTGAGGAGATGCTGAATGCACCGAGGAAGCATTGCCATGCCAACTGTAACCTCTTGAAACACACAAAGAAAGCAAACACGGAACCAGAGAGCTGAAGTGAGTCAGAGTCCGGCCACATTGGGAATTTATTTATTTTTCATTTTGGTGGGGGGAATTTATATACGAACAAATTTCATGTACATGGGCACACTTTTCAGATGCATCTATATTCATGATATTACTTTAATCACAGAGCCGTATGGAACCAATCACTCTTTCAAGCGTATAAAATCACTTCCCTTCCCATCTCCATGCCTTAGCTTATTTTCTACTTACAACCTGGAATACCTTTCCTCTGCCAATGTCCAAATACTGATTATCATGGGTGGAACGGTAACCCACAAAATATGCTGAATTCCTAACGCCCAGTACCTGTGAATGTGACCTTGTTTGGAAATTGGGTCTTTGCAATTGATCACATTAAGATGAGGTCATTAGGGTGGATCCTCACACGTTATGGCTAGTATGCTTAGATAAGAAAGGGAAATCTGGACTCAGAGACAGCCGTGCATGTACAGAGGGAAGATGATGGGACGACACAGGGAGAATGCCATCTACAAACCAAGGACTGCCTGGGGGTACCAGAAGCTAGGAGACAGGCCACACTCTGCCCCACATACATCAGAAGGAACCAGCACTGCTGATGTCTTGACTTTGACTCCCGGCCTCCAGAAGTGTGGGACGACACATTTCTGTTTTAAAAGCCACCCTAGTTTGCGGTACATTGTTATAGCAGCCCCAGGAAACGAATACATTAATCAAACCTCGGGATCAAGCTACTTTCTACAGAACATCTTTTCTGAGTGTAGCACAGTCCCATCTGTGATGATACAGATGTGCCATGGCTTTACCTCCAAGATTTCCAATCTTTGTTCTTGGACTGTTAGGTGGGATGTAAAGGTGCGAAACAGATTTTTAGAAAGTGAAAAGAAAAGGCACTGTTGCAGGAAGGTCTTGGGGAGTGGGTGGCAGATTATGAAGTGGCTCAGGTAAAGGTTACCCCCTTTTCCTTGACAACACAGGGACCCCACTAACAATCTGATGGCCCCTGCCTGTGCTGCCTTGTTTAAGCAGACCTTAGAGGTCAGAGAAAGTGCTCAGTCTGGGGTCCTGGGATGCTGCTGACGGGCAGGAAGATGTACGTGAGAGAAGCCTAGGTAGGCTCTGTGTGTTGCCTCCCCTTCTGGAAACTTCTCTGGTGCTAACATGGGATTATGGGAAAGCTGAGTGTTCGAGCAGGCCTGGAAGGTTCTTGTATACAGAATGTGGACGCTACACAGCACGCCTGTCACTTGCTTACTTTGCTGCAGTGAAAACTCCCCGATCAGAGTCTGGGTTGGGAGTAGAAAGTGGTACATGCCATGGCGGGCCTTCCACCCAGTGCTGAAACTCAATGATCTCAATGATGTTTGTCATCAAGGGCTTTGGGGATCGCCTAGAATCTGCCTTGGTCCATTTCCTAGTCTCAGAAGCTTAGAATGCCCCAGGACTTGTACATCTGGAATACAAGGTAGAATGTGACAAGCATCACAAGATGGGAAGGAAAGAAGCAGAGTCACCAGCACTCCCAGTTGGCGGATGGGGGAGGGGTCTCTCTCCCTTGTTCGCCAGACTTTCCTCAGGAGCTCTGTCCACCAGAGAGCAAGTCCTTGCCCTGACCTCCAGTGCTAGTAACTCAGGAAATCTGAACTCAGGTTCAGAATATCAGCATTGTCCCCTGTGGCTGTCATTGTCTTGTTGACCCTCCAAACAAGCCTGCCACCTCCTCCATGAAACCATCCCTGATAATCTCAGGCGAAGCTAATGGCCCCATTCTGGCATTTTAGCTTCTGCTTAGCCCTTACGCCATCTTGCTTTACATTTTAGCTAAATATTGAGCTCAACCCCTAGTTATAAGTGCCTCAAAGTTAGGAAACATGTACAGTTTGTGTTTTTATCATTCTGGAGGCCGGCACAGGCCCATTGCTTAGGTGACAGTCAACAAATAAATCAATAGTGCCTATTAGGTGCTGGGTATCGTGTGCTGCTGGGGAGATCAATACTTTGAACAGAAAAGTGTTCACGGGTGAAATAAGATCTTGCTTTTATTCCTGACCCCTATTTCTCTTCAGCCTCCAGCTTCCTAACACGACTTACTAACCACGTCTGTGGGCTTGTGCCCCACTCAACAAACAGTACATAAGATGTTCCCTGATTGGGCTGGGAGTTGTCTCAGTTATGGGTCATCTGGTTGTGATGCCCTGTATCTGTGGTCAGGACCACTCTTTGGGTCCTGTCTATGTCTTGCTTGCCCAGACCCCTGGTTCCCAACTGCTCACCTAAGATTTGGCTTCTTTTTTAAACATCTATTTATTTACTTATTATTGAAATATAGTTAATATACAATGTTGTGTTAGTTTCAAGTGTACAGCAAAATGATTCAGATTCTCTTCCATTATAGGTTATTATCACAAGATACTGAGGGTAGTTCCTGTGCTATACAGTAGGTCTTTGTTATTTACCTATTTTATGTATAGTAGTGTATATATAAATCCCAAACTCCTAATTTATCTTCCCTCACACCCCACTATCCCCTTTGGTAACCATAAGTTTGTTTTCTATGCCTGTGAGTCTATTTCTGTTTTGTAAATAAATTCATTTGTATTATTTTTTAGATTTCACATATAAGTGATATTGTATGATATTTGTCTTTTTCAAGATTTGGTTTCTTGCAAGGGGGAGAGGTGTGAGGGAGGGATGGATTGGGAGTTTGGGATTAGCAGATGCAAACTATTATACCTAGAATGGATAAACAACAAGGTCCTACTGTATAGCACAGGGAACTATATTCAATATCCTGTGATAAACCATAATGGAAAAGAATATGAACAAGAATGTATATATATGTATAAATGAATCAATTTGCTGTACAGCAGAAATTAACACAACATTGTAAATCAACTATATTTCAATTAAAAATAAATTTAGCTTCTTGCATTAGCTTGACTTTCCTGACTTCTGTCTTCTCACCTAACTCTGACCCCGGCTCTGCCTTGACCCTGGGCCCTCAGATGTCCCCTTGAATCTGGATCCATCAGGCCAAGCCACTGGTGCTCATTAGAAGTCCTGTCTTTCCATCTCTGTCCTGGATTTCCAATCTTTTTGATGTACATCTTGCCCTCAGGCAGGTCTTCTTGAAGAAGAAAGGAAGGACAAATTTATGAATATATGTTCCAATATAAGTGTACTTGACTGTTGAAATAACATCAATATCTTAGATTAAAAAGAGGAAAAAGGAACAAAAACATTCAACAAGTTGGTGAGGGAAAATGGAGGTAAGTGTTGTAAAATCTTTATACTGTACGTAATAAACATAAGGGTACTGATTAATTAAAAAATTTTATATACTAAGTATGTATGTTGCATTTTTTAGGGTATGTACTAAAAGAATAGAAACAGAGTGTATAACTGTCTAACTAATAGAAGGGAAATAGAAATAATAAAAATAAAT
Source organism: Lipotes vexillifer (assembly GCF_000442215.2). Classification (NCBI taxonomy): domain Eukaryota; kingdom Metazoa; phylum Chordata; class Mammalia; order Artiodactyla; family Lipotidae; genus Lipotes; species Lipotes vexillifer. Next base: position 3,036,022 of record NW_006781377.1, on the reverse strand, counting down.
AAATCCATAAAAAGCAATAAAGGAAAGGAAAAGAAACAGAAGTAGGGAAATAAGCACAAAAAAAGAGTAGATTTTAAACCTGAAATATTAGAACTTACAAAAATTTGAATGGATTAAGTTCTCCAGTAGAAACAACAGCAGCTATATTATATATGATATACATTCCTGTATGTACTATTTTCAAGAGACATGTCTAAAACACAAGGATACAAAAAGGTTAAAGACAAAAGAATGGAAAAATACAGGAGGCAAATATTAATCAACAGATGTCTTAGGAGAATTCATTAATGTGAAATAAAACAGACTAAGCATTATTAAAGATAAAGAGTATAATTTCACAATGACACATTTTAATTAACAAAAATACAATTGAAAATATGTAAAAAATCTTTAAAAAACCCGCAGAATACATAAAATAAAAATTGACAAAAGTACAAGAGGAAAAATAATAACCGTCAAAGCAGCAGATTGTCTTATATTGCTCTCAGTCACAGATACATCTTGCCATAAAAAAATCATAATGGCATAGAACATTTAAACCAGATTTTAAAAATTTACATAATGGATGCATACAGACAGTGCATCAAACAGCTACAGAAAACATATTCCTTTCAGGCACATGTATAATGTTTATAAGAATCAATTATTTCTGGACCTTGAGTCAATCTGAATGAATTTTACTGAACTGAAATCACATCAAGTGTGATCTCTAATAAAAGTACAATTAAGCTAGAATTAAAAAACAAAAATTAACTATAATTTTCCCATATAATTGGAAATTTAGACACATGCTTCCAAATAATCAAAGAAGTGTGGCTAAAAGCGAAAGGACAGTTTACCCTGAACAAAGCGGGAGGGTAGATTAGGGGAACTGACCCTCTGAGCAGTTGAAAAATCCACGGATAGGCCCTCCACATCAGTGGTTCCCCATCTGTGGATTCAACCAGCAGCCGATTGTGTAGTACTGTCGTATTTCCTATTGAAAAAAAATATATAGGTGGAGTCGTGCAGTTCAAACCAGTGCTGTTCAAGGGTCAACTATAGTGTTAATTAGAACATATTTTGAAAACAATAGTGAAAATACTATTTAAATTTGAGACATACAGCCAGTGGCGTGCTCGAGCTGCCTTGTATCAGCTTGCAAGAGCCGAATGTTAAATATTCAGGACATTTTCCCACTGGTTATTAACCCACTACTAGCCTGAAATCAGTTGAAGTATTTACAACACAGAAATATGAAATTGGCATATGCTACAAATCAGGACCTTTTATTTTCCTTTCTTTTTTTTTTTTTTTGCGGTACGCGGGCCTCTCACCGTTGCGGCCTCTCCCGTTGCGGAGCACAGGTTCCGGACGCGCAGGCTCAGCGGCCACGGCTCACGGGCCCAGCCGCCCCGCGGCATGTGGGATCTTCGCAGACCGGGGCACGAACCCGTGTCCCCTGCATCGGCAGGCGGACTCTCAACCACCGCGCCACCAGGGAAGCTCTGTTTTCCTTTCTTTTCATCCTTCTTCCTTCCTTCTCCCTCCCTCCCTCCCTCCCTTCTTTCCATCCTTTCGCAAATTAGTTAACAGAACGCTAAGAGATGCAGTTAAAATATTATACAGAGGGAAATTTATAGTCTTTTGAGAGTTTGTTTTTAGATTGGATTAGATGGATTTAGATGGATTAGAAAAAAACAAATGCTGGAAATTCCATCTCCAGGAACTAGGGAAAAAAAGCAATGCAAAATCCAAGAAAGTAGAAGAAAGAAAACAATTAAGATAAAAAAGATAAATTAATGGCATAGAAAAATATTATACAAAATAGAAATATAATAAAGAGAAAAAACAAACCCCAAAGTTCACTCTTTGAAACTAAGAAAAAAAATGGACAAACCTCTGGAGAGATTGATCAAGAAAATAAAGAAGAAATGCACAAATAATCAACATCGTGAGTGAAAAACTGGGCATTACTACAGACACTGCAAATATTGAAAAGATAATAATAGAATATACAAAAAACTTAACACCAATATATTTGAAAATGGATGCAAAATGTATACATTTCTGGAAAAGTATAACATACCGAAACCCTTCTCATGAAGAGATAAGAATCCTGACTTTTCCTTTAGTTAGTAAAACAAAAACTTCTTATCCAGAACGCTCTAGGTCCACGTGGTTTACCAGTAAGTTCTATAAATTTTCAAGAGAGAAAGGTTTCCAATTTATACACATTCCTTCAGACAATAGAATAAAAGGGCAAGTCTACCATTATGCTTGGTGATACTACCCGTAATCTTGATTCTAACGCTCAACAAAGGCAAAATGAGAGAGGAAAACTAGAGCCCAATCTCACTCATGAATGTAAATGCAAAACGTACACTATAATTAGTAAACTGAATGCAGCAATATACATAAAAAATACATCATGACTAATTTGTGTTTATCTTAGGAATTAAGATTAGTGTCACTTTGGAAAAGCAATTCATGTAATTCACCACATTATAAGAAAAAAATGGGGTGATTATCACAGAGATGCAGAGAAAGTATTTAGTAAAAATCAATAATCATTCATAATAAAACTCTTATAAAAATAGAAATAGAATGAAATTTCCTTAACCTTACAAAGGGTACCTACTACAATCTTATTGCAAACGTCACATCAAATGTTGAAACTTTGAGAGCTCTCATTTTGAAATTTGGAACAAGACAAGAATTCCTGTTATTGCTACTTCTATTCAGCTTTGTCCTGGAGTTCCCTGCCTGCTCAGTGAAACAATAAAAAGAAATAAAAGGTATGAGAATTGAAAAGTGGAGAAAAACAGCTGTCATTATTCACAGATGATTTAATTATGTGTAGAAAATCTGAAGGAATCCATAGAGAAATTACTGTAATTATTACGAGGCTCTGACACGGTTGTACTATTCACATTCAGTACTTAAACAATACATTTAATTCATATAATCGAGCAACAGATTGAAAATGAAATAAAAGAGCTACCATTTAGAATAGCATAAAACAAGATGTATCCTTGGGAACAGTACTAACAATATATTTTTGTCTAAGACATCTACGGAGAAAATTATAAAGTGTTACTGAGAGACATTAAAAAAGAAAGCTAAGTGGAGAGGTGTACCAAGTTTATGAATCAGAATAATTTTTATAAAGATGCCACTTGTCCTTAAGTTGAGTTATAAATTTAATGCATACCCAAGCAAAATTCCATGATTTTTTTAAAAAAAAACTTGGCAGGCTGGTTTTGAAACATATATGGATATGCAAAGGGTTAATAAGAATATCCAACATCCAAAACACTCTTGAAGAAGCAGAACTCTCTGGCTCTACCAGATTTCAAGATCATCAGGAAAATAAGAAATTTGCAACAGATTGCTGAGACAGGCATCCACGTAGAAAAAACGAAGTTGGATCTTTACCTCATACCATCCTAAAAATGTTGATTTCTGTGGATTAAAAGACTGAAGGCGAAAGGAAAATCAATAAGGAAAGATACTGTCATGATCTTGGGGTAAAGATTTCCTAAACAAGACACAGAAAACACAAACCATAAAGAAAAAAATTATAAATTTGTTCTACATTAAAATCAAGACATCCTCTTCATCAAATGGTATCAAAGGTAAAAAGATAAACCATGAAGTGGGAGATGATATTTACAACACACAAAACAAACAACAGACTAGTGTTCAAAATACTTAGAGAATGCTTCCAAAATCACTAAGACAAAGGCAGACAACCTAAGAGGAAAAATGGGTAAAAGGTTTAAATAGGTACTTCACAAAAAAGAAATTTCCAGTTAAATATAAGATTAATAATCAGTGGACTAAAATACAATCATAATGGAATTCCTTCCAGACCTCACTCAACAGGCAAACGTTTGAAAAGTCTGACAATGAAGGAGCGACGGAACATTTTGAACTCCCCTCCACTGCTGAAGACAAGGGAAGCAGGTACAACTACTTGGAAATCAGTTTGGCATTATTTAATATATTACCTATAAATAAAAATACCCAGAAATGCAACCCTAGGTATATATCCTAGCAAAGTTTGTTCAGATGGGCACAAAGTAACCCCAGAACATTCATAGCTGCGTTGTTTATAATTATTCCAACTTTGATACAACCCAAATATTCACCAACAATAGAGTAGATGAATTACTCTGTAGTTTGTCATGCAATGGAATAACACAGGTACAGGTAGACCCATGGATGAATCCCACAAGTGCGATGTCAAATGAACAACCCCAGACAGAACAGTTCCATTTCTACAAACTTCAAAACCGAGAAGGCAGACTTTAGAGTTGCGTACACGAGTGGTAAAACCATAAAGAAAATGAAAGGAATCATGACCCTCAAAGCCAGTACAGCAGTTAACTCTAGGAAGAAAGGGCAAAATTGTCATCAGGAAGAGGCGCATGGGATCTTCTAAGGTGCTGGCAGAGTTCCTTTTCTTGTCCTGGCTGGTGGATTATCTGGGTGTTCTCTTATTTTATTCATTTATTTGTTAAACTGTATACATGTGTTTTATGTACTTTTCTGTATCCATGCATCATAACTTTTTTAAATAAAGGGGGGGAAAGTTTGCATTATCATCACTGGATGGCAGTTTCCATTTGCTGATAGCCATAAAGGTATTGACTCACAGAAGTCATAGAAGAACAGCCTAGCTAACTTCCTGGTAAGGGATGCATGGGAAGTACCCCAGGGGAGTCCATTTGGGAGCTGAAGATGCCCAGAATCCGAGAAAGACTTTTGGAGAAAATTACCTGTGTAGGCATTTTTATTCATCATTCCAGCTTCTAACAATCTTGGAACCCAGCAGTCACTGACAAACATAGACTGAGCCCCACCAATGTGCGAGGCATGGGGCTGGGTGCTGGGATACAGGACCCAGTGAGATGTGGGCTTCAGCGAGCTTACGCTCAGAGAGAAGGAGGAAGCCACCGATTACAGTAGGATGCGGGCTAGTCTCAAGTGGGTCTTGTGTGGGAAGTATTCCCAGAAAAGATGACACCTGGGTTCTGTGTTCGGGGACAATTGCCAGACATAAGTGGAATAGTGAAGGATCATTCAAGAGAAGGAAGCAGCATGTGAATAAGTGAGAAGCAGCGGGCACATTCCAGAAACAACAAACAGCTCTGACTGTCTGGACTGTCCTGAGTGCATATGTAGGGTTGATTTTATAAGAAGGTTTACTGCGCAAACCCCATCCATTCCTGGCATGACGAAATTAAGGGTTATTTAAGGAAATATTTTCAGCTTTCAGGACCCATGAAAGTATTCATAGAAGGGATTTAGTGTAAAGATCAATAGGAATTTCGATACATTTTTACTAAGCGCCTACTATATGCAAAACAGGTGCTGGACAGGCAAGTATCAAAAGCAGGATGCGGGGAAGTAAGATAAAAAGTATTTCTGTAACCAGGACATGGAAGCAGCCTAAATGTCCATGGACAGAGGAATGGATAAAGAAGATATCGTTCATGTATACAATGGAATATTAACCATTGTAAAAGAACGATGTTATGCCTTTTGCAGCAACATGGATGGACCTAGAGATTGTTATACTGAGTGAAGTAAGTCAGACAGAGAAAGATAAATATCATACGATATAGCTCATATGTGGAATCTAATAAAAGGGTACAGATGAACTTAACTACAAAACAGAAATAGAGTTACAAATATAAAAAACAAACTTATGGTTACCAGGTGGGAAGTGGGGGGAAGGATAAATTGCGAGATTGGGATTGACATATACACACTACTGTATATAAAATAGATAACTAATAAGGACCTGCTGTATAGCACAGGGAACTCTACTCAATACTCTGTAATGACCTATATGGGAAAAGAATCTAAAAAAGAGTGGATATATGTATATGTATAACTGATTCACTTTGCTGTACACCTGAAACTAACACAACATTGGAAATCAACTATTCTCCAGAAAAATTTTTTTGAAAAGGGGAAAAAAGGGTGTTTCTGTTGGGGCTCATGAAACATGAAGGCGACAATAATGCTTTACCTCTGTATGTCATATTGCCATTTAAAATTTTTTTCACAAATATCTCATTTGGTTTGAGGTGGAGAGGACCTGACCAGAGGTTTTGCCTGACAGCTCTGCCGGTGACTGACACTGTGTCCTACACACGATTAGCAGCACGTCTCTGTCGTGGGCTGCTGACCCCTGTCTGGGGTTTATTGGAAGTTAGAGGAAGATCAGACAATTTGCTTGTCTTGCAGGGTTACTATGTTGCCTGGAAAACAGCGGCTTAGCCCCTGAGGGCTTGGATTTTCCCTTGGGTAAAATTGCTTTGAAATCCTTAGCGGAAAGGTTTTTTTCTACAAGGGCATTTTCTTTCATATGTTTTTCTTTTTTCCTTTTTTTCTTTTTCTTTTATTTATTTATTTATCTTTGGTGCGTTGGGTCTTCGTTGCTGTGCGCGGGCTTTCTCTAGTTGCGGCGAGCTGGGGCTACTGTTCGTTACCGTGCGTGGGCTTCTCATTGCAGTGGCTTCTCTTGTTGCGGAGCATGGGCTCTAGGTGCGCGGGCTTCAGTAGTTGTGGCACGTGGGCTCAGTAGTTGTGGCTTGTGGGTTCTAGAGTGCAGGTTCAGTAGCTGTGGCGCATGGGCTTAGTTGCTCCGTGGTGTGTAGGATCTTCCCGGACCAGGGCTCGAACCTGTGTCCCCTGCATTGGCAGGCAGATTCCCAACCACTGCGCCACCAGGGAAGCTACAAGGGCCTCTTCAATAGAACTTCTGCCAAGAGAGAACTAGAAAAAGAATAATCCTGTAAATGTCATCAGGCTGAGGAAGACAGAAATGAAGGCCCACGCAAGCTATTCCACTAGGTTTACCCAGAAACAAAGGACCATTGGAGGTCTGTAATGCCTTCCACTTGCAGCAGAGTGTCCTGAAAACAGCCCTAAGTAAAAAGATGTGTTTTTAGCATTGGCCCAATTGCTACTTAGCTGTGTGGCTTTAGGCAAGTTATCCAACCTCTCTGAGACTCAATTTTCTCATCTGTAAAATGGGGATGAAAACTTCTACCCATCTCAGTGATTATGGCAAGAAATGAGATTAATGTCTGGGAAAATCAGCTTGTCTCAACCAAGGAAATTATTGTTGTTGTTGTTTGTTGTTACTTAGCCTTTTTGTAGGATCGGCTTGGGAGGTCTGTTGTCAGGAGGGGTTTATTTTTTATTGTCTCCTGCAAGGTAGCTCTGAATTCTGTCTACTGAATAGCAAATTGCTACTTTGTTTTTTTGTTGTTTGACACTTAGGTTCTCATCCTAAAATTCTGTTTACTTAAATATTTCAGAGTCTCTTAGCATTTCAAAAGAGTATTTTTTAAAAAAAAGAATAGAGGCACAATAGCTCCTTTTTCTAGGCTCAGCAGTTATGTATTAAATTATGCACATATACAAACAGAGAGAAAAAACAAAGAATAAGACATTCACTTGACAACAGAAGTAGGAATTATCTGTAAGTTTTTAAATCAATGCCTGGCCTTGGTGGTTAATTTCACCCTTGCATGAAAGCCAGGTATGAAAATGACAGTTCCCAAGGGAAGGTTTTGTAATCCTAAAGGATTCCAAAGAAGTCTTTGCTTCAGTCTAAGAGTCTTGTCTGTTTTTCTTTTTAAGGAACATCTTTTTTTTAAAAATAGATTTTATTTATTTATTTATTTATTTAGGCTGTGTTAGGTCTTTGCTGCTGCATGTGGGCTTTCTCTAGTTGCGGTGAGCGGGGCTACTCTTCGTTGCAGTGCGCGGGCTTCTCACTGTGGTGGCTTCTCTTGTTGCAGAGCATGGGCTTCAGTAGTTGTGGCATGCGGGCTCAGTAGTTGTGGCTCTCAGGCTCTAGAGCGCAGGCTCAGTAGTTGTGGCTCACGGGCCTAGTTGCTCAGCGGCATGTGGGATCTTCCCAGACCAGGGCTCGAACCCGTGTCCCCTGCATTAGCAGGCGGATTCTTAACCACTGCGCCACCAGGGAATCCCTGATAGTCTTGTGTTAAGACATGGAGTGACAGGAGTCCCCTACAGCTTTGAAGACCGGAAACCAGGAGGTTCTAACCGACTTTGAATTCTAGATCTTGACTTCCCTGTCTCTTCTTTTGGAATGTTACAGCCCCGGTGCAGTTGGGTTCTAGAGGACATTTGATTAAAATGTTATTTTTAGCGAATACATAATTTCCTACGTAAAATTCAAAAACCCAAGGTGGCAGCTGAGGCTTGTAACAGTGTAAGGCTGTAGGCCACTGGTGTCCAACAAAATCTGAACAAGAGGGAAAGGGGGAAAGAACTGGTACACGAAACGCGCCCCGGCCTTGAGAAAATGATGCCAGAGCCCCAGCCTCCAATACGCCACCTTCTCTGGCACGAGGTTGTAAGCCCGCCTGCAGGAACCCACCGTTCAAGCGACCTCTCATTTTCCAGGATGGGAGGAAGCCCCACAGAGGGACTGTGGCCTAGATGTCAGGCATCTGGCAGGCTGCAGAGAGAAAGGAGGTACCAAGTTTCCTGCCTTGATCAGCACAGGCCTAAATTTGCTGTGATATGATTCAGTGTGCTTCCCAGAGCACTGGATATAGTTGCAGCTCTGAGTCAGCCTCAGGCCCCACTCCCTCCCTCGTGGCCCTACAAGCTGCGCGGGGCTGAGCGGCAGACACAAACCCCAGTGTCTCACCAGGGCTCACTTGCTCCCCATGTCATATGGAGGTCCTCGTTAGGCCTGACCTCTTGTGCCCAGAGCGTGCTTTCAAAGAGATGCTGGCCCAGTCGATAGGAACACCAAAGTCTCTGTTGTCTGTTAAGTCTGAGTAATGGAGAGTTCTTTCTGGTTCATTCAGATTATTAGAGGCTTAGATCAATCTGTTAGTAAAGGTTTACCATTCATAACATTTGTACATTTCCAGATTTCAAGGGATTGAAGTTAACCTGCTATTCACTTACTGTGTTTCTAGTGATAGGGATAGAGTAGGATAATTAAACAGTCAGTTTAGAAATTCCACTAGGTGATTAAAGACAGAAAGGAAATTTTAAGGGAGTTTGGAAGACTGTTGCAAGCTAATGACCACTCAAGAAAACAATCCAGTAACCTAGCAATAGTCTGCACTACCTTGAAGGAAGACCAGGTGCATCCAAGCACCAGACACACTCAAGCCACAAACCCTGATAGCTAAAACACAAGACAGTAGATATGGGGGCTGAATCTTGTTACATGAAGCCAGAGAGTTAATAGTTCTTGAAGAGTAGCATTCCTGAATGTGGCCAAGACAGAAATGTAGGTGAAAGGGGAAGGAAACTAGGTGAAAGGGGGCATTATACCAAAACCTGAGATGAATGACCATATTTAATATATGTTACCACCCTTTTGCTAATATACATGATTTAAATAACGCCATGACAGTCCCAGTTAAACCATATAGGGCCAAAGGAGGAACTAATGATGGAAGCTTTGACGTCTGCCCAAGAATGACAAAGAAGGTGGTCTCCCCTCCCCATTTCTTCTTGATTGTAAAAATGTAGCCCTCTTTCTTCTCAGGGCTGCGCTCCCTTGCCTGCCCGCTTGCGTCTCTCAAAAGCTTCCTGTGCTAATAAACTCACGCTTTACCTGTCACTTCGCCTCATGCTGAATTCTTTCTGCACCGAGACAAAAGGACCTGAGCTTCAGTAAGTCCTGACATTAGGCGAGAGGTTTCAATGAAAGGACGGTGGGTTTCAGTCCCCTCCTAAGCTAGGGATTGTGGGTTTGAGCCCCAATCTGGATTTTGGCTGGGTTCAAGTCCCATCCGAGAAGAGGTGCGGTTTCACTAGTGTTTAGGTTCTTATCTTAAAGAAGTTGGAAATCTAGCTGGTTAACAATCTAAAACACATGTAACAATGATGAAGGCGTGACCAAGATGAAAACGGATCCAGAGGGACAGTCATGAAGAAGGTAGTTGTGGTCAGAGATGATTTTCTGGAGGAGGTGAGGTACCCCCAGAGCTTTGAAGGACCAGTAGGATTTACCTGACACGCCGGTGGGGAATAAACAGGAAGAGCCAGGGAGTGCATGTGAGAGAACTGCTAATACCAAAACGAGAGAGAATCATTTCATCTTTCTTTGCTTTCTCAGAAGGCTTGTTAGGACTTTACAGAACTCCAGGATCCTTCTAGATCACAATGTTCAGAAGCTATCAGAGGGTGCCGGCTGATAGCTGAGCCTCTGAGAGAAGAGAGGGCTGACAGCCTTTATTTTAGTTCCTGGGTCTCCTTTTGGAGACGTGAAAACTAAAATTTTTTTTTTTTTTTTTTTGCGGTACGCGGGCCTCTCACTGTTGTGGCCTCTCCCGTTGCGGAGCACAGGCTCCAGACGCGCAGGCTCAGCGGCCACGGCTCACGGGCCCAGCCGCTCCGCGGCGTGTGGGATCTTCCCGGACCGGGGCACGAACCCACGTCCCCTGCATCGGCAGGCCGACTCTCAACCACTGCGCCACCAGGGAAGCCCGTAAAATATTTTTAAAATCAAATAACAGAAACTTTATTTGTTGGATTAGTGAAAGGATCAGGGCATATGAGTCTGGTCGGGGAGCTAGCCTCTACCCCCAGAGCCATCCTCGCTCACTTGGTAACCGTGGGTCACACAGGAAATAGCTTTATGCCTCAGTCTGAAAAATGGAACTAATAACAAGCCCCCTTGTGTGTAAATAAAATGGCCTCAGGGATAAGCACTATGCATATTATTCCTTACACTCTTTGGAAGAAAAGATTAAAATAGTTTCAAAGAATTATTGTTATGATTACAGATGCCTGGAGACTGCGGGCTGATTTTTCAATTCAGTGATTTCGTAAATCCTTCATGGTGTCTTAGAATTGAAAGCAATATTCCAATTGGAATTAGAATTGGAAGAGGATCATCTACTGGGGAAATCTTGGGCTTTGGAATCAGAAAGGCTTGACCTTGAATCCCTGATCAATCGCTTATTACCGGCACCATCCTTCTTTCCTTCATTAAAGAAATATGTATTAAGCTCCTGTGATGTGTTCTGATAAATTATCTAAGTTCTTGGAGCCTCAGTTTCCTCATCAATAAAGATTAAAGTATAACCTCTTAGGGTCATGATAGTGACTGGCATATAGTAGACCTTTAATTCACATTAGTTTTCCTCCTTTAATGAATGAATGAGGGAATTAAATAAGACACGGCTACTTAAATAAGTATGTGATGGGAGGAAAGGCAAGGCAGAATGCATCTGGTGTTAGAGACGGGTTGCAAAGGAGCTGAGATTGTCTGAATGGACAGAAGAGAATTGACTCAAGGACTGGGGCCATGACGGGTGAATGGAGAAAGTGGATCCTTATCTGCTGCTGCAGTGTGGCCCATAACCAACAGGATGCTGTGAAGTGATACAAGGAAGTGTCCCACGTTTACCATTTATTAGTTTAACACTGGCATTTGGGGAAGATGCATGTATGCATCCAAGCATCCATCCATTCTTTCCTTTATTCATTTATTCATCCATTGAAGAAACATTTATGACCCTCCTTCCCTGAGTCAGGCATTTATCTAGTGCTGGGAATACAACCAAAGTACTTAAAGAAGAGTGGAGAAGAAAGACAAGTAAACAGACAGTTATAAATCATCGTGATGGAGACTAAGATGGGGTCAGATGCAGACCTGAATACTTCCTGAGGGTCACACAAAACTGGGTGTTGGCTCTGGCTTTGCCACTCACAGGCCGTGGTATCCCAGGGAAGACGATGAGGAATCATGTACTTAAAAGCTCTTTGGAATCTGTGTTATGCCATATAAATGCGCATTTTAATGTATTAACCATCAGTGAATTCATCATCTTATATTATCCCATCAGATCTGATCCTCTTTTAAATGTTTCTGTAATAAATAGTAGCTGGCACACAGATTTCACTGTCATTCCTGCCATTTTTATTTCATGACGTAGCTTATTTTTGAACTTCTGTAAAACCTTGTCTTCTAGTTCTTTCTACCAATGTGGTTGTATCCACACCTGTGTGTTCTGTGTCAGAATTTTAGGGACGTCTAATAAGGTTTTTTTGTTTGTTTGTTTGTTTGTTTGTTTTGCGGTACGCTGGCCTCTCACTGCTGTGGCCTCTCCCGTTGCGGAGCACAGGCTCCGGACGCGCAGGCTCAGCGGCCATGGCTCACGGGCCCAGCCGCTCCGCGGCATATGGGATCTTCCCGGACCGGGGCACGAACCCGTGTCCCCTGCATCGGCAGGTGGACTCTCAACCACTGCGCCACCAGGGAAGCCCTCTAATGAGGTTTTAAATTGCCTTTGGAAAGGGATAAGGAGACTGATCACTAATGAGGGAAAGATTCAGGCACAAAGATTAGAGGGGAGTCTCAAGTGTTCCAGAAAGATCGCAGTAAGAACATGAAGGGTGGGGTTTAGCAGCATAAAGGGAACAGAGGTGGAAATAAAACCTAGAAGAATAGAATGAGTTGAGAGTAAGGGCAGAGGAAGAGACAGATACAGCCATCCAGCTGGTGGAGGAGGGAAAAAGGTGCCTCCCATTTTAAACAGCTTATCTCCTCTATCTGCAGTATTTCTGCCGATGTCTGAATAGAGAGAAAGACTATGTGTTTGTGAGTGTGTGTGTGTGTTTGCTAATAACAGTCATCTATTTATAGACCTTAAATTATACACCATGAAAGCCTCTCTGAGACAAGATGTGTTATTTGGCTGCCAGAAGGAAACGTTAAAGGAAAAACTACCAAAAAAGGGGGCTTCTAGATGTCTTTCTTCCTTTCCTCATCCTCTCTGTCCATCTTCTTATGGTTAATGACAACTGTCAATTCTGTGTTTTGGAGACAAAATTCCAAAGAGGTGAAAGGAGACAGTCGAAGATCTCCCTCCAGAATTAGGGGTCTCCATGGTTTCCAAATCACATCATTTTCCAGTTGAATCAGAAGGGAGATTGGACAGCATCCTTTCCATTTCAGAGGATATGCTCTTTCCACCAGGGTGCCCGCCAGGCCATCATCCCTCTTTCCAACTCCGATTCTCTCATCACATACGAAACAAGAAGTTTCCATTACTTTTTCCTCTAACCTCATCTTTCCAGAGAAGGGGCTGAATCCCTGAATGACCTCAAGATGACCTTCAGGTAAAAGGACTTCATACTTGGTTCCAAGTTTGAAGAACTTAGAGAAGAGTGTGCCTAAGAGTGTGAGCTTTGGTGTCAGACCCAGATCTCCCAGTTAGTTATTACTGAGTGACTTTAGGTACATGATTCTTTATACCCTGGTTTTCTCACCAGTAAAATGAGGATAATAATGGAACTTCTCACATGGGGACTAGTGTGGAGATTGAATGAGGTAATTGAATGGAGATTGAATGAGGTAAAGCACTTAGCAAAGAGATGGAACATAGGGAACTCCCTGGAGGTCCAGTGGCTAAGACTCTGTGCTTCCATGGCAGGGGGCACGGGTTTGATCCCTGGTTGGGGAACTAATATCCCACATGCCACATGGTGCAGCCAAAAAGAAAACAAAACAAAACAAAACGAAAAAAAGAGATGGAACATAGTAGTTCTAATGATTTCTTTTTCTTATTATCGTAGCTTTCTAATGGGTTAGAAAAGCTGACTCCAAGGACAGGAGTTTTGGATGGGAACCTCAAATGCAGTGTCCACTCCCTCTGAGGCCCTTCATGGGCAAGGTATTGATGGAAGAGATGGTGAACAGCCAATAGCCTACCAGTCAGTCTATAGATGGTCTTATTGAGGATGTCAGGGTCAAGGGAAAAAGACAATAGTGGGAGGGATGGGGGAAAGTGGCCAGGGGCCATCAGAGAGTATTAGAGAGAGGCTGGGCCTCTTCCTTGGACGAGAAAGAACTCACGTCTTCTGTCCTCCTCTTCCCTCTATAGGCCATGGAGGTATCAATTTTGAGCTCCTACTCTCTAGGAGGAGGGACCACTTGCCAAATTCTGTAGCCTGAAATGACTTACCCATCTCATATACCAGCCCTCTATCCTTCACCCATATAAAGCTTGGCTTCTGTTCAACTTCTTGATCACCTTTTGCTAGCAATTTAACATTTTCTTTTATGAAATATTTTGACTATTATTTTATTGGATTCAACGACTCCTCCACAATTTGAGAGCAGATTATGGTTGCCATTTGCAGAGAAGTCAAATGTTTTCTCCAAGGTCCGACGTTTAGAAATTGGCTTCCTAAGTCCAAAGAAGGGGGGTGCTTTTCCTGCTGCCTCAATGGACTGGTTCTTTGTAGTAACTTTAATCTTTCTTTTGCTCTCACATATACATTGAGATGCACAAGAACTTACACATTTAAAAAATCACCAAAGCATTATGTATTAAGAATTTCTGTCCTAGTGTTAAGCTGAACAATATATTCCCTTATTTCCTTTCCCCATAGGGGAAACACAGGCCCTAAAAATCAAGTCTGAGAAGATCCGTTAAGGCAGGCATAAATGAAGCCTCTATTAAAATCTAGCCTCTAAGCAAAACGTTCCATCCTCACATCCTTTGTAAACAACCCAAGGGTACGATTAGTATCTTATATATTTTATTTCCTATAATGTTTATCACAGTGCTCTGAATTTAGCAGCATTTCAACAAGTGTAATAAATGAAACTGATTCAAAGCATCTTAGGGTGGGAGGTGGGATAGGGAGTCCTCTTGGGAGGCCTCAAATGCTGATGTGTGCAGCAATGTGAGTAACATTAATGGTGTTTACTGATTATATAATGCTACGTAAGGCACATTACAAAGACTAATTCTCAAAGTCATCCTGAAAGGTAGATATTGTTCCTATTTTACAGTTGGGAAAACTGAGGCTCAGAGAGGTTAAATAATCTGTCTAATTCACTAGGTAAGTATGAGGCAGGGTAGGAATCTAGGACACGCTAGCATTTTGGTTTTGGTTTGTTTTTTACTCCCTTAGTTTTTTTTTTAATTCATTTTTTATTGAAGTATAGTTGATTTACAATGTTGTGTTAGTTTCTGGTGTACGGCAAAGTGATTCGGTTATACACACACACACACACACACACACACATATATATTCCTTTTTCATATTCTTCTCCATTATGGTGTATTACAGGATATTGAATATAGTTCCCTGTGCTCTACAGTAGGATCTTGTTGTTTGTCTTATATATAGTAGTTTGTATCTGCTAATCTCAAACTCCTAATTTATCCCTCCCCACCCCCATTCTCCTTTGGTAACCATAAGTTTGTTCTCTATGAGTCTGTTTCTGTTTTGTCAACAAGTTCATTTGTGTCATATTTTAGATTACAGATATAAGTGATATCATGTGGTATTTGTCTTTGTCTTTCTGACTTACTTCACTTAGCATGAGAATCTCTAGGTAGGATGCCCTAGTTTTGTGTAGTTTTATGTGGATCCAACACCACCAGGCCACCACTTTCATCACATTGGTTCCAGTGCAGTTCTCTGACCTCCCACAATATACTTCTGTCCATCAGCAGAGTCAGGGTCGTGCTTCCCATGTGTGTCTCTGTGTGTGTGTGTGTGTGTGTGTGTGTGTGTGTGTGTGTGTGTGTGAGAGAGAGAGAGAGAGAGAGAGAGAGAAGGTTAACAGGTTAAATTTTATTTGTAGGCTGAACCTATAGCAAGAGGCATTGTGGAAATGGGTCAGCCACTTTATATGGAGTAGGTGATGGTTTCTCTTTTCCTTTAAGGAAAGGGTGTGTGTGTGTGTGTGTGTGTGTGTGTGTGTGTGTGTGTGTGTGTGGGTGTGTGTGTGTGTGTGGGAGAGAGAGAGAGAGAGAGAGAGAGAGAGAGAGAGAGAGAGAGAGAGAGAGAGATGGCGGGCCCTGCGTGGGAGCCACTGTTGAGAGAACTTGAAAAGTGGGAGGGGGGAATCTTCTTTTACTAAGCAAGGATCTAAGAGCTGTTGTCAAGGAAGAATCCCAGGCCTTCCATAAAAGGAAGGCCTCTGTTCCTCTGCTGGCAGCAAGTGCTGCCTTGAACAGCGAGTCTGACATTTTTCCTGGCCCGCCTGTACTTGGGCAGCTTTGGAAAGGAGGTCCCCAGGGGTGGGCATGGCAGGGAGTGACCTGGAACCAGCAGGTGAAAGCTTTGCTTGAAGGCACAGGGCATCATGGGAGGCAACGCTCAGCAAAGCAGCAGAGCTGAGCTCACCAGCCATGCCAGGTGACAGGTCACCTGCCCTCCAATCCTCTCAAGATCTACCTGGGAGACTTTCACAATATGCCACAATTCTGCCTAAATGTCCTTCCATGAATCCCCATCATTATTGGATAAAACCCAACTTATTTTGCCTGACAAGAAAGGGCTTTTTCCTGAGCTGACCTTTGCTTGTTTTATCAGCCCTTCATACCAGTATCTCTCTGGCTATTTCCAAGTGCTTGTCTGCTTCTGAGCAGAGTAGGCTTTCCTGTGCTCCTGTGATTTGCACAGAGTGTTTCCTCTGTCTGGTCTGCCACCCTCCTGACACATACCAAAACCCTTATAGGCCTGGGAGTCACACTCAGATTTTTTGCACAAGCATTTCAGATCAAGACCAGGCCTCCCCCCACCAGCTTGTCAGTTATGACACACCCTTGGCAGTACCTCCTTCTCTCTCAGTCCCCCACCCACCCAAACCCTGAAGGAGCCAGACTTTAAAGAGAGAGGTGGAGTGGGTAGGTTCCCAGTTTAGACTATGCTGCTCTCTCCATTCCAAAACCTCTACAGAAAAGTGAAATGTACCAAGTAGCATCTTTCAACTTCCCTCTCTTAGTCCATTCAGGCTGGTATAACAAAAATGCCCTAGACTAGGTGGCTTGCAAACAACAGAAATTTATTTTTCACAGTTCTGGAGGCCGGGAAGTCCAAGATCAAGGCACCAGCAGATTTGATGTCTGGTGAGGGCCGGCTTGCTAGTTCACAGATGGCCATTTTTTCGCTGTGTCCCCACATGGCAGAAGGAGACAAGAGAGCTCTCTGGTATCTCTCTTATAAGGGCACTAATCCCATTCAAGAGGGCTCCACCCTCATGACCTAATCACCTCCCAAAGGTCCCACCTCTTAATGCCATCACTTTGGGCATTATGATTTAACATGTGAATTTGGGGACCCACAAACATTCAGTCTAGGGCTTCCCTGGTGGTGCAGTTGTTAACAATCCACCTGGCAATGCACGGGACACAGGTTCGAGCCCTGGTCTGGGAAGATCCCACATGCCGTGGAGCAACTAAGACCCTGTGCCACAACTACTGAGCCTGCACTCTAGAGCCTGCAAGCTACAACTACTGAGCCTGCATGCCACAATTACTAAAGCCCACGTGCCTAGAGCCCGTGCTCTGCAACAAGAGAAGCCACTGCAATGAGAAGCCCACGCACTGCAATGAAGAGTAGCCCCTGCTCACCACAACTAGAGAAAGCCTGCGTGCAGCAACGAAGACCCAATGCAGCCAAAAATAAAAATAAATTAAAAAGTAAATAAATTTATAAAACAACAACAACAACAAAAACCCATTCAGTCTATTGCATGTCCTTACCTCACCTCACCCTGAACTTCCTGAGGAAAGCAGAGAATATTAGATTTAAATCAAGCTTAAGATCTAAGTTTTAAGTACAAGTGATTTTTTTAAAACCTGAGAATGATGAAACCCAGCCCAAGATGTTACTGAAGGAAAGACACAAGGATTGGAAGGCAGTTTATATCTGGCAGGGCTGAGACTACCCCCAAACTGGCTACATTCAATTCTCATTTCTGATTCTGACTGACAAGTCAGTTCCTCTGTCCCCCTATCACTCTCTCAAGTGTTATGTGGAGTGATGTTCTTCAAGGGGGTGTATAAACAGCTGTGTGTCCCACGCACATACTTGCAGGGCTGATGATTCATCACCAGCTTTCACCGTAGGTTTCCCATTAGTATTATAAACAACTAGGGAACACCTGTGCTGACGGAAGCATCTTCGTTATCTCATGAATCCTCTCAACCACCTGAGGTCTGATTCTGCCCATTTGTGCTGATGAGGCTGAGAGTTATACTGTTTGCCCAAAGTCACGAAGCTGGCAAGTTCTGAGGCTATCAGTCAAAGCCAATGCTGGTTCCCAGCTCCACAGTCTTTCTACTGTGCCACCGATAAATTCAGCTCAAAAGAAGCATTTAATAAGTGCCCGCTGTGTACCAGGCACCATGCTCAGAGCCAGGACACGCAGATGAAGAATGCTCAATTCTTGCCTTGGTGCAGCTCGTGTTACTCTGGGGCAAACACACCATGGAGAGTTTGTTCAGTGTGTCATGGTGAAGATGGTGGTGACGGTCTGCATCGGGAGTGATGGGGGCACAGAGGTGGGACACTGAAACCTATCACGAAGGGGTGATGCCTGAATAAGGATCTGGGCTTTTCAGTATGAGTTTACCCAGGTGAAGGGCTCAGGGGATGGAGATGCTTTGCAGTGGGAGATGCCCATGTGCACAGGTACCGTCTCAGGTTGGGCGGCCTGGTTGTAGCATCCCCTCCCCCCTCTTGCTCTGGGGACATTATCGTTCATTTGCCCTTTAATCTCAATCTGTGCCCATGCTAGGTGTTTTTCTTTTTTAAAGTTGTATCTCAAAGTGAGGAACAGAGCACAAGGTCCAGAAGAAATATCAAGTACTCTTTGGGAGGACATGCGGATGGGGGAGGATTATTTTAAGGGGCAAGAGGCCCATTTCCTGAATCCTACAAAATGTGCCACATAGACTAATACCTGTTGCACCTGTCCTAAGGTTGGTGCTGGGAGGTGCTGTGGAGGAAACACAGACCATCAAGGTGATAAAAATGTGTTAAGGCTACTGTGGCTGATGGAAGGAAGAGGCTGTGCACATCTCTTTAGAAAAGCTCCATATAATCAGAAGCTGGATTTACTCAGGGATGTTTGGGTTTTATAGCTACCCACTCATAGCTATAAAAAAGGGTTTACTTTTGAAATTGCTGCTGGGGAATAACTTTTTTTTTTTTGGAAGGCTGAACTGCTTTAGTCTTTAACCCATTTTTCCCATTGAAACAATTATTCTTGTGATACACTTTTTGAACTCAAGGTTTCATAGCCACACAAAGAAAATATGACTAAAGAGACTTTGCATGATAGAGTTTAATCCTGGAAGAGCTTACAAACGCATGTAGAAGACAGAATATACATGAAATAATGAAACCTGCCTAATATTTTTCATTAAGTGCTACAGTCTTTGACCTGTAATCACCTAAGCTCTGTAGGTTCATATATGTGAATATGGTATTTTCCACAGGTGGGGCATTTGTGTGACTGCAGTCTGTCTGCACTGCTGTGATCCAGGTGCCATCCTGGTGCAGCCTGTCCAGGACCCTTGCTCTAGGCATGAGGGCCAGCTCTGAGGCACTTACTTCCCTGGGTGGGAATGCCACAAGCCATTAGCATGGCAAAAGCACACCAAGGGTGGGGGGGGTGGGGGGGCGGTTAAAGAAAGGAATCTAGATGGACGGAGGCAGAACCACCACCATACACAACTCCAGGGGGCGCCATTCACATGGAATATACACGAATACGTGGTGATTGATGCCCTCTGGAGCAGCTAACATGGCGGCCTACTGGGGGGCTATTAGAGGATGAAGAGGGGGACCAAGGAGAGGAAGCAAACATGATTGCTTTGGGTGAGCATTATTATCATCTACTTTTCTCTGTTTTTTTTCCCCCGTCTCTCCCTCTCTTGGAATCTCAGCAACTGTCCCCCTTCCTCCCAATTCCTTCATTTCTTCCTTTCTTGGCTTAGTCCACCCAAGGGTCTCTCCCTGATGCCTCAGCCATCACCAATTTCTGGTCCTCCTCCATCTAGTGCATTTCCCCTCTCTGCTTCCATTGCCTTAGCCTATGTTCTTTCCTTCCCTTTATAGTTTTCAAATATTTGGCTCATAATTTTAGGACTTACTGCCAAAGAAGGACATCAATTTTGAAATTTTGTGCAAAAATGTAAAGCTAGCCTAATCAAGATGATTCCTAAATAACTCTCTTAGCTGAGAGTATTTCTCTTGGACACCTCCAGCTCTGACTCATCTCACCTCTCTGAATCCCCTCCCTGGCCTCCTGGGACGGTGAAGGAAACACTCAAAAACAGTCTGGCCCTAACTGTGTGCCTTCCCTCCCCTCCGTGTCACCCTGGCTCCTCTTGTTCTCTTGCTGATCCAGACTCTCTGCGATGGACTAAACATCCTCTCCTTTCTGGTCCTCACCTTCCTTGCCGATCTCCTGTCACTTTCCTCTCTCTCTGTATCCATGAAACATCACACTCCTGGACCAGCTGCCCTCAGTGCCGCCTTCTCCTGCTGGAGTCTCACGTTTGATTCTTAGAAGCACCAGCCTCACCCTCAGAAGCCAAGTCCTTTGCCTCATGAACGGTTTCCAAACAAGCCTAATCGCAAGAGTCAGAGGGAATGTCCAAAACCCAGATTCCAGGGCTCTGCCCTAAGGAATCTGATGATCACTCCATAGCGAAAAATCCTGGCCTGGTTTAAGGTCACCAGAACACTGCGGGGTGGCAAGGCGTGGGCGGGGCAGGGCAAGGAGCTGGTCACATCCTCCTATCTCTGTCCCTCCAGGATCCAGGTTAGTTAATTCTGGAGCTGGGGTAGAGGGAGGCCTGAACCCAACCAAAGCCCAGCTGAATAGTTCCGAGATCTGAATCAGCCGGAAGCCACTGCACTGGTCCCCAGAACCCATGTCTCAGTTCCACCTGGCACCACCAATTATCTGTGCCTCTGACATAGGGTGTTTTTTTTTTTATTCCCTCGAAATAGGGCTATAATTAAATCCAGAATTGTACTGGAGACTTTATAGTCATGGCAAAAGCAGAACACAATGTCTGCAGACAAAGAAAAAAACCTCTTTCAATAAAAATTAATTATTGGCAGCTCGTGTCCCAGTGCCGGTGGTGATATGGGGAATGCATATGAGGGTGAAGGCTGGGGAGGACCCCGGCGAGGAGGCACTGGGATGTCAGCTCTCACATCTCCATTCATGTGAAGCCCTCACTGCGTCGCCCTTCTCCCTTCCCTCCCTCCCTCCCTCCCTCTGAGTAACTGCATGTTCTCTGCGGCCCTGGAGGTTTTACTGCTTTTTTCTTTTCCCTCCTTCAAGGTCTGAGAAATTGAAAGCAGCCATAGAAGGGCTGGGAGAGGAGAGAGAGAGGAGAGACAAGACACAAAAGGAGAGAGTGAACCTGTGATCTGCATTCCCGTTCGATCTCTGTTTCTTGCAAGTGGAGAAACCCACTGATGGGGAATACAGAATTTTGCTGGCAGTGTGTGCCTCTGCTTCCTGCCGAGGGGAGTGTGCAGGCTCCAGCTCCCCCGGTGAGCCCTGGGGGAAGATGGGAGCCTGGACCCGGGCTGTGTAACACCCACGGGACAGAGCCCGCTGGGACTCGGCCTCTCTCCTCTTGTCCAGAGCGTGAGTCCAGATGTGCAATAGAGTCAGAAGAGAGTTCTGAGTTGCACAAGCCTCCTGGAGGGGGAGTACAGTGAAAAATCAGAGACAGGGATGTGACGGGGGAGGCAGAATGGGAGGGTCTCACTCTGTAACCTAGTCATCAGATTGACCAGGAAAAAGGAAAAGAGCTAGTAAAATCCAAAGTGGGCATAAAGCAGGGGTGGATATCTTCCAATTTACCCAAGGGCCTAGACATGAGGAGCGGGAACCCAGCGCCAGTTGCTCCGTCAGCATCTCGAGTTTCTTCCTGCAGTAGATCAGGTCTTCGCCATCCGCTCTGCCTGGAGGAGGGTCCCACCAGACCACACGGAAACGCGAGATCAGAGCGCCTGGGGGCTGTGCGTCATCTAAACCCACAGAGTGGAACAGAGGGCGAGGGGCTTCCTCAACGGGCTAATTCAGTGGGACACCCTCTGGGGTCAGGCTCTGCCCCCAAAAGACACCGCTGTGCTCATTTGGGGTACGGCTCACCCAGGCCTCCGTAAGCGGCAGAGCCAAATTTCATCCACAGAAGCCACGGAGGTACAAGGCGACAACCACTCCTGGCTTGGTAGAAGGTGAAGGCTGGGAGTAGGTAACGCTGCGGGGTCATAAAGCAACAGGCAGGGGTCATGGAAGGGCTGATGGGACGTTTTTGGAGACGCTCTTAGATGTGGGGATGAGCACAATTGTGCTCCAATCCCAAGTTTTTCAAGATATTCCCAGGGACTCATGCTTTGGGTAGAAGGTTGAATGAGATGCTCCCCAAGTCTAAGATCGGGTGATTCTGTTGAGTCAGCCAGATTTTCCTGCGTTAGGGGGATTACATGGGTTTAAGGACCAGCACCTCCTTATCGCCTGCTGATGGGACCCCATCTCCTCTCCCAGCACCACAGGCCTCAGCACATAGGCACTCAAATTGCACCCTCTGCACCACATACAGGTGGGCAACACATAAGCATGACAGGTCTGCCATTTATTCCACAGATGTTTTTTTTCCTCTTCATTTCTGCTGAGGCAAACTCTCTCCTGCATACCTGTTCCCCGCCCCATGCCGGGCTTCAACTCAGATGGTTAAAAAGTCTGTCAAGGCTCCTTTACCCTGGGGAATTAAACGGTAACTGCCACTACCCGACTTGTGGTCAACATTGTATCGCACGTCCCAGCCAAGACGATAAGACAAGAAAAGAAAGTACAAGGATCGAAAAGGAAGAAATAAAGCCATCATTAGTTACAAATGGCATAACAGCTTATGTAGAAAAATTTTTTTAAATCTACAGATAAACTATTGGAATTAATAAGTAAAGCCAATAAGAATACTGGACTCAGGATCAACATAAAATTCTTTGTATTTTACATACATATGCAACAAATTTTTTGGCTAACTCTTTTCAATAGTTACAATTTGAAAAGCATCAAAAATATAAAATAACTGTGCATGAATCTTACAAAATTGTACAATTTCACTACCCTGCAGATGAAGAGACCCAAAGAAATTATTAAGGCAAATGAGGAGACCCAAACAAATGATGGGATACATATCATGTTAATGTGTTGGAATACTGTGAAGAGGTGAATTCTCCCTGAATTGACCTGTAGATGCAACATAATCATAATCAAAATTCCAGCAGAGTGGTGTGTGTGCATGTGTGTGTGTAAAGTGGCAAAGTGATTCTAGAATTTATATGCCTGTGCAAAAGGATGAGGAAAGGCAAGACATTCTTGTAGAAACACAAAGCAGGAGCCCTTATACTACTGTATATTAAGGCTTATTATAAAGTACCAGTAATGAAGACAGTGTGGTATTGACCCAGGATAAACAAATAGACAAGTAGAACACAATAGGGTCTAGAAATAGACCACACACATGAGGTCACTTGATTTATCACAAAAGTGACAATGCAGTGCAGTCAGGAAAAGATAATCCTTTCAGTAAATGGTACTGGCTTAATCGGATATCTAAATGGGAAATAATAATTTTACCCTACCTTACACCATACACACAAAAAATCAGTCCCCGATGCATAATAGATCTAAATGTGAAAGGTAAAACTATGAAGCATCTAGAAGAAATCGTAGGAAAAGATCTGCATAAGCTTGGCACAGGGAACAATTTATTAGATAGAAATAGAAAAGCACAAATCATAAAGGGGAAAAATGATCAACTGGAGTTCTTAAAAATTAAGAACTTCTGTTCTTCAAAAATACTATTAAGAGAAAGAAAATGCAACCCATAGAGTGGGAGAACATATTTCCAATATACTTTTATATCTTTCTATATCCAAGATACAGAGAAGACTCCTACAAATCAATAAAAAAGATAACTATTTACAGAAGAAGGTGAGTAAAAGTCTTGAATAGTATTTCACAAGGTTGTCCAAATGCCTCATAACCATTTGAAAAAGATCAAAATTTCAGCAGTCATCAGGGAACTGCAACTCCAAACCACAGTTTAAGGTTCCACCGTACACCACTGGAATCACCCAACTTATATAAACTACCCATTCATATAAAGTACAGATTGGGCAAACTCAATCTATGCTGTTAGAAGTCAGAATAGTGGTTATTTCATGGAGGGGCAGTAACCAGGTGGGGTTACAGTGGGGCGTCTGTAGTGCTGGGAAGTTTCTATTTATTGATATAGGTGCTGGTTATTCGGGTGAGGCCTCTTTGTGAAAATCCATTGAGTTAAACTCTTATGATTTGTATACTTTTCTGTAAGTATGTTATACTTCAAGAAAAAAATTCACTTAAAAAAAAAAAAACCAACTGCTTAAGAATTTCCTCAGAAGAGCATATTCCCCTGGTTAGGGGGAAAAAATAAAAATTAAAAACTGAGGCAGGAAGGTTAGGTCACAAGCTCAGGCCAGCCTCATAAGAAGGCAGAATGGTGACCATCCACCTGGTACAATTTGAGGACCATCACACATGGTGATCACGGTGTCAGAAGTGCCAGCACCGTAAATCTCTCCATTCCTTTGAACTTTCAGGAGTCCCCTGGAAGGCTTAGACTTTATGCTCTGTGGTCAGCTAACATGTCAAGGAGATTTACTGTCAGCTGGGAGATGGTCCAAGCTTCTTGAACATAGAATGGGTTCTGGGAGATCTAGGGAGGAGAGAGAGGACTGCACTTGTGAATGGGAGGCAGAAGTGTCCACAGATGCTCTGCCATCCACTCAGGGCAGCCCCTTACTATGGCTGTTCCATGTAAGTCATTTCTTCATTGATTTACATGCGACACGTATTTATGAAGAAGCAACTGTGTCAGCACTGCAGCTGATTACAGACATGAGCAAGATAGGCCCTGATTACAGACATGAGCAAGATAGGCCCTGATTACAGACATGAACAAGATAGGTCCTGATTACAGACATGAACAAGATAGCTAGGTCCTGATTACAGACATGAGCAAGATAGGCCCTGATTACAGACATGAGCAAGATAGGCCCTGATTACAGACATGAGCAAGATAGGTCCTGATTACAGACATGAGCAAGATAGGCCCTGATTACAGACATGAACAAGATAGGTCCTGATTACAGACATGAACAAGATAGGCCCTGATTACAGACATGAACAAGATAGGTCCTGATTACAGACATGAGCAAGATAGGCCCTGATTACAGACATGAGCAAGATAGGCCCTGATTACAGACATGAACAAGATAGGTCCTGATTGATTACAGACATGAACAAGATAGGTCCTGATTGATTACAGACATGAACAAGATAGGTCCTGATTACAGGCATGAACGAGATAGATAGGTCCTGATTACAGACATGAACAAGATAGGTCCTGATTACAGACATGAACAAGATAGATAGGTCCTGATTACAGACATGAACAAGATAGGTCCTGATTACAGACATGAACAAGATAGGTCCTGCCCTTGCCCCTCGAAGTGTACGGTCTGTAGATGGGCACACAAAGCTGAATTTCTAGTAGGTGGATAAGCTTACCCTTCAACAGCTCAAGAGCCACACTGGGCTTCAGCTCCCAGTCTTCTGAGCCCTCAGCTCACACGATGATCTCAGCGGAACTGGATGGAACCCTCCCTGTCATGTAGTTCAAAGGGCAACAGGTGTGATCTTCTCAGGGTGCAACTCAGAACATAAAAGATTACTTTGAACTGGTTGAGGAGACATGGGCACAGCATATCCGGAAATGGATTCTAGCCAATACTATGAAGTTCCTATAATCTCATTTTGTGTCATAATTACAGTCTACTTGCTCTTTACTGTCATCAGCCAAAAGGGGTTCTTAACAGCGTATTTGTCATTATAAATGTTATGTATATAATCATGGAAATTCGTTACTGAGTCAACAGAGGAAAATTAATCATATTCAGGAGAGACACATTACCTACCATGAAACACAAGGCTAATTATTTATGGAAGAATATACCGCACACCCAAGGTGACAGAGCACCTTTCCTCATCTGGGCTTTCATGGCCACATAGGAGCCCACAGCCAACCCTGCAGCCTAATTTGTTTTTGTCCTAGAAATTAAAGAGAGACCAGTTATCAGAGAGAACAATTTCATCCAAAGAACCAGAATAGACCATGCATGTGCAGTATTCATGCTTAACCACGGACATATATGCATTTTGGTTCCTTCTTATTTTTAGTATATGTTAAGTTCTTATGTTCTCGTCGATAAAACTTAATCGTCCTTTCATTAAGAAATAATTCTGGGAACTTCCCTGGTAGCGCAGTGGTTAAGAATCCACCTGCCAATGCAGGGGACACGGGTTCGAGCCCTCATCCGGGAAGATCCCACATGCCGCAGAGCAACTAAGCCCATGCGCCACAACTACTGAGCCTGTGCTCTAGAGCCCGCGAGCCACAACTATTGAGCCCATGTGCCACAACTACTGAAGCCCGCGCACCTAGAGCCCGTGCCCTGCAACAAGAGAAGCCACCGCAATGAGAAGCCCATGCACCGCAACGAAGAGTAGCCCCAGCTCGCCGCAACTAGAGAAAGCCCTCGTGCGGCAACAAAGACTCAACACAGCCAAAAATAAATAAATTAAATAAATAAATAAATTTAGTGAAAAGAAAAAGAAATAATTCTGCAGCTTTTTTCCATCAGAAGACAGGTAGGAGTCTTTTGTCTCAACACACCATGTGTCCCAGGCCTCTCTACAGATGGTGGAAGAGGCAAAGTAACTTTGGCACAGTGCTGATGAGTCCCCATGACTGCCTCACCCCCTCACTGACTCTCAAGTATTGCTGGGCAAAGCTGATCACGCATGAGGCCCGAACACATTCTTTAATCGTAGTCTGAGGCACTTGCATACCTTCAGTATCATTCCTTCAATAAATATTTAATGAGTTCCTCCCCTGTGTCAGGCACCAGGCCTGTGCATTCCACCTGGGGCCCATCCTCCCAAGCCAACCACCACTGACCATGAGGGCATTCTCCAAACAGTCCTTGACCTAGGTGTATTCTACTAGACCTGCTTCCCTCTCTCTGATGTTCATTCTGAATCTTGTACGAGTGCACATCTAGAAGTGGACTCTCCCATTTACTCAGTGTGCTCTTTCTCATATATCATGCCAACTCTCACTAGCACGTTGTTGTGCCCATAGCCCCTCAATGCATGTTTGCTGGTTTGTTCTTTGAGATCCAGACACAGTTCCTTTTACTAAGACTGTGTGTTAATACTGTGCTCATGCCATAAACAATGTGTTCATGCCTTTCTTGGCGGGGTGGGAAGACTGTCCGAAGTGGAATTCCCTTGTAACTCATGCCAAATCTAGATGACTCTGTGCTTTGGGAGAGTCGTATATATGCCATGGAACCTACACATGGTTAAAGTACTACCGTGCAAAGGTACAGTGAGTTCCTGACAGCACATTGGGATTCACAGGGAGAGAGTCCACAGCCTGTAATTCAAAGATCACAACAAGATCGTTTCTATCAACACCACCTGAGAGGTTTAATTGTCAAGCCTCAGGAGGCAGCTGGGTCAGGTGAGGCGCTTGGGGGTTCCCTAAATTATCTTGCTTTTTTTTTTTCTGAGACAAAGAAGTGCAAGCTGACTCAATAATTAGTGCCATGAGGAATGTGAAGAGATAGGATGCTGAACCCACTAACAGATGAAAGCAGAAAAAGCTCATGGAAGCAGAGTGAGCCTTCCCCAGATTTCTGAGAAGAGGGCTAATACATGGCACACAGGCAGCCTTAAATCTTAAGACATACTCCCAAGCGTTAGCACCATTGGGATCTAGGCTGGTAGCTATTTCTGCATCTCTACAAATTCATCTGGTGAAATTCCAAGAAAAACAAGAACTGGGCTATAGATGGATGAGACTAGAAGACACTTAGTTTTAAATTTAACTGAATTTATTGTTATTGTAATGGCCACACAAGTTCTAAGAAATAGCGAGATGGATGATAGAAATAATAGGTATAATTTTCTGGAAATAACCAAAGTCTTTCTGGATGCTGGAGCCCCATGCTGCATATAAATTTTATAGTCATCTTAAACATACTGGAGGCTCACGAGTTACTAATTTTAACCTAAACTTACTTACTAACCTTAACCAAATAACCTCCAAATATAAAACTTTTCATCATACATACAGAGAAAAAATATTAGCTTGAGAATAACAATGACAAATAGTGATGAGGGTAGTATGAGAGGAGTGAAACGGAGAAGTGCTCCCAGCCTCAAGGAGAGAAGAGAAAAGAAACTTCACTACTTGGACCAAATAGGACAACGTTTGCCCCCAGCTGTCCTCTAAGATTAAGCATGGGCTGGATGCCAGTTGCCTACTGCAGGGAAAACAACTACCCAGTAATGGATCAAATTATTATAGCTGATCAGCCAAAAATAGCCTACCCTAGGCCTTGTTCCACATCCCCCAGAAATGGCCTACTGAGCAAAAAACGACACCCAAGCAAACACCAGGAGGATCCTCAGTGTGAAGTCCAGCTCCCCAAAATGTGATGCTACAAATGCATATATGTGGAAGCTAGAAAAATGGTACAGATGAACTTCTTTGCAGGGCGGGAATAGAGACGCAGACGTAGAGAATGGATGTGCGGACACAGGGTGGGGAAGGGGAGGGTGGGATGAATTGGGAGATTGGGATTGACATATATACACTACCATGTGTAAAATAGATAGCTAGTGGGCACCTGCTGTATAGTGCAGGGAGCTCAGCTCCGTGCTCTGTGGTGGCCTAGATGGGTGGGATGGGGTAGGGAGGGAGGCTCAAGAGGGAGGGGATATATGTATACATATAGCTGATTCACTTCGTTGTACAGCAGAAACTGACACAACACTGTAATTTTTAAAAAAAGTGGCATTAGATTAACTAGTGATATATATATATATATATATGTATAAATTTTTATTTATTAGTCTTGGGTATGTGTAAGGCTGAACGCTTGCCACTAAATGGAACCAGGGCATCATGGAGCGATGGTTGGTTGATTGTATTTCTGCAGCATGGAAAGTTCAAGTTCTAGAATATCTTGTACCAGAAAGCAAGGAATTGCTCAAAAACTATGGGAATGTGCTAAAGGACGAGGAGATTTGAAGTAGGTCACAAGGCCCAAAAGCTGGTAAAATTCAGGCATTCAAAAGAATAATAACAGTGACGGACTATAATAATATACTCAATACAACAAAGCATCCCTGAGTCCAGAATATTGCTACAAAAGAGGGAGGTGGTTCTTTTAATAGAAGAATGCCAGCTAATAGATATAGGAGGAGTGATAAAGTTATAATATAACCACTTTCCAATCACCAAAATAAGCTAGGTCAGTATCATCAATGGATGATAAAACCACTGGAGGAATGTTATTGGAAAAGGATATTCACACAGTCTCAAAGTATCACCCCATCGATTATATATTAACTACAAATGAAAACACGTGACACTTCACAATGGAGAAATCCAGAAGACACCTCCTCAACCAACTGAACATATTCAGCATCACCGATAAAGGGACAAACTGACATTCCATGTCTCCCAAGTTGATGTACCAAGAAGTCACAACATCACCTATGTATATGCTTGGCAAAAATGTTTAATATAATTGTGAGAAAACAATCACATAAATCTAAATTGTGGGACAATCTACAAAATAAAGGACCTGAACTCTTTAAGATGTCAATGTTATGAAAGATTTTTAACAAGGCAGGGGACTGTTCTTGATTAAAAGAGGTTATAGAGATATATCAACTAAATACAACACATGGCCTTTGATTGGATTCTGGATCAAATGAAGGAAAAAAGCCATGTAAGACATGGGAGAATGGGAGAATTGACCAATTTAAGATGAGCTACAGGGGCTTCCCTGGTGGCGCAGTGGTTGGGAGTCCGCCTGCCGATGCAGGGGACGCGGGCTCATGCCCCGGTCCTGGAAGATCACACATGCCGCGGAGCGGCTGGGCCCGTGAGCCTTGGCCGCTGAGCCTGCGCCTCCGGAGCCTGTGCCCCGCAACGGGAGAGACCACAACAGTGAGAGCCCTGAGTACCGCAAAAAAAAAAAAAAAAAAAAGATGAGCTATAGATTAGAAAACATTCTTGTATCAATGTTAACTTTTTTTCAGAATTAACGTAGTGCCCTTAGGAGGCATCTGTTAAAGTATTTGGGGGTAAATTTTAATTGTGATGTCTACGATTTGCTTTCAAATGTTTTTCTGTTGGGGGACAGAGAGGGAGGATGGCAACATGGAGAAAGCAAACACACGTGGCAAAATGTTATTAACAACTGGTGACTCTGAGTGAAACATAAGTGAAACTTCACTGTGATATTCTTTCAGTTATTTTGTAGGTTTGGGATTTTTCAGAAGAAAAAGTTGGGGGAAATTTGCTTGCGAGACTATGGAGGAAATATAAGAACACACCATTTCCATATATTTTATGTTCTCTGCTGTACTGAATAGAATATGCTAGCAAAGAGCTCGAACATGACTGTGTTGCCAAAAGGAAATGATTCCTTCTTAATATTCCTAAAATAATAATATCTCACCCTGGGATATTTACACATGTGCCAAGTATGGTGTGAAGTCAAAAACCTTATGACAACAGAGTGAAGTAAGTCAGAAAGAGAAAGACAAATACCGTATGCTAACACATATATATATGGAATTTAAGAAAAAAAAAATGTCATGAAGAGCCTAGGGGTAAGACAGGAATAGAGACACAG
Organism: Lipotes vexillifer; assembly: GCF_000442215.2. Taxonomy (NCBI): domain Eukaryota; kingdom Metazoa; phylum Chordata; class Mammalia; order Artiodactyla; family Lipotidae; genus Lipotes; species Lipotes vexillifer. The sequence continues at coordinate 3,005,404 of NW_006781377.1, read as the reverse complement.
ACCTACTGGAGAACGGACTTGAGGATATGGGGAGGGGGAAGGGTGAGCTGTGACAGGGTGAGAGAGAAGCATGGACATATATACACTAACAAACGTAAGGTAGACAGCTAGTGGGAAGCAGCCGCATGGCACAGGGATATCGGCTCGGTGCTTTGTGACCGCCTGGAGGGTGGGAGGGAGGGAGACGCAAGAGGGAAGAGATATGGGAACATATGTATATGTATAACTGATTCACTTTGTTATAAAGCAGAAACTAACACACCATTGTAAAGCAATTATACCCCAATAAAGATGTTAAAAAAAAACAGCCATAAATTAAAAAAACAAACATACAAAAAAAAAAAAACAAAAAAAACCCTATAGGTTATAAAAAAAAAAAAAAAAAAAAAAAAAAAAGGCCCAAAAAAAAAAAAAAAAAAAACCTATGACATAGGCACTATACTGCAGATGAGCAAACCAGGACTCAGAGAGGCTAAGTAACGCACCAATGTTAAACAGTAAGTAGACGAGAACCATCTGCCTGACTGCAAAGCTTGGCTTTCCACCTCTCCTTCACACTGACTCTGTGGCCAGTCATGAGGGCCCTGACCCCGTGTAGAAAATCAGGTGCCATGAGTCTTATATGTATATTTGTATATACATATTCCTAAAAATATACATGAACTTGTTAGAAATTGGGAAGGTCACATAATTTATGAAATTGTATTCTGAATACTGTTAATCTGGTAGCCATCAATTATGAAAGAAACTCTCAAGTTATTTAAAACTATCTGTTATTCAGCATGACCACTTACATTTATTATGTTAATTCAATATATTCTGGTCAACAGAGTTACCATATATACCGTACGTTGCCAGTTTTGAAACACAAAAGACCAGTTTGAAGTTGCCTCTGTAGAACTCTACCAAATGTACAAAGTCATTTATAATAGTAGCAAAAATATAAATAACAAGACCACCATTTACTGTTATGTCCCTTTTATCTTTTCCAAAAATGCCTTAATAATTATTATCCGTTTTTCATCAGCTCAGGAATGTCCTTATTAACATGGACAGAGACAGGTGTTGGTGCCGTAGAGATGGAGCTCGCTCGAAACTGTGTGATACCTCTCAAGATTTCCTCTAGAAAATACATCGCTTGACTTGTGCCTTGTTTGCATAAATGTAGAGGAGAGAACGTGTGTCTCTGGCTTTGCTGGTGAGTAGAGAATTTCGTTTCCTCGAGTCCCTTCCCAGCCCACAGGCTGGGCTGAAGGATCTCTCTGCTTGGTCAGCCCTGATAAAGAAGGCTGAGGGCACCGTGACCGTACTTATATCTGTTGATGTTCTAGAAAGCTAAGCATGGGTTCCTAATAGCTTGGCATTTTTCTCAGCTGTGGCCCGATGCGCTTGGACTCCATTTGTGATGGATCCCTCGTTGAGCATGAAAGCCGGTTTCCTTTTTCCTGCCAGAAAACCTGGCTCTCTCACTTGCCATATTTTCTGGGTCTGTTGGACTCAGCTCAAAAACGCCCCAGCAGAGTCTGTCTCTAGGGAAAAGCAGCCCCCGAGAAAGGGTGATTAAAGGCAGTGTTTGTCTCTGATTCTTCCTGGCATCTGTGTGCAGGTGAAGACATAGAAAAGGCCAAAGCCCACAGCCTACACACAACCCAGTTGTGCAACTTAGCAACTTTCCACAAGCAGTTGCGTTGGTAGTAGGAGCACTTAAAGGAGACTTCCTCATGGCACCAACTGGGGAAGGAGAATGTAGGTCATTTACCTACACAATGAGGCAAATGTCCTACTTGCTAAGTCTGGAAAGGTGGGTGGCAAGGCACGCAGTTTTTTGAGAACGCAGTTTGTCTCTTTGGCTCCATTTTTCCCCAGTATCATCCCTAGACAGGACCGTCCTGGAATTCAAGGTCATGGCTGAAGCCCTATGCATCAAAGAGCATTCAACGGAAGGTAACCTGCAACACATTTGGCGCAGTTTTCCCAGGAAACAGCATCATTGACTTTTGTATAGCCTGGAAATTCGGATTTAGTTCAGAAATCTCAGGGAAACAAAAGGAGTAGGGATCCATCTCCTAGCGTCATCTACTCTTGACTGTTCACTAAGAGTTAGATAGGGGTCATCATCATAGAAAATATTGCCTAGATGGCTTATGAACAGAATGGGTTTTGACATCTTTTCATTGTTGTTTACCAGATGCTAAATAAGAGAGATTTGAGCACCACTCAGATTTCATATTTAATTTAGAAAAGGCATTTAAAAAACCCCAACACCTCAAAATGTACGAGTCATTTATCCTGGGCTGACATAAACATTAATTGTAGGAGTAACATATCTCCAGTGTGAAGTGTAAAACCAAAATGAAGGTATCAGTGAACTTTCCAGCACTTCTTGAGTTGGTCCCTCATGATTACTTTTATCAAGGTTACCCAGTCCCTAAAATATCAGATACTATTTATTAATTTAAACATAAATTTAACAATATTAAATCCATATCATAACTATTGCATCCTTTCATTGAAGGTAATCAGTAGCTAAAGGTTGATGATTATTTCTGGAAAGGGTAATCTTTTTTTTCCTTTTGTAAGCCTTTTTTTTGGACGAGGGTGTACGCGGGCCTCTCACTGTCGTGGCCTCTCCCGCTGCGGAGCACAGGCTCCGGACGCGCAGG
>NW_006781377.1:2986773-3002294 GCF_000442215.2 Lipotes vexillifer | reverse complement strand
GTCCGGGAAGATCCCACGTGCCGCGGAGCGGCTGGGCCCGTGAGCCTTGGCCGCTGAGCCTGCGCGTCCGGAGCCTGTGCTCCTCAACGGGAGAGGCCAAAAAAGTAAGAGGCCCACGTCCCGGGGGAAAAAAAAAAAAAAAGGGACGGAAAACAAGCTCTCCTCACTCCCGTTTTCAGCTGCGGGGGAGACAGGGGACTGGGCTATATACTCTTTTTTTTGTTGATTATTTTTTTGCGATACGCGGGCCTCTCACTGTTGTGGCCTCTCCCGCTGCGGAGCGCAGGCTCCGGACGCGCAGGCTCAGCGGCCATGGCTCACGGGCCCAGCCGCTCCGCGGCATGTGGGATCTTCCAGGACTGGGTCACGAACCCGTGTCCCCTGCATCGGCAGGCGGACCCTCAACCACTGCGCCACCAGGGAAGCCCTGTAAGCCTATTTTTGATTATGACCTTCAGCACCCCAATTTACATTGTTCAGCTCCCCAGTGAAATTATGGAAAGAATATACAAAATAAACACTTTTCCAAGGGAGAGGGTCTCATGCTCTTGGTGCTATTGAGAAATACAAGGTATCTCAGGGCAGTTTTCACATATTCCTGTTCTTAGTCCAGAACTCTGCAGCCAACACGTTCAACAACTTAACTCCAGCTGCCAGTACTCTTCCTCCTTAGTTCTACTAATATCCAACTGCTGTTGACCCCCTCTAGTGTTTCACAAATTCTTTCCTTCCTTTTCATGTTCTTTGCTACTATTCTAGTCCGGGTACTTATCACTCCTATCCTGGACGGTGGTGTCAGTCTCCCGACTTATGTCTCCTCTCCAAGGCGGGTAGACATCACTACTGCTCATCAGGTTCATGTCCCCCTGGACTCGATGTCTCCTGGAAGTAATATGTAGATTCAGCCCTTTCCCTGACCGCTGCAATCTGAGCAGAAATCCGAGCAGAAGTGCAGTGTCTTCTGCCCTCTCTCTTCTGTGATGGAGAGTTAGATCATTCCAGAGAGTAAAGTCTGGGCCAGCAGGGTGCCTGATGAGGATGTGCTGGAGCAGAGCCCCTGCCAATGTGATGTAGACATGCATAGGGATGAGAAAGTGTGCTGTTTTAAGCCACTGAGATTGGAGTCTTTTTTGTTCGTTGTTGTTTAGCTTAACCTAATACACTCCTCCAAGTCTCCGTGTACGCTCTTGCCAGGGTAGTCTTCTGAAAGCACAGGCCAGATTGTTCCTTAATCGGAAGGCATCAGAAGTTCACCACTATCCACAAATATAAAATCCCCCTTTCTGGCTTTCAGGAAACCACGAGCTCTGTCTTCGGTTTCCTTTTCCAACTTTCTCACCACACCCATGTTTCCAGTCCAGTGGTAAGACTTGCTGTGACCTTCAAATACTCTTCTCTTGACTTGGGATGTTACTTTCATCTGGGGGGCCTTTGCCCTGATTACACCATGTTCAAATTCTACCATCCTTCAAGCACAGGTTCAAATGGTAAGACTCTCCTGACTCCCAGAAATGGATAATTATTCCCTTTCTTCTGGGATTTCCTAGCAAATTGTATCTTGTCTACAGTATGTATCCCTTTCTATTGTGTAGTACAGTTATTTGAGTCAATACCTCACCTCTCCTATTCGACTATAAACCACGTTAAGGCATATACCAGTATTGTTTATTTTTGCAATTCCCTACAACATCAAGCTGTGCAGTTGCTCAATAAGTAATTTATGAATTAAATATTAATCTTCAGGGGAGGACCATGGAGTCCTATTTTAAATCCCAAGTGATCATAGTTTAGTAAGTGACTAGGAATGCCACCTGTAGAACAGACATGCATTTTCCTGGTGAGCCTCCTTCTTTGGTCAGAGATTCTGCAAGGCCACCTCTGTGTGAGGCATCAAAGAGAGCCTGTTTCCCAGGAGGCCTGATTAGACTTTAGCCCCACAGTAACCTCTATCCTGCAAGTAAGCTAAAAACTAGAGGAAATCCTAAGGCAATAAAAGAGAAGCATATTGAAAGGACCAAAAAAAGGTCGTTGAGAAAAGAATTGGTAATGCTTGGATTCAGAGGAACCAGCTGTATCGAAGAAAGTTTCCCAAGGTAAGATAGCACTGGCCATTGAAGCCTTGCAGCTACTTTTTGGGGTGAAGAGAAAGGAGCAAAGGGGAACAAGAGACTAAGTAGGGAAGGCGAGCTTGGAGCAACTGATGTTACTAAAGGAGAACAGCCCAAATGATCAGCTGGGGGAATTCTTCAGTCTAATGGCACAGGGTAGGGAATATACATCAAAAGCTAGTCTAGAGAGTTACAGGTAGGGAAAGGTGGGGCCTGTAAGGAGACATTTGTAACTTTGGTGCCATTGGGATGGAATTTTTGTAGTTATGTCTTGAATCGGGAAGGGCCTTCCCCAGCTAGAAGATCAGTCACCAGCTCAAGAATCAAGAGGAGCAGGCAACTGTGGAGTAAAAATAAAGCACTGAAATGGTGCAGAGAGAGAGGGGGAGAAACACAAGGGGCTTACTTGGTCTGGAAGCTGTGCAATCCAAATCTACCTTGAGTTTGATTATTTTTACCATCTGGTCCAAACAAACCCCGTAAAACCGAGAAGCCCACAGGCTATGCCAACGCAGCTCATGTGTTTTTAGATATTAGTTGAAATGAAAAAGTACCACACAATTATAGAAATTAAGAAATTTATATTAATTTACAAAGTTGGTGTTGCTTTGCAAGACAGTAAAGAATTGTGGTCACTCTTTCAATATCAAACACTTGCTCTCATATGTATGCGAGCCAGTGTATGTGCCCCTGTTCTATTTCTGTACCTCTCTGTGTATACAAAGTAAGTTTTTGTTTCAAAGCCAAAGCACAGAGAGTGTTCTGCTTCTGTTTTCCTGTGAGAGTTTTATAGTGTCGGGTCTCACATTTAGGTCTTTAATCAATTTGAGTTTATTTTTGTATATGGTGTTAAAGAATGTTCTAATTTCATGTTTTCAGGGGCAAAGTGGGGGAGGGATAGTTAGGGAGTTTGGGATTGACACGTACACACTGCTATATTTAAAATGGATAACCACCAAGGATCTCCTGTATAGCACAAGGAACTCTGCCGAATATTATGTAACAACTTAAATGGGAAAAGAATTTGAAAAAGAGTACATACATGTATATGTATAACTGAAAAAAATGTATTACAGTCCTGGGGGGAATAGGCACTGAATTGTACACTTTAAAATGGGGGAATTTTATGATATGTGAAGGATATCTCAATAAAGCTGATATTAAAACAACAACAACAAAGCCAAATCACAGGTACTTTGTTCACAAAAGGTAACAGCCTATCAAAGTAGCAATACAAATAGCTACGCGGACTTTGTAAATGCACAGACGATGATGTTTCATGGGGGCTGCTAGCCCCCTACCCCCTGAGTTCGCAAGATACCTTGTTGGTGAGATGCAACCCGGTTTCAGATATCGTAAAATATGAAAAAACACATCTGTCTTAGAGGGTCAACACAATCCTCTCCTTTCAGTGCTTCAGAAGAGCCTGACACTTCCAGCTCAGACTGCCTTGAGGCCATGAGGTTGAGCATCACGGGAAGTGTGTACCCAGGCATGTCCCTCACTGGCCTGCCTCATGCCTCCTGCAACCTGGCCTGGGCCCTGCAGGCCTGTGCTGGGTAGCAGTCTCTTCTATGTGGGCTGTGTGCAGTGAAGAGGCAGGCTTCCCAGACCCTTTGCTGGACTTAGAACAGGATGGTCCCTGGTCCTCCGAGAAGATCCAAGTTTTCTAGGTAGAGTTTTGAGCCCAATCTGAAATTGGACCTAAAAGTATTTTTTTGAATTAATTGAAGAAACTGAGAGTTAAATCTCTCCCTTTCTCGAATTCCCATTTCATCAAAGTGAGGATAGGGTTCCTGCAGGCACTAGACCATGGTCCTGGGGTTCCAAAAGTACGAGAAAGGAAACCAAGCTTTTAGCTTATATGGTCTTCCCATCCTAGTTTTACCCGGAATTACCAGAGGCTAAACGTAAAACTGGAGACCTAGTGGTGCATGGCCCCCAAAGGAACAGGCTTCCCTGGGGCATCTGGGCGGGAATTCAGGGCTCCATGTTCAGAAGCCCCTCTGCTAGCAGCCCACCATCAGCTGCTTCTCTTGGAAGGCAGCGTGCTGAGAGAGGCTGTAGGCCCAGGAATCTCAGCTGTGCAGCCACAAACAGCCTCAGAAGCTGGGTTGGGCCAGCAGCCCTCCGCAAGCTCTCCACTCAGTGGCTGGGCTGTGATGAGCTTTTTTCAAGCCCACACAGCTTCAGCCGTGCTCTGCTTAGACACAGAATGCCTTGTGGGGAGGGGAGCAGCAGGGCGCTGAGCATGACAGGGAAAAGAGGCAGAGGGATCCAGTAGCTCAGCGCCTTCCAGAAAGGGAAAAGGAGACGCTAATGAGCCAAGGTTTAGAAGACCAGGGAGACAGTTCCTTCTTGCCTGCTCCCCCAACATGGAGGGCATGGCCTTTCTGTGTGGATGAGGGATGCTGGCACCCGTGGTTTTTGTGTCACCACGTAGGAGTTTGTGGTGATAGGGGTTATGGTTCTCTAGGAACCACGTGTGTGCTTACCAGGATCTTCAAGCAAGAAGACATGTGGGAAGGTCTAAGATAGAGGCATCTGGAAAATTACAGTATCAGTTTTGATAATATTAATCTGTTGAGGAGTAAGAAGAAGCAAATATTGAATGATTTTATTGCCAATTTCTTCAATAATCCTGTGGCATTAGAGCCAAGGGACTATGTGTACCTAATAACACCACTAACCCATAGCAGATGTAGATGCCCGATACCTGGCCGGCTGATAGATGGAAAAACGCACACCATAGCAACAGATCCCAAACAGGATCCTTAATCTCCTTAATTCCTGACCAGAGCTATGTCAGCTGGCCACTCTACAGTTAGAAGAGATGGGGCCGAGGGAGTTTGGGAGAGAAGTTAAACAGAGGTCAAGGAAATGGAAGCTATGTGTGTGACGGGGGTCCAGCATGACTGCCACACTTGACCAGTGTTGCCTGGAATAGACGGCAAGGAAGAGCTACTTAACAACAGGATCACACCTGATGTACTGAGCTGAATAGTGTCCCTCACAATTCACGTCCACATAAAACCCATCACTGTGACCTTATCTGGCAATAGGGTCTTTGCAGATGTTACTGAATTAAGACAGGGTGGACCCTAAATACCATACGACAGGTATCTTCATGAGAACAGGGATATTTGGACAGATGTACACAGAGACACAGACACAGGGGAGAATGCCACGCGAAGACAGCAGCAGAGATTGGATTGTAGGGATGCGTCCACAGGCCAAGGAGTGCCAAGGATTGCCAGCAACCACCAGAAGATAGAAGAGTCAAGCAGGGATTCTTCCCTTGAGACTTTGCAGGGAGCACGGCCCTGCCGACTCCTTGATTTGGGACTTCTGTTCTCCAGAACTGTGAGAATACATTTCTGTTGTTTTCAGACACCTGGTGTGTGGTACTTTGTTATGGCAGCCCTAGGAAGAGACTACACCTGGATCAGGGCTGCATTTCTGACCCCAGGTTGAGGCTCTCTGCAAGGGGGCCAGTTTTTACTAAACTCTTCCTCTGGGTAGACTGAACTCTGGGTAATCATCTTGATTGATCTTGACCGATTTCTCTGATTATGGCCCAGAAACCTTGCATCTGCTCCTGATGTCCTGAGGCTTCAGCTTTAACTGAGGGACTGTGAAAGCCTTTCTCTAGATATCACAGAGGCCTCTCTTATCAAAGCTGGGCTATTCCTGAGACCCGTGGAGCTTCAGGCCTCAATACGGAGCATTTTGCAAGTAAGGGGAAACTGAGAGGCACTTGTAAAACTCACATGCCTTAGAGAGCTCACCACCTCTCTCCCACCAGGCACATTTTATCTCACGCTTTCTCATAAATATTGATTTGCATACAACACACCAGCCCACCTTCATTCTTGATTGCAGGCTCACACAGACAAAAACTTCTAAGTGGTGAAAGCACACTTCTGCAATCAAATGCTTCTTTACTTACTCCGATTATAGCGTCCCCCTTTTTTCCTCGAGTCTGTATATTCCTATCCACTAGTCTCTGACACACACATGCTAATGTAGTCTTGTTCTTCACATCTTATGTATTAGTTATCCATTGCTGTGTAACAAATGATCCCAGAATTTAACAGTTTACAACAATAAATATTTATTATCTTACACAGTTTCTAAGGGTCAAGAATCTGGGAGTGGCTTAGCTGGGTTGTTCTGGTTAATCAAGCTGTCAGCCAGGCTGCAATGCTTTCAAGACTTGAATGGGGCTGGAGAATCTGCCTCCAAGCTCGCTCATGTGGTTGTTGGCCTCTCTGACTATTGGCTAGAGAGTTCATTTCCCCGCCACCATGCCAACCCCACAGTCTCTTCTAAATGTCCTCGTGACGGGCTCTTCCCCCACAGAGTCCACGATCTGAGAGAGTACATACAACCAAGAGAGAAGCCACATCGCTTTACAACCTACCTTGGAAGTACCATACCATGACTTCTGCCCTTTGCTAATGGTCACATAGACCAACCCCGGCACGAGATGGCAGAGACTACACAGGATCTTTGGGGGTCACCTTGGAGGCTTGCGACCACACCCACATGGAAATATTTCCTATATTTTCTGAGCCTGCAGCAGGAGACAGATTACTTATGGCCCCCAGAGTCTGGGAATATGTACCCCTCCTAGAGGATCCAAATGTCTCTATTTATCAATCTGTCTTGATCTTTCCATAGGGCTAGAAAAACTGTGGTATTTTATTCATTTCTCTTTGGTCAGACTGCCTGGATTCCAGTCTTGCCTCCTTCACTTGTTAGCTGTGTGATCATGGGCAAGTTACTCAACTTCTCTGTGCCTTAGTTTCCTTGTATGTAAAATGGGGCTAAAATAGTATATACTCCACAGATTACTGTACGGCTTTAATGCTGTAGTACACAGAAAATGAGTAGCACAATCCTAAGTGCTCCTTACATTGTAACTGTTATGGTCGTTGTTGTAATATATTCTGTTTTAGGAATCAGAAAGGAAGGAGAAGGGTTTAAAGGGGGTGATAAAACAATCAAACGTCAAGAATTCCTCCTCGAATGTTCTGCTGTGCTGTATGTAGCGTTGGACTTTTTGAGATAACTGTTATTCCGAGCAAAGTCTCTCATCCTCCCCTGCCCCTTCCTCTCATAAACACATTGCCATCAATTCCTGTACATTTGATTGGCCGACTGAGAAGTCCTGCCCAGTTGCAGCCTGATCTATGTGTGTGTGTGTGGTAAGGGTGATCTGTCCCAACACAGAAAACCATAACTCGGGCCTTTCAACTCAATGGAATTAACTTTAAAAGGAAACAAATTAAAAACCAATGAAGTTAATAAAAAAATTAAATTGAATCTCCTTTATTAAATCCATTATTTTTTAATTTCCCTTTGCTGAGTGCGGGGCAGTCCCATCTGCCAAATTTCAACAAGGTCAGCCCAAATGTTTTTATTTGTAACATAGTCATTAGTAAAACTACCTAGACCCCATGGTTCAGAAATGCTTTGCCAAGTGAATTGGGTGCTGTCGGTTTAATCTCCTTGTCATCAACATCCAGAGAGACTCTCGTTATTCGGATCAATGGCTTATAAAGCAGACAGTATTAAAAGCTTGGTGGGACACTTCCTCATTCATATTTGTAAATAGAGAATTAGGAAGTGAGACCAACACAAATAAAAAGAGTAATAGGACTCTAGGCTTCACATTAGAAAACCAACCAAGGTTAATTCTAAAGGGGCCTGTACCTTGAGTTGATATGTTTCCATCAACATTTTAAGGCCAGCAACCACAGCCCTTCCTTATTAAGCTGTTAGAACAAAGAACCCAGAGCTTCCTTTATGTCTGATGCTTATAGATCAAGGCAGTTCCTACTGGTAAGAATCCTTAGGTTTTCTTAACTTGTTAGTCTCTCAACATCTGACAACCTAGTGCAGAAAATAGTGGCTATTTCTCAGAAATGGAAGGTATGGGACAGGTGCCTCAGACTATTAACGGTCCAAAGATTCAGCAGTCAGACCAGAGAAGCTCTGATAATAAGCAGGATTCTTTTCCAACCTGTTGTCCGCATTCCTTACCCTTCTCTCATCCAGAGGCCCTGCTGCCTGCCATAGAGAAATTCATAATGATGGTGAAAAATTGCCAAACCCAGGAAATTTCTCCAAGCAAATAACGATTGCAATAAAGAGTGTTCAAATTTGCAATAATCGTAATGATGAAAATGATCCTATTTTATACACCTATAGCACTTCTCATCCCCTAGTCTACTGTTTAATATGTGAGGTTTATGCATTTGTATATGCCTGTAGGAGGATGTGCACAGTGTACACTGAGTCCATAAAACGATTCGATGAAACATTGCCCTCTGATTAATTTCCAACGTTTATTCATCTTGCCTATTTTAAAATTTTAATACCAAATATTACATTAGCCTCCTCCCACTGCCATCAATTTCACCCATTTACATTTTTAGCATCAACGTTGTTATCTATTAATATCCAGTAGATGGCTAAGAAGTTGGGGGCCTCTTCCTGTGAGGATGTCATTTCACGCTCAGGAAACTGAAGCAGAAAGAACTTGAGAGACAGGAGCAAACTGGAGAGTCTTGCAGCCACTGTGACTCATAAACACGGCAAAAGAAATGTATTTAATTTGGGTTTTGGCCTCTCAGGGTGCCACATTAATCTCCTTTTGGCCTCTGCTCCCCTGGTGGGATTCCACCTAGGACGACAGAGCCAGAGCTGTAGAGCTCCCCAAGCTCTATGAAGAGAAAGGCCCGTTTTGTGCAAAGCGAATCCGTATTCTTATTAAGGATACATGAGAAAATATCACTCGGCTTCCCAGACTGACTGGGAGAGGCCACTGTGCTGGGAAACTTAGCCGTTACTGGCCCTTTCAGGATCTTTGATCTCTTCTGGGATGATCAAGGAGAAGTGGGTGGAGGATAAGAGGAGGACAGGGGCCATGAGAAGGAGAAGGGGAAAAGGAATTGTAGGGAGGAAGTCAGTTCAGCACACATTCACTGCCCTACGTGCTGGAGACAAAACCCCGTAAATAACCTCATCAGTTATTTGCTGGACGGGGAAAAAAAAAGCGGGGGGGGGGGGGGGGGGAGGAAGGAGAATAAGGAGGCTTCTGGAACCATGGTTTTCAAAGTGTGACAGCCAGACCAGCAGCAGCAGCATCACCCAGGATCTTGTAAGAAAGTGCAAATTTTGTGGCACGGGAAGGCGCACAAACAGGACATTTCAGTATCAGATCCTAAGGAACAGTGTGGAGATGTGCTAGGGAATGCTGGGAAAACAGCATGGGGTCACCGAGGCCACCTTGCGGGGGTTTGAAGAAGGGTTCCTGAACAACTGAAGGCTGAGCTCAGAGCCCAATGCACAGATAGAGGAATGGTCTAGAAAACGTGCCAGCATCCAAGAGAACAGGGAGACGCAGAGTATGTGCTGGGAATTCCTAGCCCTTCAGTATCACAGGGAGTAATGGAAAAGGAGTGTGGCGAGGTAGGCAGGTCCCTTGGGGCATTGCCAGCCATGCTAAAAAGCTAAACATTATTCTGCTGGTAGAGTGGGAGCCACTGAAGATTTTTAACCTGGGACAAATGGGGTCTGACGGGTTTTAGATGGATCATTTCACTGGCAGTACATATCGAAGGTGGAGGTGGCCAGCTTGCAGGTCATTGGAATTGTTCACGAAAGAATGGCAAAAGTCCAAACTAGGACAGAGGTACCATGGAGGAGACAGACTAATTTGTAGACAGAAATCAGTGGAACCTGATCAGTTATTTGCTGGATGGGATCTGCAAATTTTGTGCAAATTTTGTGGCTGGTGTCAGACCTTCAAATCAGTTGCTGCATCAGCGACTCTGAGGCTGCGGCCCCATAAATCTTCATGTTAACAAACCCTGCAGGGTATTCTGAGGCAAGCTCAAGTGTGAGAGCCAAACTCAATAGAATAACCTCCAGAATTTTGCCTTGGGTCCTTGGGTAAATGAAGTTGCTATATGCTGAGAGAGCGAATACGCTAAAAGGAGCAGAGTGATTTGCTTTTGTTTTGTTTTCTTTTGTTTGAGGATGAGAAGACGACCAGAAGTTAGAGAAAGGAAAAGAAGTAGGGTGACACCCAGCCAAGAGAAACAGAAAAAGAATTAGAGAGAAAGACAGCAAGAGAGGAAAGGTAGGAAGAGGTAACTTTCAGACCCCGCTTAAGATTAGCAGTTGGCAGACGGAAAATTGTGAAAGCTGATTTGCTGCTCCTGGAGTAGCGATGGAACGGAGAATGCAGCCTGAATGGTGAGTTAGCAATTTTTTCACCCTGAATCATTAAAGAAATCTGAGTTGCCCACACTATCGATGGTAACATATCCTGCTTTTTATTCCAATGCACAGTAGCCATAATTTGGAAGGATGTGATTGAGGTCTTCCTCCTTTTGTTTGGCTGAAGAACTGGAAAGAATTTGCAGAAACACAGGACCCAGGTTCACAAGCACTTGGGCCCAGGTCTTTCTTGTGTCACGGGCGTGATTAACACCATGTTCAGGCAGCAGTGTAGACCATGGCAAGGCTTGGCCAACAGGTTGGAAAAGCCCTTCTCATGGTGACAAGACCTCAAGCAATTTGCCTCTCAAGTTGTCTGTCACTGTGCCAGGGTCAGAGCTCAATGTACAGCTCACTGTGACCCCAGTGCATGCTTCCATTGACCTGGGGAAGATGGCGGGCATAGTGGAGGATGATGTGCAGAGAGAGAAAGTAAGGTTCTGCTCTATGGAGCGCCCTGGATGGGGTCAGAGATGGATAAAGTGACTAAGGAGAGGCAAGAGCCAACACAGGGGGAGGTGGTAAAAGAGAAAACTTCTGCCTGGATCCAACCCTGCATAATATAAAGAGAGATGAAATAGCATCCTCATCCCTTTGAAATGGAGTGACTTGTTAGGGACTTTCAGGTCTGAAAATAGAAGATTTAATGCAACGAGGAGGCCACTAACTCAGTTATGACAGGTGTATGGAAGCTTTCTCCTAATATGGTATCTGAAGATAAAAGCAGCTCAGGAGAGACATATATTTTAAGTGCCGTCCTCCTAATACAACTCCATCATCAGCTAGCCGTGCTTTTGACCACCGTTTTAGCGGTGAAAATGGTTTGTGCTGATGAATCCACGCGTTCGGTGCCAACATTTCCAAGCCCTTGGCTTTGTGACATCATGCTCCAACCAACCGTTCCTTTGCCTGCTCCAATTTCTTCTAGGTATCACTGCCAGATTGATTTTCAAAAGTAGGTCCCATGTTACACTTCTGTTCAAAAAACTGCAAAAGCTCCCTCTTGCCAACACAACTGAATTCAAACTTTCCAACTTGGCCAAGGTACCTGAAATTCCCAACCTTCATGCCTGTCTTGCCTCCAAAAGCCACCAGTCGTAATGGAAGTATGATGACACCCGGAAGGAGAGCATTATCACTCATTAGCACCAGATGGAAAATTCAACAACGGGTACGTTTAACAGACGGAAAGAAAGCGGGGTCCTTGTAGGCGCAGTAGGGGCAATTTCCAGTGAAGTTTCCTTCATACATTTAGGGAATTTTTATAATAGAAGTTTCAGATGGTACATATTGATAGGGGGGTTGGAAGGAGGGAGGTCTAGCCTAGAGGATGGTGCACTGCTGGGGTTCAGGAGATTTGATGTGAATTACGAACAGCCTACTCTAAAGGCGTACGTGGACTCTCTACCCAGGATGGGGATGAACCCAGAAAGAGTGAGAGGGGCCTCACAAGAGCCCGGAATCTTTTGCAGTAAATTAGGTGCAGCCCAGCTCCTCGGAGAGAGGTCAAGTTCAGAATTTCCCATTACAGAACTGCCTCTGCGAGGAGATGAGGGAACCCTGCCTCCCCCTCAACTGCACTCATACTGCTAGTCCGCTGTCCGCTGTGGGCTCCCCATTGCCTTCATAAACAGGGTTCCAGGTTCTTCTTAAATAGTGTGTGGTGTTGCCAAGAAGTTGACAAGCATTTTCTTGGGACTAGCAAAACCACGGGTGCAGGTGCCTTATCTCCAGGAGGATAGCTGAAGCTGGAACCCCAAGAAGGCACACAGGATGCTCCAATGCCCCCCTCCCAGTAGAGAGCCCAGAGATCTTGGTGGAGTCCCTTAACCTGCTTGTGCTTCAATGTCCTCATCTGTAACCTGCACATGATGTAATTACCAGTGCCCACACCACGAGATTGTTCTGAAGATTAAATGAGATGATATGCAAAAATGCTTAGAACAGTGCCTTGTACTCAGTAACACCCATGTAAGTGCTTATTGCAGCTGCTGCTATTAGTGGTGGATAAGACCGGGCTCTGGAGTCACATTTTCTGGGTTCAGATCCTGCCGTCACCTTGTTGATCTTGGGCAATAACTTCACCTTCTCTCTGTGTCTCTGATTCGTCATCTGTAAAATGGAGATGATAACATTTTTCTCATAGGACTGCAGGGAAGATAGTGCACTTTGAGCAGTGCCTCCTTGATATATATTAGCTCTTATATATTTTAACTATTAGTTTAATCATCTTAGTTTTCCTTCTCTCCCCATTATCTTTCTTTGCCACCCTTACCCCACACTCGTGTAGTTTCTTAAACTTTGGTACTTGATGTTCTAGAAAGGGTCAGGATTCCCTGAAGTCTTCCTTCCTGTAAGTCCATTCTGCTTCATTTCTTGATCACCGGGTCATAGACTTACAACCCTGATGCTTGTGTTCCACCCCAGAGACTCTGATTCGAGTCAACTGCACTGGGGCTCAGGCATTGCTAAGTTTTTTTTTTTGTTTCTTTTTTAATAAACTTTATTTTATTTTATTTATTATTTTTGGCTGCGTTGGGTCTTCGTTGCTACACGTGTGCTTTCTCTGGTTGCCGCGAGCGGGGGCTACTCTTACGTTGCGGTGCCCGGGCTTCTCATTGCGGTGGCTTCTCTTGTTGCAGAGCACGGGTTCTAGGTGCACAGGCTTCAGTAGTTGTGTGGCACGCAGGCTTAGTTGCTCCGTGGCATGTGGGATCTTCCCAGACCAGCGCTCGAACCCATGTCCCCTGCATTGGCAGGCGGATTCTTAACCACTGCCCCGCCAGGGACGCTCCTTGGTAAGTTTTTGTAAAGTGCTCCATTTTATTCTAATGTGCAGTTAGCATAGACCCGCTGGTCCAGGCTGATTGGAATCGAAGAATGGAAGGAGGAGAAAGATGCTGGACCACTCAACACATCCGCTAATCCTTTCCTAAAGGAAGTGATCATGGAGCCTCGGTAAGTACTCCAGGTTGACTTCGTGCTTTTGGGACCCTGACATCATCTTGAAGTTACTCTCGCCTTCAGCTCAGGTACCTGTGGTGAGACCACTGTGGACCCCTGCTCAGACGTTCTGGCTTGGTGGGCAGAAGACGCTACTCTAGGGATATGTGGCATTGACTTTTCAGCCACACTGTTTGAGAAATCACTTGAGCTACAAAGGGAGAAATAATTCATCTCAGAGTGTTCCAGCTGCCGGACCGGAAACATTTAGCGTTTCTTTCTATATCCAGAGGCAGCTTTCATAGGCAATGCAGAAGTTTCTTTGCCTCAGGTGAAGGTTTTTGGACTTTATTCTGTAAACCGTGGGAAACCTGTGAAGATTTGGGGCAGGAAAGCAATATGGTGACAGCAGCATTTTAAGAGGATGGATGGTGGCATGTAGAATGGATTGGATCAGGGACTGTCAGAAGGCAGTTGAAACCACGTAGGTGAAGAGTATTGGGAGAGCAGAAAGGCTGTGTGATGGGATGAAAGGACTGGGGTTCTGTGAACATGGTCTGTCAGAGATCAGCCTGGGGTTTCACAGAAGGAGAATGAGACCCCTGTCACCACGTCACTGCCCCCCGTAGCCTAAATTACGAAGCCCCAAAGCCATTTTCTCATCTCTCATGCAGCAAGAAGTGTACTTAATCCCTAGAATATGGCCGTTGTAGGTCGTACAGTGAGTAGTGAATGGACAGATGAGGGTGTGTAGAGCCCACTGCCCAGTGGGGAGGAGAGAGAAGGGTAGACATTAAAAAATAAATACATTAGTGTGCATCACGTGAAGGGAAGTAAGCCAGACAGGGAAAGGCAAATACTGATATCATTTATACAAGGCGTTTTTTAAAAAAAGTCAAGCCCATAGAAACAGAGGGTAAAAAAGTGGTTGCCAGGGGCTGGGGGTGGGGAAGTAGGAAGAGATTGGTAAAAGGGAACAAACTTTCAGCTCTAAAATGTATAAGGTCTGAGGATCTAATGTAAAACATGGTGACAATAGTCGATAGCGTTGTAGTATTGTAGACTTGAAATTTGCAAAAGAGAGTAGAATGTAAATGTTCTTAGCCTCCACAAAGGCAAGCACGTGAGGTGATGGGTGTTTTAATTAACTAGATGGGGAGACCCCTTTCACAATGTATACGTCTATCAAATCATCATGATGTACACTTCTAATATCTTACAATTTGTCAATCATACCTCGATAAAACTTGAGTGAATGAATGAGTGAATGATAATGAGATAAATGCCATGCAGAGGCCTGAAATAAAATGAATGATAGAGCGACTAATGACTATTTTAGGTGGTCGTCACCAATGACCTCACTGAGGACGTGGCCTTTAAGCTGAGGTCTGAAGGGCAAGGAGGAACCAGCCCTGTGATAACTGCTGGAAGAACATTGCAGGCAGAGGGAACACAGCAAGAAGGTGGCCACGAGCTTGACAAGTCTGAGGGACAGAAAGAAAGCTAGTGCCGCTAGAGTATATGATCCAGGGGAAGGGTGGTCTCAGATGAGGCTGTAGGGAGAGGCAGGGCCCGGGTCAGTTTGGGAATTGAAAGTCAGGCAAAGGAGTTAGTTTCTGTGTTATTCCAAGTGTGATAAGAATGGGAAAAGCAATTGGAGGAGTTTTGAAAAGGAGTGTAACGTGGTCTGATGTATTTAGCTGAAAATTGTTTTGGCTGCTCTGTGAGAATAAAGTGTAGGCAGGGCAAAAATGGTAGGAATGAATTGCCCTACCAGGGTGGGAGTAGTAGAGATGGAGGGGAGTGTACTGATCTGGAATACATTTTGATGATGGAACTGACAGGACTTGATGATTTAGGTGTGGTGGTGAAGGATAGGGAGAAATCAAGGCTACCTTATAGATTTGGGGGTTGAACAACTAAATGCTATTTACTGAGATTGGGGGAGTTTCAAGGAGTAGCAGGGTGACAGGGGTAGGTAGTCTGAAGTTCTCTTTCTACCATCTTAGGTTTTAGGTAACTATTAAACTTGCCAGCGAAGAGGTGAAATAAATTAATATAAATATTTGACATAGGTATCTAGGTTTGGAAAGAGTAAAAGACTGAAATAACGTTTAGGATGAAGGGGGGACTCAATGTAAGTAACACCAGGAGGCTGGGTGAAGTTGCCAGGAAGAG
>NW_006781377.1:2976799-2986624 GCF_000442215.2 Lipotes vexillifer | reverse complement strand
AGAGCGTATAGATAGAACAGAGACGGGGGGCCTGGCGCCAGCTTTTCGGCATATTGATAGTTGGAACTGAACACAAGAAGAGCTGATAACGTTATCTGTGAAGGACGGACAGGCCAGTGAGGGAGAAGGAATAGCAGGAAAGTCAGGTGTCATGGAAACCAAGAAAAGAAAGTGCTTGCAAATGGAGAGAGTGATCAGCTGTGTGGGGTGCTGAGACGGAGAATAAGATGAAAACAGAGGCAACACGTGGTCTCAGTGGAATGGGAGGATTAGAAGGGTTAGGCTGAAGAAAGAGTACAAGGACAGGAAACGGAAGGATGGAAGTCCTTGAAGGTGAGAGCAGACGTTTCCAGAACCCAAGAGAAGGCTTGATTCTGGATAAGAGACAGGAGGGAGGGTGAAAGGCATGGATACTGATGCCAGAAGGATGGTGGACTTGCTGAAAGGGAGATAGCATTGCTGTCCAATTGCTTGTATGCCCAAATAAAGTCTGAGGTAAGGTCATTAATTAAGAGTGAATAGGAACAGGTGTCGAAAAAGCTTAAATATATTTTTGATCAGAATGTTCATAAAATAATTATCAGTGAAATAATTTTATACTATACCTAAAACTGTCCCATAAAACATTATGAATCTCTCTCTTAAATAAAACTTTATAAGTGAAAAAACAAGAGAGTGAATAGGAAAGAGGGAAAGGTATAAGTCTTTAATGAGTGAGAAGAACAATAATCATAGCAAACATTTCTACTGAGGTTACTACGTGCCAGACAGTATATAAATGCTTTACATCTATTAACTCATTTAATTCTCATAACAATCCTCTATGGGGATTCCATATTAACCCCATTTTACAGATGAGGACACTGAGGCATGCTGCAATTAAATCCATACAACTAATAAGTGGCAAAACAATTGTTTGCACTGGCTCTATGGATTAAGTGTGAAATAGTAGTTTGGGGGATTGCAAGAGTAGAGATGCTATGGAAGTGCTATAAGTTTGCCCATCATGGTGAGTGCCATTGGAAATTCATGCTCATGAATTTAAGGTGGAACAGCACAATGTGTACTTTTTCTTCAGAGTTCATCAGTTAGGGAGCAGGCACAGAGCAGGTAGACAATTTGGTTTAACCAGCCTCGGGCTCTGCCTGACAAGCTCCCTGGAGAGGGAAGAGGGCAAAGGAGTTTTCTTCTGTCTTCTCTCATTTCAATAGCACTCATTCTTCCAGTCTTTTCTCAAAGGGATCCTCCTTTGTTCCTCCCTTTTTCCCACATGCTGATGCCTTTAGCCAGAAGTTATTTTCATTGCTCTCTTGTGGCACGATTTATACCATTAATATAGTATTTATTACATATTGCCTTTTAGTGAGACATTTGTTCTTGGATCTCAGCTACTCCACTAGGCTTAAGGGCAAGGACCATCATTCCACAACTTGGTATTCTGGTCCAGGCTTGGCTTAGTGGTTTCCTGCCAGTAGGAGCAGTACAAATAAAGAATCCAATTTCCTAAGCACAGGGGCTGGGTAGTAGATGCTCAGTAAATGTCTGTCGAATTGAATTAATGACTCAACACAACGGGAGCATTGTTTTCTATTTCTCACGTGGATTTGTACTGATAGACAACTGTGAACCAGCGTTCCTGCATATCTAGTCTCTCTTCTTTATGAGGTTAAATAGTTCGAGCCCAGTTCAGTTCTTCATGAGAGACCATAATAACAATAATAATTTAAAAAACCATATAATTCGTACTCTATGACAAGCACTATTCTAAGTACTTTCTTTACCTGTTTAACACATTTAATCCTCATAATAACATCAGGAAGTGAGTGTTATTATTCTCATTTCATAGAAGAGAAAACCATGATTTAGAGAAGTTAAACAATTGTCCAAGGTCACTCAGGGTGCTGGCAGCAGAGCTAATCAGCAACAATATTTAATAAAGCTCATGCTTTTGACCAGCGTTTTCTAACTTTCGGACAATGGTCCAGAATAAGAAATATTACACTACCACCTAGGACAAATACACACAACTCTGAAATGAAAGTTTCGCAGATGAATGCTTCTCTTTGCTACAAGCAACGTTCTTTGGTATTTTTGGTTACATTTTATCCTATTTTATTGCGTTACAAATGTTAGAACTCCCTACATTGATTTCGCAACTTCCTAATAAGTTGAGACTCACAGGCTGAAAAACACCACTCTAACCAATGTGCTTTACAGCCTCCCTTGGCTGGAATACGTGAATGACTCTCAGTCCTTCCCTGCTTCTCCCAAGTCACTGGTCCAAGCTTTACACCTCCAAAAAAGAAGCGTCCTAACTGGTATGCGTGGGAAATAAGACGCACCGAAGCTGCTGTTTAATTACACAGGGTCGAGCTTAAGTTAAATGACATATTCCCTTCTGTGTTACAAGTAACCCAGCTACAGGATTGCTGGAGGATTAGGTAAGACAATTCTAATTGAAAAAGAAATATAATTACGTTCTGAGAGGTCATCTGCTCTGAGCCAAACTGCTCACCCGTCCTGGGGTCTTTTCTCTTCTGTATCACACTGACTAAGCAACCTTCGGTAGATAGATCCCTGAATTCAGTTTTTCTCTTCATTCCTTCATTTAGTTACTAACTTACCAACTCTTTTATTTGGAAAAGAGTTGCTAAAAGTGGGGCTTCCCTGGTGGCGCAGCGGTTGAGAGTCCGCCTGCCGATGCAGGGGACGCGGGTTCGTGCCCCGGTCCGGGAAGATCCCACATGCCGCGGAGCGGCTGGGCCCCTGAGCCATGGCCGCTGAGCCTGCGCGTCCGGAGCCTGTGCTCCGCAACGGGAGAAGCCACAACGAGAGGCCCGCATACAGCAAAAAAACCAAAAAACAAAAAAAACCAAAGAGTGTTTGGCCATTGAATGGCACAGATGGTGTAATGTTTCAGGAAAGCAGCGATGATGTGTGGAGTAGGGGTGAAACAGGGTGACCAGCACAGCAAGTGGGGTGAAGGCAGGGGTAGGTTGGAGAGTGGACAGAGTGAGTGACAGTGTGGAGGGATTGGACAGTGGCTCCCAGATTCTGCTTTGGGTAGCCCGGGCAATAATAGTGCCATTTGCCAAGATAGGGGGTACAGGAGAGGGAACAGGCATGGAGGACAAATTAACAAGTTCTATTTTAGAGAGGATGAACTTGAAGCCACCAAGAGCCCCCCAGGTATGCATGTAACAGGCGGGCAGAAATATTATTCTGGAGCTTGGACATAGGTCTGCTTACAGGTATAGATATGGAAACTATAGGTTCTGGTTCCAGCCGAAGCATTAGATGTAAATGAGTGTGTGTGTGTGTGTGTGTGTGTGTGTGTGTGTGTGTGTGCCCGCGCACGTGCAGTAAAATTAAGAGGGCTAAAGGCAATATTTAAGAGGTGGGCTGGAGAGGAGGAAAATTAAAAAACAAAAAAAGTCCTGAAAGTATCAGCCAGAAAGATGGGAAGAAAATTGCCAGGGATTATCATTACGGACACCGCAAAGGAAAAAGACCTTCAATAAGAAATTTTCAGCAGTGTCAAATAACGTAGAGGAGCCCAGAAAGCGGTCACTCATTTGCTGAGAGCAAGTTCAAGGGTGAGGCCAAGGGTAGGGGGCTAGGGAGGGAGGGAGTCAGGTGGCAAGAAGGGGCAGCCCAGCATTGCAGTGGTGGGAAAGGCAGCAGTGGACAGCACACCATCGCGATTAAGGAGGAGACTCTGGTAACAGATTTGTTTATTCAACGGATATTGATCAAATGTCCACTCTGTTTGGGGCATTTATCTAAGACCTATGGGCGTTTCAGTGAACAACAGAATAAAAATGAAAATCCCTTCTCTTCCAAAACTTACATCCTCAGATAACCTGAGTTTGACTCCTGACTCTGACACTGCTTCCTTGTGTGGCCTTGATAAGTTATTTTAACTGAGATTAGTCTTAGTTTACCAGTCCATGAAATGGGTATGAGAACAGACCTGTCAGGGAGAAAAAAAAGATTTTCCTCTACCTTTCTAGGTTTTTCTTAGGGCAGGGTGGGGTGGGATCTATGAATGAGATTGACATGAGACAGATTAACAAGAGAAAATCAGACAGAAGTTCAATAACGTGTATACATGGGAGACCCAGGAAAACTAAGTAACTCACCAAAATGGCTAAAACCCTCACCTTAAATACCATCTCTGGCCAAAGACAGAAGAGGATGCTGGGGGTAGTGGTCTGGGACCTCAGAGGGGAGGAAGGCGATTCACATGAAGATGGAAAAGCAAATGTTTGGTAGACCAATGTTTGTCGGGGGCTGCAGAGACAACGGGACACAGCGTGACTCTGCTCTCGAGGCCCTGCCGAGTTTCCCCACCTCATCCAACCCATATTCTTTGCAGACCCCTCTGATGACAGCTTTCTTGGAGGAACAGGCCTTCTGTCTAAATTCTTTTAGGCAGTTAGGGGGAAGGTCAAAGTTTCTTCTTGAGTCTTTTGGGCCTTGATTCTTTTCAGCTTGAAATAACCCGCACACTGAAGAGGCATTTTGGGGGGGGCGAATTTTATTCCCCTACAGTTCCTGTCTCACTGGGTAGTTGTGAGAAACTGAGAAAAAAAAGAAATGCAAGTCACTCGTCTCCACGAATGGAGCCTCATCACCTCTCAATACGTGTGAGCCACGTTCCACAGACACTTTTCCTGGAGACTTGTCTGGAAATAAGAGATCTGATTACAGCTGAGCGTGGACCTAGCCCCAGGGGCACGCATTTCTCCACACAGGAGTGGCCTGGCTGCTTTGTGTACCGGTAAGACTGAGTCAGGCTGAGGAGAAGCGGTCGTGCAGGAGATCAGAGGTGCGGCTGTGGTTGCCTCTGGGAGAGCAGCTGCACGTCAGGGCTACCTGAGGCTCAGTGAGATGAAACAGAATGACCCTGAGTTTTTGAGTGAATGACCTTGCCTCTGAACTCCCGTGCTCCTTTGTCTTTCACTCTTATAATCTGTTTCTGGACCCAGAGCTGCCTTGCCCACCCCTGGAGTAACCCCCAGTAACCTCCAGGCTGGCACACTCCACAGAAGCAGCCCCGTTGCTAAGGTGACCATTCACTCCAAAGTCCCAGCAGGATGTTTTTCATATCGACTTGGAATTTCCCTCCACTGGGAGGTGTCTTCCTTCTCCAGATTCAGGAATGGTAGGTGTTGCAGGAGCACATGGGCTGACAAGCCAGACAGACCTGACTTCCATCTCTGTCATGCACTAGCTGTGTAGCTGTGGAAAGGCTCCTTAACCTCTCTGAGCTTTTGTTTCCTCCATGGTGAACATGAGAATAAGAATACCTACCTCATAGCGTTACTGTGTGATTAAACCTGAAAATGGAAAGTACCTAACCCTCAGCCTGGTACTCAGTAAGTGCTGAATAATTATATATTTTTTCTCATCTCAAAGAACCCCGAAGCATACAATCATTTAATAATAATGGAAATGATAAACACAAAGAACCTCAGAGTATTACATGGTTGTTTACGTAACAATTGTTCATCTATAAAATGGGAATAACAATAGCGACACCCTGCCCCCAGCACCGTGAGGATTGTGCGTCACAAGGATGTGGTGTCACATCTTTACGGATAGTGTGACTATTGCTATTATGAAGGCAAACATGAAAATGCTCAAGGCTACTTTCCATCAGGTGAGAAACCTTGCTGCTGCAATGAGGTGGAAAACTCAGGTATGCGTCTCTGTTGAGGGCCAGATGGGAATCCTTAAACCTAAGAGACAGTGTGCACCATAAACTTCAAGCAGGGCTGTCTGCAGTCCAGCCAGCATTGCCAGGAGTGCCGACGTAGAGACCCTGCACAGACTGACCCAGTGACACGGAGCTCTGGGCCACCAGACCTACCTAGACAGTGATGTTTCGGACCAGAACCATTGGTGTGAAAGAGGTTGGAAGAAAGATACATCCAGGCAAGTCAAAGGTCAGGAGAAACATGGGGACAGCAGGCCACCAGTGAGATCTTCCCTTATAGCATAAAGAGGGAAGCCAAGATTTGGCCCCCGGCAGATGTCAACATGGGAATCCAGCAGCAGCCTGTGTCCAAACAGCTGGTGTGGTCATCCCACCTCAGCCGGACACAACCACCGCATGTTCTCTGGAGTTTGTGAATGTGCTCACTGCCCTTCCCTTTAGTTTCTCTGTTCCTATCTGATTTCTCGTTGCATCCAGATACTCTGCACCTGGGAACTGGTCACAGGGACGGGCTGCGGAATTCCATAGCTAGAGAAAGCTAGGCAGCCATCCAAATGCTATGTTAGCAATACAATTAACTGGTAAATGAGGACTTTTCAGAGAAAATAGGGGCCCTTTATTATATCACATAGCCAGGGCTGGTATGCCTTCAACTGGCTGGGATGCAGGGAAAGGGTGCTAGGATTTGACCAGTCTAAGTCATTGGCACTGATAATACTGATAATAATACTGCCATGATGGTGAACCTCTCTTAGAAGACAGTGAAGGTAGAAGGGAAGAAGAGAGAATATTACACAAACTCTCTCCTTGCCGTTCTTCTCACCCAGCCATCTCCCCAACACGCCACGCATATCCCATCCACCGAGCCTTTTCACTGGCCATTCCTTGTGCACGGAGTTGTGAAAACTAACAAAGGGAAACCTCACTAAAATGGAGTCGAGAGGCCAGAAGGGGGAGCGCCCACGTGCATGCCATTGGAAATCAATACAGATCCCAAGGCATCTCTGGCAGGAAATGACTCTACTACTGCCAGCCGGAGGAAGAAAGATTTCCTCCTCCCCTGGCAACAGCTCAGCCAATGAAAAGCCACTCTACTTCGAACTCCCAGTTTACTCCAATGAACTTTTTGTTTATAATAGCCCCTCCCAAATTCCCCTTCCCCTTTAAAAAAGAGTTTCCTCTCCTTAGCTTTACCAAACTTGCCTGTGGGTCGCCATCTCCTGAATAAACCCATTTTGCTGGTAAAATAACTGGCTGTTTTATTGTTGTAGGTTAACGGAGTGCTCCTCCCTAAGATGCTTCATGGCTCACTTTCTCTCTGCTCATATGGAACCATCTCTGGGAGGTCTTCCTGGCCACTCCCCCTGGACTCTCTCCCCCTTTTCCTGTTCTACTTTTCTTCACAGCACTAATTACCATTCAGCAAACAACTTAATCTCTCACATGTTTGTTTATCTTTTGCCTCCCCTCATTAGATCTTAAGGTCCGCTAGAGAAAGTATTTTTGTCAAGTCTAATCGTTGCTATATCTTTAGCAACAAGCATTTACCTGGCATATAGATGCTCAGATGTCTGCTGGAAGGAAGGAAAAGAGGAGATGAAACGGAAGATAAAGATATTAAAAAAAAGGCAAAATTGCATTTTTTGCCCCCAAACTTTCCATTCATTTTAACAAGCCGTGTTTCCGCCTATAATTTGTGCTGAGCCCCTGCTCACACCCTGGCGTAGTGAGTGGTGGTCTCTCTCACTCAGGACCTGCCAACCCAGCTGTGATTTTGAGAGCAGGTAGGAAACAAGTGGCGTTAAGTTGTGGGCATCACAGGAAAGAGAGGATACATGGTCGGGGTGACTGGCAAAGGCTTTAGGAAAGAGGAGACATTTGAGGCAGCATGTTATGGGAGAGAGGAAGTAGGATTTGTGATTTATACTAAGAAACACACTTGGTCTTCATCCCCATACCTGGCACAGAGCTTCTAAAATCCTTGGAATTTCCTAAGTGATAAGAGAGATAAAGGTGTCTTTCCTTATTCATAACAAGCCCCTTTCAACCACACTTGAGTTTATGTTAATGAGGTGCTTTTTGCAAATCCCTTAGATAACCTCAGGATGGGAACCAGCTCTGTGACTAGAGGGTTGGAACTTTCAGACCAACCCCATCCTCGTCTCCACCTCTGGGACGAGGAGAGGGGCTGGAGACTGACTTAATCAGCAATGGCCAATGAGTTTATCAGTCATGCCGACATAAAGCAGCCTCCATGGGCTTCCCTGGTGGCACAGTGGTTGAGAGTCTGCCCGCCGATGCAGGGGACACGGGTTCGTGCCCTGGTCCGGGAGGATCCCACATGCTGTGGGGTGGCTGGGCCCGTGAGCCACGGCCGCTGAGCCTGCGCGTCCGGAGCCTGTGCTCCTCAACGGGAGAGGCCAGAACAGTGAGAGGGCCGTGTACCGCAAAAGAAAAAAAAAAAAGCAGCCTCCATAAAAACCCTAAACAATGGTGCTTGGTGAACATGCGGAGGTGCTAGGAGAGTGGCCTCTTGCCCTGTGCATCTCTTCCATCTGGCTATTCCTGAGTTGTATCCTTTTATAATAAACTGGTGATCTGGTAAGTAAACTGTTCCTGAGTTCTGTGAGCCACCCTAGCAAATTAACTGAATCAGAGGAGGGAACCTCTGATTTATAGCTGGTCAGTTAGAAGCATAAGTGACGACCTGGACTTACAATTGGCATCTGAAGTGGAGGGAGGGGACAGACTTGTGGGACTGAGCCCTTAGCCTGTGGGAGCTGATGCTGTCCCCAGGTCATAGCATCAGAACTGAGTTGAACTGTAGAACACTCAGCTGATATCACAAGATGGCTTGATGAATGGAGAACCCACACGTCCGGTCACGGAAGTGTTCAGTGACAGAGTACAGAAGAGGTGACACACAAGAGGGCTTTTTCCTAAATAGGGGGTATACATAGGAATATCTGCACGAAAGCAGGCAGTACCGGGTGTGACTGATGAACAGGAAATAAGCCAGTGGGCTTCAGCTCAGACTGTATATCGAAACGCTAGACAGGAGGCAAGAGAGGGAGGCCAGGCCATGACGTCAGGGGAGCGGTCCCACTTCACTGGCAGGCAATGGGGAGCCGCGGTGGCTTCGGCTGGGAAACGGCGTGGGTCGCATGGTTCTGGAAGGCAAGCCAGCAGGTTTGAAGCGGGGGTTGTCAGGAGGGGCTCTCAGCAGGGGGAGGAGCCCTCAGGACACCACTGCCATTGTCCCGGGGAGATCCGGAGGGCCAGACCTGGACGACGGCCGGCAGAGGAGGCTTTTAGGCACATTCCAGAAGCAGATTTGACAGAACATGGCAACTGACCCACGTCGGGGTGCGGACACAGGGAGAGTCGAAGATGACCCAGGCTTTAAGCCCGAATGCACAGGAGAATGGAAATGGAACAAAAGGAGGGAGAATTCCCAGAAGCAGAGGGGGATGCGATCTTGTCTGTTCCCAAAGTTCCGGGCCGTTCAACCTTATTTTGAGTAGGAAGCCTTAGGACTGGGGTACTGGAGTCAGCCACAGGTCAGGTTCACCCATCCATCCCCTCCGCCATCACGAGGAGACCCTGAGATGTAGTTACATAGAGCGGGCTGCCCCGCAACGTACTGGGAACAGAACATCTACTGAAAAGTGTAAGGACCGGATCACTGCTGCTGAGCTGAGCCCCCTCGACATGTCCCTGACCCAGGGACGCTTCAGTTTCTCCTTCTGTTGGAACTGGGTGATGCTGATTTGCACCAACTCAAACTGCAGCATGAACGTCTAAAGACAACGTTTCGTCGTGCGCAATGAACTCCCGGCCTAATAGGGGCTGTGGTGGAAACACCGTTGGTCGGTCCACACAAAGGGCTTGTTCCGCTGAAGGCGCTATTTATTGCGCGGGCAGGGGCGGAGAGATGTCAGAATCAGGCTTGATTCCAGCTCCCGTGGCCGCTGCTTCCGCTGTCCTGATTTCTTTGTGCGCAGCTCCTGGGCCCTCAGCTGCGGCTCTGTTCTATTCCCATGCAGATGGTTCAGCCCCGCCAGGCTCCCCCCCCCCCGCACCCCCCCCGGCAAGGGGGTGCA
>NW_006781377.1:2973752-2976771 GCF_000442215.2 Lipotes vexillifer | reverse complement strand
GGTTCAGCCCCGCCAGGCCCCCCCCCCCCCGCCCCCGCCCCGGGAAGGGGTTGCATTTGTGAGAGGAGAGAAAGGGCACTAAATATGTCTGAGAGACACAGGCTATTAAGCCCCAGGACACTGGAACACCCACCGCAGCGGCTACGAGCAAAACAAGGTTGTTATTTTCCTTTCTCAGCCATCCAAACAGGAAGCTACCTGTGGCATCTAAATTGCAAAGGCTAAGCGTGGAGTCTGCATTGGACCTACTGGTTTGGGGTAATTGGGAAAGACCAGGGAATTATTATAGGTTGAACGCCGCCTGCCGGGCCCCAAGTGATGCTGTAGTTGCTGTGATGAGAGCCCAGGACGCCTGTTACTTTACCACGTGATGCCAGGGAATAAGCTTCCGCCCTCTGTGATGGAGATGGCAAAAGACGGAAAACATTGTATGAACTGGAGCCTGAAAACCAGGGCTGTCCTCCAACTGGCAGAGCCAATGAAGAAGGGAATGTATGTAGATCGAAGAGAGCAAGGGTTCAGCCTGCACGGGGAGAAGCCAGCGTGGGAGGCACCCGGGGTCCTTGGTGAAGCACCGTGGTGGTTGATGCGCCTCCAGGCCCATATGCTGCGGCTTCCTCTGCTTTTAGGAGACAAGACACCAAGGGCGAGCAGTCAGAGGGGAGAGCTGGGTTGACCTCCTCGCGGGCAGGCAGGGTGACAGCCTGCACTAACCTGGAAAGCATTCCTTTGAGGTCTTGGGTCCGTCTGACCCTGCCACTGTGGAGAACGCCTGTCAACTTCCTTCCCGGGGATTCTCACTCCAGGGTGATGGAGTGAAGCCTGAGGCATGTTAGAGAAAAGAACTAAGAAGGAAGAGAGAGGTCGAAATCAAAAACAGAGGCCTGACGCACGTCTGCCATTTGCCTTTGTGTGGAAAAGGAGAGGGGGATTTGGCTTTCCATGTTTTTGTTTTGTTCAGTTCTGCCCTGTTACTGGGAAGGGCACCTTACTCACAGGGAAGGGTGTTCATCTGTGTCTACGTTTGGTTTCCTTCTATCCTCCCTCTGCCAAGACTTACATAATTGTGTAGCGAAGCATTCAGTCCTTTCCCCAAACTCTCTTGGGAGGGTCTCTCTCCCAAGTGAGTTGCTACCTTTGCTGTTCCCCTCCTGTCAATCATTTTTGCAAACCCTCCTTTGACTACTTCTCCAGTGTTTACCCTGGAAGGTCAAAGCCACCATGGCTCAGAGCCCATGGAAGGGCCAGCAGGGTGCCCGAGCAATGATGCTAGACAAAGCCCAGAGCTTCATCTTCTGATGATGAGAGCCCGTGTATGTTCTCGGTCCCCTTGGCCATCTGTGTGCCTTGAGAGCATCTCACTGGCCAAGGATGGGTTTGGTGAGGGTGACATGAGTGGTTGCAGGCAGCCTAGAGGCCCCCTCATTCATCTTTCTTTCCCACTTAGATAAGAGTGGCAGTGGGTTGCAGACTGATGTTGGAGAGAGGGGGCCATCACCCTACAGACCGCTACAGGATGGGGCGGAGATAGCTTAGAGCCTGCCATACCAGGAGGATATAGCAAGGCAGTGCCTGAGCAAAAATCTGGCACATTTTTTTGCCCCTAGGACAACGTCTGTACTTGTTGACTTAGCAGGATGGTGGGGGAGTGACACTGGGCAACCAGGGGCTCTAGGACAGGCTCAGCTCCGGGGGCAATCAGGTTGTAGATAAGCAGAAACCTGGCTAAAATGCAGCCCTCACACTGGTATTTCCTCAGCGGCCTCTGTGCCGTTAGATGCCAGCACCACGATGCCATGCTGGCAAGTAAGAGCCAATGCAAGTTCTGTGGGTTCATATCATTCTGTTCTTGCTGGTAAATGTTTAGAAAGGATCTGCCAAGTTGTTTTCTTCACGTGAAGGTTTTGCAACAGTGACTTAATCAAAGTCATAAGGAGGGGTGTGCATCTGTCTCTATATTTGGTTCCATTTTACTTTGACTTCTGCCTCATCATCCTTCATCACCTTATGTTACATTGAAAAAAAAATTCCTGCAATTATCCATGTCAATCATCATGAAAGTAGCCTGGTGCAATGGAGAGAACACTGGGCTTAGAAAACCTGGGACCCACTTTTTACTCACTGCATGACCTTGGAAAAGTCCCTTTCCCCCCAGTTTTCTCATTCTGTAACATAATACTACTCTCTGCCTGTTTACCCCTCAGGGATGTTGTGAGACTCAGAAAGACAACTGGATGGAAGCAATTTGTCTTCCTAAGTCGTTTGCCTCTTTCTATCTCTCCCCCACTCCACGCCTACCTCTGGTCCTAGAGTTCATTATACTCTTAATTTATGACCGTGTCTATTTTTCACTTCAATTCAGGTATGGCTTTCATCATCTGTTGTGGAGGCATTCTGCAAAATGAGTCTATGTGGAAGAGAACCCCTTCTCTGAAGAGGAATTAAGGCATTCGTTCCAGACACAAAGGCTCTTGCATTGGAGCTGGTACCCCAGGCACCGAGAGCACTTCCTGGGACCAGTGACTGAATCTACCTCCTAAGTATGAGCTGGGCCAGGTGCAGTGGGCACAAGTGTTGTCCTGCCTGGAAGTCAATCCCGAGGTTCGTTGGGGCCATGAATGATTTTCCAAGGCTCTGCCCAATTAAGTACTAGCATGGGAGTTCCTTGAGAGCAGAACTTTTTTTCTGTTTTACAAGCTGCTGCATCTTTAACTTTCAGAACAATGTCTGGTGTATAGTAGACACTCAATAAATGGAGGAATGAATAAAAATAAGTGGAAGCAGTGGAAACCCTGCTCTTCCCCTAGAATCTTCACACAAGCCTTGCCTGGGAGTCCCCACCCAAGTTTTGTGATCATTGTTGATTTGGAGCACATCAGCTTTATCAAAAATTTCCAATAAGTTTACCCTAATAAAAAGAGACACAGAGGGCTTCCCTGGTGGCGCAGTGGTTGAGAGTCCGCCTGCCGATGCAGGGGACACCGGTTCGTGCCCCGGTCCGGGAAGATCCCACGTGCCG
>NW_006781377.1:2969371-2973711 GCF_000442215.2 Lipotes vexillifer | reverse complement strand
GCCGTGGGCCCCAAAAAAAAAAAAAAAAAAAAAAAAAGAGACACAGAGAAAATGATGAAGACTTCCTTATCTCTCCCCTACGGCCACCACAATCACCAGAATCAATATAAAACATAAAAGCATAAGCATTTACTTATATAAATTATTATTAAGTCACATAGAAAATTAATTATAAATTACACATTAGGTAACTCATCTTATGTAAATATCATCTGTATGAAGCTGTCAGGAAATCATGGCTCCTAATTATATGTAGCTTGCAAATTAATTCACTTGAATTCTCCTACCACTGTGATAAAGCAGTGGAAGCAAAGCAAAAATCCAGTGTTAACTGTCACAAAGAAGTCCGCAGCTCATGGAGTCTTTTGTTAACCAAAATCATCAATTGAGATAGATCCCCATATTCCTACAACACCCATGAGATCTGTTTCCAGAAATATAACATCTGTCATTTGTGTAAAAGGGACATGCTTATCCAGGCTTCACAGGGGAGCCTGTGCAAAGCTTTTCCTCCATCCCCACTTTGTGATCTGGCAGCAGGGTTGGTTATAAAGAGAGCGATGGACGCTGCACACAAATTTTTGACATAACCCAGTGTAGCCGTCAGGGTTCAGTAAAGAAAGAGAAACCACAGCAGTCATCTAAATGGGGAAAATTTAGCTTGAAGAATTGCTTCCTGGGTAATCGTTTACTGGAAGGGTGAAAGGGAACCCTGCAGAGAAGGGCTTCCATCCCTGGGACTGAAGGGAGGGTGAACAGACAAGAGACTTTCCTCTTAAAGGAGAACCTGCGAGGCTGAGACTTAACCACTGTGGCAAGAGGGAGCAACGCCCGGGCTGAGGAAACGATGAGGAAACTGGCTGGAGGCTGTTCTGGAACCCTGGGAACTGCCCACCCCACAGGTGTGGTGTAGCCTTGGGGGCCAGACGTGCAAGGATGTGCTGGCTTTGCTGACCGAACAAAAGAACTCTTCTTCCTTCACCAGCCCTCCAGAGCCCCTCCAGCGCCCTCTACTGGCAAAGCCTAGCATGGCATGGCTGGCAAAGGAGAAATGAACCTCGCAGAGACCAGCTCTAGAATCACAAAGCAGCAAAGAAGGGTGTGCGTGGAACCTAGAGGCCAAACTTAATAACTGACATATCCCCGAGGACATATGGGGTAAAAAGTATTTCTGGGTTTTATATATTGAACCAAAGAGGCCATGAACCCTCTTTGCATTCACTGGGCTGAAGAAACTTGTTCCAGCCTCTCCCCCATCTTGTGACCCTGATTTATTTGCTGGCATTAAATGAAACCACTTGTTCCCAACCCTGGCTCCATGTCAGCACCACCCCATGAACTTTTACAAAATACTGAGTATTTAGCATCTGTATTTTCAAAATCTGATGGGGTAACTCTAATATGCAGCCAGAGTTGAAAACCTCTGGCAGGAAGAAAGTGGCAAAAAAGTAAGGCTGCCACGAAAATAATGTGTTTTAGGGGCACTGTAAACCTTCAAAGGCTCTGTAGTGGAAAGGTTCTGGGGTTAGATGGATCTGTTCCACCTGTGAAATTCCAGGCATATTAGGTAACCTCACTGAGCTTCTGTTTCCCTCTTTGTAAAATGAGAGATGGAAAGAAAAATATGATTTGTCCCAACATTATTAGGAAGAGCAAATGAGATGATACATGTGAAATATTTAGCACAGTGCTGGTAAGTAGTAAGTATTCAATAGATGGTATTTATAATGACAGAAATAGTGGCTATTTTCACTTGCAAAGACCACTTCTGCGTGACTCTCTCAGAATGGCTACCAAACGTGACACTTTGGACAAAGCAGAGTGTTACAGTATCCAAAGGGACAAGATTTGCCAAGATTGGTGCCTAAGTGAGTAAAAGTAACTAATTGTTGAGTATCAGAAAGAGGTGAGCGAATACCAAGCCATTACTAGACAGGTTAACATGACCTTCTGTTTATCTGGAGTACGCTTCTGTTCCCAGAATGGCTGCACGCGTAATGTGTACTCCTTTTAATAGATCGGTAAGACTTTTTGACTTAATGTGAGAGTGGGGAGTCTGGGATCAGCTTTGCTGGTTTTGAACTGCTCATCTTTCACTCAGTAGTGTGGATATACATTTCTAAGCTCAGGATGGAGTTGCTTCTGCCCAGGGTGCCATGTCAGCAAACCAGAACTTAGATAACGTTAGTATCCCTGTAAACGCTCTGCTTGATAGCATATCCAGCCAGCCAATGTCCAGACACCAAGGCAACTCTGGGCTCTATACTCACTTCCTATTCTTTATTCTTTATCCCATAAAAATCTCCCTGCCTTCTGCCCCACTTTACAGTTCTCTGGACCCCTGGGAATAGAGACTGGCCATTCCGTGAAGTGTTAAGAAAGTTTGTTTGTATCATCTAAATTGTCTTCTTTACACACAACAGCTGTGTGGCTTTGGGCAAGTTGATGAATCTCTCTGAACCTCAATAACAATGTTTGTGAAACGGGAGTTATTAAGAGGATTATATAAGATGATGAATAAAGGGCCTGGAATATAATAGGAGCACATTAAATGACAGTTTCCTTTAGGTATAACTAAAAGGAAAAAAATATCCTCCCCTCTGATGTCTGGGAGGTTTCTTGGATAGGATAAAACTCACACTGCCATGTGCACTGGGAATAAAGAAGGATCTATCCAAATATTAACTTTAATCTCAAAAAGGAGCAAAAGAGAGAGGAAAAAAAAAAACTTGACATTTAAAGCTTTTGTGGGTATGTGTACTTAAATGTTGTAGATGGTCGTGTAGTGGGTCATTTTATTAGTCATTGGTGGGACCTCGGTACACAGACTGAGGATGTGAGGAAAAACAAAACACTGTTACCGCTTTGCCCCGAAAGAAGAAATGCTATTTTCATGGCGTAATTGCGACTTTGCTGAGTACCTTGCAGCAGTTAGGAGATTAGACTTGTATATGTGTGTGTGTTGAGGGCAGGTGGCAGGGAAGGAGAGTGTTGCAGACTTAATTACCTGCTAAGATGAGACAGGTAATGGAAACTGTTAGGGGCTGTGTCCAAAACTCAAGAGCAGGTACTATCTAGAGGCATTCAGTCATTAGAGAATCATAGGTCATTGCAAATTTCGGAATAAACCCAGGAATAATGGTATATCCATAAACCAACCTCTTGTAATAGGTTTAACTTTTTGACTTTCCTCCCGTGATCATGGGCATAGTCATATTTAGTGTGCATCCCGCATTTAAAATGTGTGTGTTGAATTTCCTTTAGGTAGAGTAACTTTTCAGTATATCTCTACCTGGCCATGGATTGTGGTGGTAGGCAAAATCAAAGAACTGGATTGTAACAGTAAATTGAGCCTTCCCTATGTTTATTCTGCAGCTCCAGTAGCGGAGCAAAGAGGTCTAGGAGTTCCAGAGGGTGACCATCCATGACATGTGACGTGAGCGGTGGTCCATAGTGAGGTTGAGAATGGGAACAGGCAACAGCTGCAGCACAGAGTTGAATTCGAAGCGAATATGAGACCTCCTTTGCCCCCAATCCACTGCTGCATATTAAAATCACCTGGAGAGCTTCTAAGATGCCCTATGCCCAAGCTGCACCCCAGAATAATTGAATAAGAATCCTTGGGAGATGAGACCAAGGCATCGGTGTTTTAAAAGCACCCCAGATGACGCCACTATGCAACCAGAATAGAGAACCACTGCTCCAGGTAACCTGTGTTGGAGGAGGGCAGAAAGGTGGATATCTGGGCTTAGAGGTAAGAAAACTGAAGTCCGCTGAAGTTCAGTGATTTGTCGAAGACCACAAATGACAGCTTTGGCATAATTTTTTGACAGGCTTCCAGACTCTGTATCAGAACGATCTTTCTGGCGGTCTTTCCCATTCTTTGATCATTCTAGAATTCTACAAGAAGTTGCTTCCTGAGAATAATTTATTTCAAAAGGATTATTTTGGGTTTGTGAAAGGACAAGGGAATAGAAATATTCAAGCCAAATGATCAGGGCAGGTGTTTGAGTGAAAAATGCTGAGAAAGGATGTCAGTCTGGGAAGCCCATCTTTCTGGGACAGTTGGCTGGTGGGGACATGACTGGGTGCCCTTCAGCCCATCATTAGAGTGCTGTTGTTGATACTCCCTTACAGTGGAATGCAGGGTGGCACAGAGATGTGAAGAACAACACAGGTGCTCGGATATAATTAATTCAGGAGGTCCCAGGTGGTGGGTGAGGCAGGTGGTATGAAGAACGGACATCTGCCACAGTCTCGAGAATTCCTACAGGGTGACCTTGTCAGTTGAGTCTTTGGGTTTTGTTTTGTTTTGTTTTGTTTTGTTTTGTTTTTGCGGT
>NW_006781377.1:2963383-2969092 GCF_000442215.2 Lipotes vexillifer | reverse complement strand
GGGCCCAGCCGCTCCGCGGCACGTGGGATCTTCCCGGACCGGGGCACGAACCCGCGTCCCCTGCATCGGCAGGCGGACTCTCAACCACTGTGCCACCAGGGAAGCCCGAGTCTTTGGTTTTTTAAGGTGCTCTGGTCATGGTCAAAGCTTTAAGTATGTCCTTACCTGGGGCTCCCACCAGAATTCTGATACCTATTCTTAAGCTTTCATTATTTAAAACCACTTTAAAATGGGGTGGAAATCTTATCTCCCCCAACTTTATTTTTAAATGAATGTCAAATTTTCAAATCAAACCTACTATATAACTTTCAGATTCTTTTTAAAGCAAGTTTTTGGCCCAAGAACAATTTGGACTTCAATGAAATACCTCCAGAAGTGAAGAGAATAACTATATCTGGGAAGA
The DNA here is from genome assembly GCF_000442215.2 of Lipotes vexillifer. Classification (NCBI taxonomy): domain Eukaryota; kingdom Metazoa; phylum Chordata; class Mammalia; order Artiodactyla; family Lipotidae; genus Lipotes; species Lipotes vexillifer. Next base: position 2,968,689 of record NW_006781377.1, on the reverse strand, counting down.
ACTCTGGCTTTATGTTAGAGCTCATCCACTCTCAGGAGTGATCAGGGAGATAGGAGACCTTTTTGTTTCAGTACAGAGGAAAATACAGGAGAAACCCTCACAGAGAATCCCTCTGAGACAAAGAAACAACAATACATCACCCTGGAAGATGCTCAGAACCAAGGATCAGAAGTGCTGGCTTCTAGCCAGAACTTTGCCACCTATGTTAGCTCTCTGAGACTCCTGAGTCATAAGGTGGGTTTCTACTAACTATTCTCTCTATAGTGTAATACTTTCTAGCACTAGGATTCTAGGAGAAGCACATGGCTCTTAATAAAGTGATGTTGGAATGTGCTTTATGATTTCCATCTGAAAAGCTAAATATATCTATGCTATTTTCTTTTATTATCAGAAATATTCTTTCACTTGAATAATTTAGAAATTAAAGTACAGTAAGAGAAATCATCCAGTGTGCGTGTGTGTGTGTGTGTGTGTGTGTGTATACACACACACATATATATATATATATATATATATATATATATATATATATATATATATAAAATCAATGACAGAACTGGGGCTAGAGGAGAAAAAAGAAGACCTTTCAGGCAAATGTAATAGCTCAAAAGGACAGGTTGGGGCTTCCCTGGTGGCACAGTTGTTGAGAGTCCGCCTGCCGATGCAGGGGACACGGGTTCGTGCCCCGGTCCGGGAAGATCCCACACGCCGCGGAGCGGCTGGGCCCGTGAGCCACGGCCGCTGAGCCTGCGTGTCCGGAGCCTGTGCTCCGCGACGCGAGAGGCCACAACAGTGAGAGGCCCGCTTGCCAAAAAAAAAAAAAAAAAAAAAAAAAAGGACAGGCTGAAGAGCCAGACCAAGTAGTTTCTTGTCTTGGCTGTGAGAGGAGGCTGGTCACCTTGTGACTAGAGCCACATTACTGTTGACCACCTGCATGTATGTGAGTAGCTAATTCTTTTCAGTGCACCACACATTGGTTAAAATGAGGTTTAGTTTGCTTTCCTGATAACTCTACACAACGGAAGAAAAATGCATTAAAGAGTAAGAAAGACAGTTAACAATTTAAAGAAAACAGAGGATAGAGGAATATGTCAGTTGTGACCACGGGGATGCCACCAGCAAAATCTAACTGTGGGAACATTTACAGGATAAAAGACTCCATGTCTTTAACAAACACATTTCCAAAAATAAGTTGAGAGGTGAAACTATAGGTTCAAAAGAAACTTGAGAAGTTGCAACCAATTGTGTGGACTTTATTTGGCTTGTGATGAAAAAAACCCAACTGTAAAACTGTATTATATTTGAGGCAAGAAATTTGAACAGTAACTAGATATTTGTTATCAAGGAATATCGGGAAATTTTGATGTCATGATGGTATTGTGGTTACTCTAAAATAGAGTCCTTAATTATTAGAGAAACGTGAGAGATTTACAGATTAAATTATACCATTATGGACTTTGCTTCAAAATAATATAGAAGAGGGAAATGGACAGCGATATGATTGAAACCAGACTGGCCTAAGTTGATAATTATTGAAGCTGGATGATGGATACACAGAGGTTCATTATACCGTTCTGTTTACTTTTGAATATGTTTAAAATTTTCCATGCTGAAAAGAAAAGTAGATGACAGGTATCGTGTAGTAAGAAAGAATCTTATGGAAACTAAAAAGTTGCTTTAAGATCATAATTATTTAGTCTCCTCTCAACCCCTTACCAACAGCATTTTCAGTATTACCAACATTTTCAGCATCAGCTAGCAGAAACAGTCTCCTAACTTAACTGGATTCACCAGTCCAGACTACCACTGATGGTTAGAAACCGATTGGGAAAGGAATTTTTTCCGAACAGCACCTTGTTATAACCAGCTTTTCCAAGTCACAGTAAACAGTAAAGAAAGCACAAAGACCAGAGCAAAACAAAACAAAACAAAACACACACACACGCACAAAACCACTGATTCTGGATTTTTTTACCCTGATAATTTATGGTAGGTTTCTTTATTTTTTGAATATAAAGTGACAGAAATAATTTGCCATTAGAAAAGAGAAAGAATCTTTGACTATTTACAGCTTTTATACATCACAAAGTTTTTCTTGTTTTTATGTTGTGTCTTTTTTTTTAATTCATTTTAATTTTTGTTCCTGCATCATTTGAACAAGTCCAAACTGGAAATCTATACAGCTCACAAAAAAGCCCTCCACCCAAAAGACCCCCCCCCCCAACCCCAAAAGCCCCCCCCCCCCAACCCCCATGAGAAACAAGATAAATCAAAAGAATGAAATCAACTTATTTCTTTTTTTTCAAGGTAAGTCCTTTGCTTATATATATACTTGTAATTATTTTTTTTTTCAAGTTCAAACACCAAAATCCAAGAGAGAAAGGAAAAAAATAAAAAGGCCCAGTCATCCGCCCTCTCCCCCAACTCCAGAACCTCAGTTGATCCCTACCCGTCCAAAATGAGAAATATATATTTACAGAAAACAAAAACCAAACAAACAAACAAAAAAAGAACTTGGAGGTGGATGGACTGGGGATCTGCGAGTCAAGAGGAAGAAGAGGCGGCCCCAGGGACGGGACTGGGATCTGGGCCTCGCAGAGTCAAGGCGAGCCTGAGTCCTCTGTGTTTTCCCTGGGGAGGCTGCCACACTGGGGAAGCTAGAAACGTGTCCTCTGTGCCATGGTGCCTCGGGAGGGGTGCGGCTCCGAGTTTGCAACCCAGCCCTGCGGTGGATTCGTATTTTGTGGTTTCCACCATCACCCCCTCACGCTCACACACATATGCGTGCACGCGCACACTCACAGGCACACACACGCATGCGCCAGTCATTGTGGCATAGTGTAATGATGACAGTGCTGGAGCTTTGGCTTCTGTCAAGTGGATGAAAGAGATTGGCCCTTCGGGACGAGAGCGCATTGCCCTATCTTGTCCCTTTTCTGATCTCCGCTGTAACATGCCGTCTAGGGCCTTCAAATGTCTCCAGCTACACTGAAATATTAATGCTGGGATGGTCATTGGGTAACAGAGCTCCTACGGAGATTTGCCCCCTGCCCCCTCCTGCAAATTCCCTTAACAAACAGGTACACCCACTTAAGCAGGTGTGGGATGTGACCTGAACTAGGGAAAAACCTGAGGCTGAGGCAATGGAAGCCATGTTGTTTCCTGCTCACCTTTGAAAGGTTTCGTTCCCAGGCATCAGAAAGCAAACAGAGGGCATGACAAACCCATCCCTGGCTTGCTCCCCTTGCTGCCTTCTTCCTTCCTAAGTGGGGTCCCTTAGCCTTCGGCGCAGAGAGCCCAGTATATCCCCTTGGGTTGGTCACGATGTCCCTCCAATACAGGAACTCAGGACGTGGCATTAGACAAGCCAGGGTGAACACAAGAGAATCTTTTGGGGGAAAATGCCAGGCAGGATGTGACTAAGCTCGGGGATCCCTTTACTGGGGGACAGAGAAACTGTACCAGTGGTAGCCGTGGTGTGATGAAATGCATGCCTGGTTCAAGATTCCGCAGCAGCTTGGAAAATTAGTGCACCAGAAATGGTTGAACAGCTTCCATCTCTTTTCAAATTATGAGAGTTTTTTTTTTTTTTTTTTTTTTTTTTTTAAGGGCACAGGATATAAAATAGCACGAGCGCGCCATCTGTGTCAGAAGCATGTGGACTATTCCTGGGGGCAGGCTCTAGGTTGCTCTTACTAAATCTCTAAATGCCGATGCAAGTGGATTTTCCCCCCTGCCTCCCTTGGTCAAATTTCTGATTTTTTTCAGCCCTCCCTAAAAGCCCTCACTTGTCGCTTTTTCATGCAGCCCCACTCAAAGTCCTTTTCTTCCTAACCCTCTCCTGATCTTCCAAACCTCTCACCCAGGGCTTTTAAAGACTTCCGACCATTTCCTTACGTTCCTCTCTGTCGCAAAAGAAAATACTAAATGAAAACGATCAGTCAGAGAAAACTTTCATATAGCAGAACTGGGCAGAAGCAAAGCTGCTTTCCGATCCTTTTACTTTGATTTTGTTTAAAAGGTAAATGAGGAGAAAGGTGAACAAAGAGTTATGATTCCCCCAAGGAAACTGGCTTCGATGGGAGCCTTGAAAATAGAAGGGACAAGATTTACTGGGAAAATGTGTTCTTTCCAGGGCAATAGTCAAAGCGCGGCCTCAAGCCACGATCACATTTGCTGACACCTATAAAAATAGGCTGTGGCCTACCGCAGATGGCAATGGAGTTTCTAGTGAACATCAAAAAACCCCCAAACATCAGGACTGAAGAATAGGCACCAGAGTTGCGCTCAGTGCCTTGGCCTCCGCTCCTTCAATAACTTTTCCCCCACCTAACGGCAGTCGCACCCCACCCCAGACCCCAGACCAGTAACTCCAACCTCTGTGTAATCGAAGCCTCAAGCATCACACTCTCTGACCCACAGCTCCTACTTCCCGGACTGCTCTTTCTGGCAACTGACTCAATAATTCAGGGACCCCGGTCTGCATCTCAATCCCCTCCCCCTACCACACTTCATTATTCCTGATTCCCTAAAAAAGCCTCACTTTTCTCCTCACCCAGCTTAGATTCCAGGGCCAATCATAACCACCACTTTGCAGTTGCCCTTTTGACTGTGTTTCTCGTGCTGCCCTCATTGCATTTACCTGGCTAACCCCCAGCTCTGTTTAAATCTGACTTTAAGAAGATTCTTAAATTACTTTTAAACTCACGACTGGAAGCATCTCAAGTAAGTCCTTCGTGCCACCTAGGACGCCTCTTACAGTTACTTTCCCTCCTCACTCTTCTGCTGCATGAAAATATGAGTAATTCATGCTTTCTTTTCCTCCCAAACCTCCAATATCCATTCCCCAATACTCACTGTTGGCTGGTGAACTCCCTTTGTAATTCACTACAAAATTATCAGTCAGAAAAGACATATTCCCAGCATCACATCTACCAATCCCCTTGCATCTGTGCCCCACTCTCTCCCTTCTGTTACCATAACAACCTGGTTAGGATCCTAAAGCCAGTCCCTCCACTTGTGCCCTGGATCCCGTTCCCTCTCACTTCGTCGAAGACATCACTCCAGCAATTATCCCCTCTCCTTAAGAATCAGCAATTTCCCCTCTTTACTGGATCATTCTGGTCAGCATGAAACAGGCTGTTATTTCTTCCATCTTTTAAAAAAATAACCTCCTTGGACCTCACATCCTTTACCATCTACTATTATTCTATGTTCCCTCTACTGCAAAAGAGTTGCCTTTTCGTATTGTTTCCACTTCCTCTTCTCTGACTCTTTCTTGAACCCACCCTGACCATGCTATTGCC
>NW_006781377.1:2957844-2963247 GCF_000442215.2 Lipotes vexillifer | reverse complement strand
CCCGCCCCGCCAGTTCACTGAATCAGCTGTTTTCCAGGTCATGAAAAGGACGACCTCCCTGTTGCCATGGAGGCCACTCCTGGCCACTCCTGAGTGCTAGTTTCTCCCCATCTCCTGGGGCTTTGAACACCCCCCCCACCCCCGCCCAGGGCTCAGGCCGAGGGACTCTCTTCCGTCTGTACTCACTCCTAGATCTAGTCTCATGGCTTCAGATACCAACCAAATGCCTCTGAATTCCAAATTTATATCTTCAGGCTCTACCGCTTGCCTAAACTCCAGGTTCATATAGACAACAGCCTAATCAGCATTTCCACTTGGATGTCTGATGGACATCTTAGCCTTACTAGAAGGATATCTTTCCCAGTCTCCTTCACCTCCAGGATTCCCATCTTATTAATGGTGGCTCCAAACTTATAGTAGTCGAGGCCAAAAATTCTAGGATCATTCTTGATTCTTTTCTTTCTCTTACTCAATATTTAATTCCTCAGCAAACCCTTCAGCGTATTTCCGGAATCCAGCCACTTCTCACCACCTTCACTGACACCGTGGCCCAAGCCATTACATCTCTCACCTGGATGGAGGCCACAGGCTCCTAAGTAGGCTTGCTGCCTCTTCCCTTGCCCACCCTCTCACAGTGTATTCCCAACGCAGTGGTCACAGTGCTGCTTTTGAAATGGAAATCGGTTCTTGTCACTCTCTACTCAGACCCTCCTAGTGATTTCTCACCTTGCTCTTGGTAAAAAGGCCTTACAATGGCCTGTAAGGCCCGTGGGCCAATGCCATCTCTCTGACCTCATCTGCCACACTCACCTCCTCACTCATTGGCCTCCTGGTTCTTCCTCAAGTCTGTCCAGCATGTAGTTTGACCTCAGGGCCTTTGTGATTGCTTTCTCTTCGCCTGAAAAACCCTTCACATAGACAACTCCTAGTCTCACTCCCTTGTTTCCTTTTAAGCCTTTGCTCAACTGTCACCTTTTCACAGAAACTTTTCCTGTCCACCCTATAAAAAGTAGCAGGCCCATGTCCACCGCATCACCCACTACCCCCCTCAATCTGCCTCATTTTTCTCCACTGCACTTTGAAGTGGCTGACATGAAATATATTTATTGATTTTTTGCCGATTTCCTCTCATCAATATGTAAGCTTCACAAGGGCATGGATGTCCCGTTCTTCTCTTTTGTATCCCTGGCCTGGGGGTTCCATTCAATAAATATCAGTGCATGAATAAACAATCACTCCAAAACATGCTCCTACACTGCAGGCCAAATCTCCCCCAAAGAAGGGTTTCAGTCAAAAACAAAAATCTGGTTATCTATTCCAAACTTTAACAAATTTGTAAATGACAAGAGTAGAGCTTTCCTTTCTGATTTAAGAATTGCCCTTGGGTTTATTATATTTTTTAATAATTAAGAAAAAATTTCCTTGAGTCTCAAAGGCTCTCTTGCTGTTGCCTAACTCTTAAATCCCTTGTGGGTCCAGTAGAATTTATAGAGACTCAATATTTGGAAGGATATTTAACATTTTTCAGCCTTTCTGGTTTGCTTAGAACATACGATCTACTGCCTTTCAATAACATTATAGCTTAAAAGATCATGTCTGAGTCAGTTAATTCCATGTTAATATGTGTAAGACTCGGGATTAAATCAATCTGTAAAAAATGCCTATTTGTAATCAAATCTACCAATTTCCTTCCTGAAGTAAAGAGTAATCAGATTAGAAACCTGGTGTTTTCTCGGGGGATGGGCAGATATAATTTTATTTAAAAGATTTTCTCTCTCAGAGGTGACAAGTTTGTGATCCAAAGCTGAAAAAAGCTCCAGCTAATTCTATTTCCCTGATATATTTTTTTCTCCACAGCACCCTTTGCCTTCCCATTTTAAGGAAATGTAGTCATAATGGGGCTACAGTTCTTCTGCTCAGAACACTTTTGACTGGAGAATGGAAATCGTTTGAGAGGAGCTGCCCTAAAGATCTGTAGACACATTTTGGAAGAGTTAAGGTGCAGTGCTTACCAGTGTCTACCTGGAAGCAAGCTTATGCCTCTTTCTCAAGTCAGTGTCACCGTTTTTCCTGAACAATCAATACCTGCCCAGCTTCCCCTGCTGCCCAAATCTCTTATGGAATAAACCAGAGCATCTGGGTGTCGGTGTCACTGCCTCCTCATCCCCAAACCATTCTACCCTGATTTCTCCTTTCCTTACTTTTGAATTTTTCTCAGCTCAGTAAACAGCAATTTTCAGAAGGAAGATTTTTGTCTCCTTGTCACCATGTCTGTTTCCTAGTTCACCTTCTCTCTCTCATCCCAATAGAGAGACAATGTTAACGATTAATAAAATAACGTGCAACAGCTCATTGGGTGAGATATTTAGAGAGTCTGTGGCCGCCAGGCCAAGGAGAGCTGAGGAGAGTGTCGTATCCCCAGCACATTCAGACTGGAATGCAAGCATCCCCCGTCTCACAGGGCTTGTGCTTTGAGACACTAAAAAAGAGAGAAGATGATGACAGCCACAAATTGCCTCTGTGCACACGACAGGCACCTCAACCAAAGCCCTGGTGCACACCCTCAAGGAGGTTGCCTGATATTCCAGAGCACACCCCGTCTCCACTAGGTGAACCACAGGTTATCACCGGAACAGGCGCACACTTTCCCAGCATTTGACCTTGAGTTGAAACATCTGGTAGCAGGCCCTTCTTGTTTGCTTATCATTCTCCTTTTAAAACTTCTCCATATTCCCAAGTTAACAAACAAACAAACAAAAAAACCCATGAGAAATTACCAATGGTTTCTCTTAACGATCTAAGAGTTTAGATAATAACACGGCTTAAGGAATACATCCCTCCTTGAGGCGGGGGGTTGGGGTGGGGGGAACCAAATCCATGAAGAGGAACCAGGAGAGCCACCAAGAAGGCTGAGAGGTGAGGAAGAGTTTCCACGTGAGAAACCTGGAAGGTTCCACGATAAAAGCCACCTCACCACAGCTAAAAACATAGGTATTTTGGTCTATTTCCTATCATAGCCATCATTCTTCTTGTTCAGCACTAACCACTGAAATTGGTTTTGGAATCATGGCTGCCAGGCAAGGAGCGAGAACAAGTGCCCCGTAGAAGAGATGGCTCTGGAAGAGAGAACAAGATCCCCAAACGATTGGGATTAAAGGAAATATGCTGATTCTGTTTGCTCTTTGTGAATTTCCATACCAAACTCTGCCTGTAGGATGTTTCATGGGTGATGACCAAGTAGATTTCCCCACAATGTGGCAAAGAAAATGAAAACACAACAAAGGAAACCAAAAAGTGATGATGACAGCCCCAGAAGATCACAGTTTCGTTCTTGGTCTCATTCATCTTTCCACTCACCGGACTTTACCCACTTACCTGAATTACCATGCGGGTAATTCTTTCATGTCAGCTACAGAAAGCAAGAGGCCAAGGAAAAGTGTGAGCTGCCCAGGTGCCGATGACCAAATGGACAAGCCTGGCTTGAGGAGAAATCAAAACCACGCTACCAGAGGAAATTACATCCTGCCCCCCAGCCTCCGTGAGAAGGAGTTTAAACTCATGAAATGGACTCTCCCCTCCGCTGCTTTTCCACGGGACACCTAGCACCCAGGCCCAGTAAAATCTACTCCCAATGGGAAGCTACCCGCATTTTACTTGTGCTCTCGGCTTTGAACCCCAGTCTCGTGCACACGTGGATTTTCTTTGGAAAGCTTTGCCCTTGTAACGCTTCCCATCTTTCTCTATGAGCTATCTTTTTGGCAGCTGTACTGAAGGGTTGGCTTTTTCATTTCTACCATAATCTTTAATCCTAAGCACAAAAGCTCTGTAGTTTTGATTAAATAATTCTCTGTTATTTCTTGCCCTTAGGGTCCCCATGAATCCTTTTATTCCCCTCCCCGCTTCAGTGAATAGAGCTGCAGTAGAGCACGGTATGGCCATCCCAGGCACTAAGATGTTCCGAATGCTCATCAGCTGTTGGCCCTTTACTCCTCATGAAGGAGCATCAGGACCAAGTATCTGTAGTGACACTCCTGTGAGGGATGAAGTTCCCATGGACTCAAGATGGAATAGCCCCCGTCCCCCTCTCTTAGCTTCCTGTAATACCGTCATACTTTCAGGTGGCCTATGGGGAACAGAAAGGAATGGATATTTGTCATTGGCTTGATTCTAAACTTTGAGCTTAGGGAGGGCTCTAGTACCTTCTGCTACAGCAGCCCCTTACGTGAGAATAAAACTCACATCCTTCCTCTGCCCCTATTCTCTCCCGAGCGAGGGTCCTGAGCCAGGCTCTGGGAATGACCACACTGTGCGATCGAAGATACACAAGACCACCACCCTCCACTGCCCCAAGCAGCTATTACTTTTCCAACTTCCTATTTCTTCTCCTATCTTTCCCCTGGGACAGGAGGGACCAATGAAATGAAAAAAATTTTCTTTCTACATTGAACTAGGACACTTAGAACTCTTTCACTGCTCTTGGTATAAGCAGCATGCTCTGTACGTGAACCAAAATCTGTTCTGTGGCAGAAACTAAAGACTATCCTCTTTGGAAAGACTGATGATTACTTCCTGATCTTAAATCATTCATCAGTGAACAGGCGGATTGCAAAAGAAGATGGTTGCAGGATTCCCTGGCCCTTGGGTGCTTAATGATTGTACCGCTATAATCTTGGGGTGAAATTAAGCTTTCATAAGAATTCTCAGGAGACCTTTATGGACGTCTTTGCAACGTCCACGCTGCCCCGCCTCTGGGCTTTAGGCAGCAATAATTATTACGGGGGATAATTCCTTCCTCCTGGAATTCCTTGCATACGTGAACTTCCTTATATTTCTACGTAGGCTTCCAGAACTAACTCACGCCTTAAAATTGGCATCAAGCTCGCTGTGCTTGAACTTGACTAAGTTACCCAGAAGAAACTAAAAGGCTCTGTCTTGAGGCTGCCCTCTTCACTGTGAGCTGATTAAAACCACTGATACCTTCAGAGTATCATGACTTTCTCGCACAGATTCTTGAAGTCTCCCTTCCCCACGGAACACTCTGGAAGAGACCCTCTGTCTCAGTTTTCCTTGAGCTTTTTATTTGAGTGGGTTACATGCTACATACAAATTTTTTAATGATAAAAAATTATTCACAATGTGTCACCCCACAGAATTCAAAACCATTTTTGTTATTTAGCTTTCAACTCTTCATTATAGAAACTCTTCTATCCCTTTCTCGTTTTTAAGTTTTTTGTTCTTACCCCTTTGACTGGTCTCTGTAGACTCATGTGGACTGTGTGGGGTGTGTGTGTGTGTCTATGGCTCTATGAAGAAGACAGGTTCTCATGAGAAAGATTTGGGTAAACCATAAACTAGCTGCCTGGCTTTCATGACTTTTATCCTCCATTAGATGCAACACAGGGT
>NW_006781377.1:2956903-2957750 GCF_000442215.2 Lipotes vexillifer | reverse complement strand
GGGGGGGGGGGACAATTCTGGCAGCGCTGTTTTGTGAGCTAGGCCGAGAGTTGGAAATTCACAGTTTTGGTTCCGCCAAGTGTTTCCTGTATAACCTTAGCTCTGACTGCTCATCGGATTTTGCCGTGCTTCAATATTTTCATCGTTAAAATTAAAAGACGATCGTATTTCCATGCCACAGGAAGCCATTCCCAGGGATGGCTGTGGCGGACGTCTAAGCGGGCTGCCGGTGACTCTGGAAACTCTACCCTTCTCCAAGCACGGGTAGCAGAGTCAGGCTGAGGAGCCGCCATAGCGTAGGGCTACTTTACGTGGGAATTAAGCTCCGAATGCTCAGGAATGACCCCTCAAATGTCTATGCACCCCATTTCTTGTGCCTGCTACCGAGACGCAACCAACGTACTTGCCCTGATCACTGAACGTGCCCAGGAGTCCCAGGAGGAATAACAGTAACAAGGTTGCTCTCTTTTCCGGGATCCTAAGTACACAGTTATGTGCAGCAGGATAGATCCTTCATCATTAAAATGCAGCGGGGCTGACTGTACGAGGCTTGTTGGGCTCTGGTTTGAAAACATTAAATACCACGCACATGTGCAAGCTCTCTGCTCTCTCAACTTCTCATTCTAACAATGTGTGTGTGCATTGGAGGGTGAGCTGCTCGGAGCTGACTTAGAACACAGAACACCTAGAGACCCTTCGCCTGAGAATGAGAATGTAAGATGATAAGTGAAAGAGGGAAAACATGGCTGTAAGTGCCCTGGTTGTCTTCCAGGGTATTTTTGCTATTTTATGTCTTACTCAGTAGGAGTTCTGTCTGGATGCCTCTCTAGCCCCTTTGCTTCCTGCT
>NW_006781377.1:2952326-2956840 GCF_000442215.2 Lipotes vexillifer | reverse complement strand
TCCTGCTGATGTGAAGTCTTGCGACTTTCCCTGCTCTTGACCCTGGGAGAAGAAAAATTATTGAATCTCCCAAGGTATGTCTGCCATTTCCGTCCCACTGAGGACAGACCTCTCCACCCCGGCTCATGCTGTTGTCAAGAGGAGATGTGGGTACCCATGGAGACGTAGTTATCTAAGCAGCAAGCCTGTCTATCCTTGGAGAGGCTGGCTTCTACATCTCCATCCTCTTAGCACTGATCCACTAATGGGACATCAGAGGACCACATGGATTCCACAGGGCTCAGCAGGGACAGGCAGTAGGACGACCACGTGGTTGTTCCATTGCAATGAAATGCTCCCTTCATATAAAGCCTGGATGTTCTGTCAAACCTTGAGGTGTCAGCGATCCACAGGCTAGGAAGGGCAAAGCGAAAACACTGGCTCGAAAAACCGTAATTATGTCCATCCAGGTCCAAATGAACACTTTCATCTACCGAGAATGCAGCCCTGCTCCTCCGTAATATGACTGACAGTGGCACTGTGGGATCTAGCTGTTAGGAGTGTGTGTGTGTGTGTGTGTGTGTGTGTGTGTGTGTGTGTGTGTGTGTGAGATGTGTGTTGGGCAGGGGCACAAGCATGACAAAGAGGCCAAATTAGGTGTAGTCATGCTGTTCGAGTGAATCTGTGGAAGCATTAAGAGCACAGCTCAGGCAGAGGCAGCATCATAGCCTAGTCTCTGATTTTCAGATGGTCCTATGTCACAGCCAAAGGGAACGTTAAAATAGCCCTTGATTTCAAAAGAAAATGATCAATGACAATTAAAATGTGACAATGACATTGGGCGGTAACTACAAAGACTGTTCTGTATAAGACTGAGGTTTCAGGCAGGCATGTTTTGGTTTTACAAAAAAAAAAAAAAAATGTCCCCTCTGGAAACAGGTAACATCCTTATCTAAGAGCAGTCGGCAGCCCAGCAAACTCACATTCCTGGGGCCGCTTCCCCTGAGGCCTTGCTCGCTCCTGGCAGATCTCTGAGACTATGCACCTCTTAATACAAGGAGGGAGATGGAGCCACAGCCTGGGGGCTTAGACTTCCTGTCACTCCCTCTCTGCCCAGGTGATGACCAGGGGCTCTCTGGGTGCTGTGGTCTGAAGGGCACAGCCTGAGGATGGGCTCAGGGCTGACCTGTGGCCGGACTCCCTGAGGACACTCGGGAAGTCACAGGTATGGTGGCATCCAGGCTCCTCCCTCATCCTGGGGCGGGCACAGTTACCACTGAAGGAAGCCGTGATGTGGCTCTGGCTTTCCTGGCGCTGCCCTGGACAGCTGTTACCTTCCCTGGTATTTCTGGCATTGCATCAAACAACTCCCAGCCCACATGAGGGCAGGAAGGTGGCCCTCAGAAAGTGCTTTTGACCCTGCTGCATCTCAGGTTACAAGTGGAAATGGAAAATGAGAAGTGTTAATTCTCTCTTCAGTACAATTATGCCCAGAAAACAACCTCCAAGTTTGAGTGAATTTTCACGCCCTGCGAAGGACTAAAGGGACAGACACCTGAAAGGTCATCAGCTTTGGGTCCTGCTCTTTTCCAAAGCTACCATCAGCACCAGTAACCAGTGGGGGTCCCAGAGACGCAGGTGCAGCTCCTGGCTTTGTGACATGAAGGGGTGCCCTCCTCTAGACCCCCTGTACTTTCCTCCTATGCTACCCTTCCTCTGCCTTTGCAAGTATTTATAGGCCAAAAATTGACATGAACACCTCACGGGTAAGGATGCCTTCTGGAAATATTCTGAGTTCCCTGGACACTTCTTCATTCCACTCGTCCAAGAGAGATTCAGGAATGTACCTCTTCATGAGGATGGCATCTCTACACACTTCCACCAGCTATTATCAGACTATTTGTTTCACTGGTTAAAAAAAAAAAAGAGTGTCATAACATAATGAGCTGGATTTTGCTCTAAAACATTAACTATCCCTATTCCTTGGAGCGGGACCATCTAGATTTAATGGGATCTTTGAGAAGAACAGTTCTCCCCCAGACTTACATTTTAATTTTCATTAGGGTGCTTCCCAAGTTGTCACAGCTTGCCCCATCTCGCCCATAATAATTCCGTTACCCGCTCCTGTCTCAATGAAGAATGGACTTTGTTCACTTTTTTGAAGAAGAGACTTGCCGCTTCCTGTAACTTATTTGAGTTTGGTTCTCTATAGGATGCTTTAAATTAGCACACAGTGGCAGAAGATGCCTCCCGCGGGAGAATAATTCACGTTCTATGACAAAATGAAAGTTACAGAGAAGGCTGGCCAGGAGAAGGGAACATGATCGGTTACCAGAGCAGCGGAAGTGAAAGGACAGAACCAGCTCTAAGAGTTTGTTTACGGGGACATGAGCGACTGACACTGACCAGAATAGGAAGAGGACGGATTGCTCAGCAGACCACCAAGGAGGTGAGGGAAGGCTGGACGGGGCTCAGAGACTAAAGTGGCAGGAGGGCCATAAGGTCAGAGGTGATGTTGTCTCTTCCAATGCTATGAATCCCTTCACATTTAGAGAGAAAGGAGTCCTTTAGAAACTAGAATTCTCTCTAAGCCAGCTCACGCAAATCCTAAGCTACTTTCGTTTGTGATAAAAAGATCAGAAGTAAAGCGCTTGATTACTTCAATTCTTGTCTACCCTTTGGGAGAAGTTGTCCTGTAGTCCACGCCTCAGAAAGGGTGAGAATCACACAGGGTCCAGGAAATAAACATCATCAAGACACAGGTCGTGAGCTGCACAAACAGTTCCCCCAAGTCTGATCTAGCATAGATACAGAGGTGGAAAATACCAGGCGTGCAGCACTAATTAATACATTGGTCCCAGTGGACCACTGTTTGGGGTCCATAAGACTGTGTGATTAATGAGTCTGAACTGTGACACGTTCTTTCTGGCATTGCAAGTGCTTAAAAAAAGGCTAGAGGTTACATCAAAGCCAGATGAATCCAGGCGTAGGTCAGGTTGTTAGAGACTCAGTCTGGACAGTGCAGTGTCTGGAGACAGGCTCCACTCAAAGCATCCGAAAAGCTCCTGGTACCTAACATTTGATCAATATCCTCCATGGTCTCTCCCTCTGTGACTTACAGTATGTATACATATTGTATGCCAAGGACACTCCACTAACCGTAAGATAGTCACAGCATAACTTTGAAGGACAAAGCAAAACTTAGAAAAATCCAAATTCCCATCTGAAATAATAATTTACATGGGAATGTACACATGTCCTGTGTTGCAGTGACTGTTGGTGGGTGCAGATGTACAGAGATAAATGGGAAGGGACTCATGCTTAGGTTTTACTGCAGATTCAAGTATCCTGTGGGCAAAATAAAGTGACTCCTTTTCAATTGCAATTTATAATAGCATCAAATATTTTTCAGTACCTTCCATAAACAAGATGCAATGGTAGGTGCTACAGGAGATAAAAAGATGAATAAATGCATGACCCCTGACCACAAGGAGTCTATAATCTAGCAGGCGAGATGGATGTATAGCTAAATAACCATAAATAAGATGGTCCATGATGGCTGCCACTAGAGAGATTAAAGTGTTATGAGCATTCACAAAAGGCATATACATATATATGGGTTTTTTTGGGGGGGGCGGGGGATGGCAGATGAAGACAGTGGACATGATGGACCAGAAGTTCTGGTCTCTGAAGACTTGTATTGAGGAAGATGGATATTATGCAAGAAGGGAATGAGACAAGAGACCGGGAGGCGAGAATTTGGGGAAAAGGGCGCAGTTTAAGGAAAGACAAAAGTGGGAGAACAAGTCAGTACAGGAAAGGAAAGGGACACAAATGGGATCCCCCTGTTGTCTGGGCCCAAGTGCACGCAGGCAAACAACAGGAAGTTATTCTTGCTGGTGGATTGTGGCAAATACAGCCCATTGAAGGGTCGTTTGTTTTGTTCTGAGTTGGAAAATGACATGATTTAATTTGTACTGAGCAAGTGATACCGATGAGAGTAGATTCAAATATAAAATGTTGGAACAGTGCTAAAAGACACAAATAATCCAGACTAGAGGGAAGGGCCTGAATGAAAAAGACTTGGAAACTTTCAAGGTATGAATTAACGGCTTTCCAGATGATTAGATGTGCAGGATGAGGGAAATGAAGGAGGCAAAAGTGGCTGAAAATCTTTAGCTTGGTGACAGAGAGAATCGTGGTACCATTAATCAAAGGGGGGGGGGGGCTTGGTGATTATGTTGGTTTCCATTGGATATTTGACTCAATATGAAGTTAGTTGTCCAGGAAGTGGCTGGAAATACGTGCATTAAGGTTGTGCCATTAATGAAAGGGGGGGGGGGGACTTGGTGATTATGTTGGTTTCCATTGGATATTTGACTCAATATGAAGTTAGTTGTCCAGGAAGTGGCTGGAAATACGTGCATTAAGGTGAAGTGAAAAGTTGGGTCTAGGAGTGAAGATTTGGAATTCATGCTCATCCAGCACGTCGTTGAAGTTGTGGAAAATGGAAATATTGCTAGAGAAGCACAGAG
>NW_006781377.1:2950983-2952316 GCF_000442215.2 Lipotes vexillifer | reverse complement strand
GCGTCAAGCTCAGATCATCATGGCAAGTCGATGCTGACGGGGCAGGATGGACAGCGGGAACCAGTGAGGGAACACCGAGAGAGGACCAGAGGGCTGGGGTCAAAACCAGAACGTGCTGCTACCCGGCAGTGAATTTAGGGTAGTATTCATGGTGCCGAAGAGCAGAATTAAAAAAAAAAAAAAAATTACTGGATCTTGTAACAAGGAGTTCATTGGAATGTTGCCACTGAGTAGTTTCAGTAGAGTGGCAGGTTGTAGCCCAATTTTAAAGGGTAAGTCACGCGCATTAACTGAGGAAATGAAGAAAGAAAGGCGACCCTTTTGAGAAATTTGGAAGTGAAAAAAGAAATAGAGATAGGGCAGGAATTCAAGGGTCTAACTGGACTGAGAGAAGATTGGGATTTAGCGACTGTTGTAGGACTTGTTTCTGGAGATGGTGGAGGACTGAGGACCGTTTTTAGCGATGGTTGTAGGCAGATGTGTGGAAGGGATTAAAGATGCAACAGAATGAAGTGCTATGGCTGAAGCGCCATAGAAGAGGTTGGGGGGGGGTATCAGAGTACGGGGAACAGGGGCACCGAGTTGGGAGGGAGGATGGAGAAGATAAGGGAAGGATGGGAGAAATTTAAAGGTAGAGAGGAGAGGTCATGTGAGAATTTGCAAAATCAGGTGTCTTTTCTTAGTAATTCAGTAGGAAAGAGACGAGATGAAAATGAAAATAAAAAACAAATGAACAAACCCTTGGAGAATGTGACAGGGAGTCAACACTGGAGAATAAAAAAGATGTCTGAGCTGGGTAGTGTTTAGGTGAGATTAAATCTGTGCTCTTTGGCATAGGTTTTGACCCTTCTGTTCTTGGCGATGGAGTGGATGTTGGGAGAATGGGAGACAGAGTTAGAAAAGCAAGGTAGGTGGGGTGAGAAGGCGAGAGGAAGAAGAGATTGCTGGTGAGGGTGTTGTTGATATGGGTGATCACAGGGTGAGACCAAGGAGGGAAGTAAATGAAATCAGAGGGGTGTATGGACCAGAACAACAGAGGGACCGTGAAGGAAGGCAGATAGGATATAGAAAACGCCAGGTCGTGGTCAGAGAGGGAATTTCACTGGGGGGCGGAATAATTCCAAAAGAAGGATTCAGGCGAGGCCGCGACGGGGAGAGGTGAACCTCTGTAGTGTTTTTAAAATAATATAATGCATTTTATATATATATATATATATATATATATATATATATATATATTTTTTTTTTTTTTTTTTTTTTTTTGCGGTACGCGGGCCTCTCACTGTTGTGGCCTCTCCCGTTGCGGAGCACAGGCTCCGGACGCGCAGGCTCA
>NW_006781377.1:2938827-2950870 GCF_000442215.2 Lipotes vexillifer | reverse complement strand
CGAACCCGCGTCCCCTGCATCGGCAGGCGGACTCCCAACCACTGCGCCACCAGGGAAGCCCAATGCATAATATATTTGACTCACACCCTGGAGCCAGAAAAAATTAAACCTGCATGTATAAATCTACCCATTTATGCACACCTATTTATACATACATAATACATACGTTTAAATATTGTATGCTTTTGCATTCGCATATTATATGTGAGCATAATATACTCCATTTTAAATTCTTTTATCTTCTTCACAGCACTAGCCCAGGGGCATGATATGTGTTCAGTAGACATTGGTTTAATTGAACTAACACATTTAACTAGAGCTTTTATTTTTTTTCTCCTGCATATTACTGAAATCTGCTCTACCCCCTAAATCACAACTGCTAAGATAATTACGAAAAAGAGAGTTCGGGTTTAAACTGAGGAGACCAAACCTTTGAAATAACAGCTTTATAATGGGCTTAGTGTTGTGTTTTTTCATTGTACCCTTAATCCCTGCAGTGAGCTCCATTTCTCTCACCTTTGCCAAAGCACGAAATCTACACACAAGAGTCCCGAGGCTACGGGGAATTCTACTCATCCGCTCTGCCTTCCACCCTTAGTTCTCGTTAGGAGTCCTCACCCTCAGAATCACACCAGCAATTCTGCTGTAGAGCACAGAACAGAGCCAGAAACTCACTGCGATGGGCTCGGAGATGGATGCAAATGGACACACTGGCAGAGAAACATGGATGATTTCTAACTCTGCCCACTTTTTCCCAGTACTGCTATCCGAACCCGTCACTCTCTCTCCCTTTTCCTTGCTTTAGAAGCCGCAAACTCAATTAATCTCTCCAAGGCACGGAAAGAGCACTGATTTCCACTTAAGGTTTTTGGGGGCATTCTTTGCCATGAGAATAGATAGGTCTCTACGCTTTAAGTCAGAGGACCCATAGCACCCCTGCCTGGTGACTGAGTCAGTGTGGTTGGAACGGGATGGAGGGGGGATATATGAAGATATCTTGGGATTTTATATGATACTGGACCCCCCAAACTAGAATGGAATCCTAGATCCAAACTAGAATGGAATCCTAGACCTAAACTATGATTAGAAGTTCTCAGACTGCCGAATCTACATTTTAGTGTTGTCCCAAATACCTGGTAGGTCTAAAAAAGAACTGCCCACCAGTTAAGTTGTACCTGGTAGTCCAGTAGCTTCCGTTAGTGTGTGTTGGGATCACCCGAGACCCCCCCTATGGAGGTGGGGAAGTGGAGAACATAGAACGACCCAGCTACACTGCAAGATTAGTTGAACTGGGACAGAGGACAGACAATGACAGTAACTTTTCATTATCATAATCTGATCTTTCCAGTTGTCTACTCAGTAACTTGTATCAGAGGAGAAGCATCAGTCTTCCATTTTCTACAGGAGTCAAAGCCCTTAACCTTCCTACAAGGTAACAGATGTTAGAAATTCATAAACTACACACTCATGTGGCTGCTTATTGAAAATAATTCCCAGCTGGGAGTCCCAGTCCTGTGTCACATGAGCCTTAATAAAAGCAGAAGGAGGAGATGTTTTAAATGCCTTGACACTCTAGAACCTGTGTCTTTCCTCCCTACTCGGTTACCCTTAGCATCCTTTGTGCGCTTCCTCCTCTCCTGTACCGTTACTTTATTTCCAGGAAAAGAAATGAGAACCCTAATGTAAGCCAGGTGTTTCAATGTCTAAGTTTCTAATATGGCTTAATATGGCACCCTTCCTGCGACGATTTTCATTTAAATGACAGATGAGCAGCTCAGGGCTAAAGGAATGATTCTGTGTGGGAAGCCAGCAGTTGGGGTGGGGTGGGGAATGAAGAGGAAAGGTCTTCTCAGGACCTCTGAAGCCACACCATGGACCGTATGCCATTTTTAAGTCCAGACCCATTCCAGGGTAACTGTCTACCTTGAGCTGCTCTCACCCATAAAGAGTTCCTTAGACAGGAAGGAGAATCTCTTGACACTCAAGAATGAAACGCTCCACCAAAGTATCTGGCAGTCTACTGAGCACACATTCCTTATATGGCTTTGGGCTCAGAGAGCACAGAAGGTATGGCCACAATACCTAGAAATGCCTAATGCGTTCATCCATAGCACTGCAGCTGCATCATTTATGCACACATCTGAATCATTCCTAACACACCAAACAGACACACACAGGGTGTCAAGCAGTGACAGGGCTTTGTTTTTTTTTTTTTTTTAAAGAGATGGGAATTCAAAGAATAAAGTGAGTTCTGGAATAGCTTTTTCCAAAGGTTATTGCCCAGACAATCTGGTTGTGCTGTCCCTAAATCTTGAACTAAGTAAAAACCAAACCAAAAAACAAACAACAAGAACAAACAAACAAACAAACAAAAAACCCCAAGAAACCCTAGTTCTTTAATGAGATGTGCAGGTGACCAGCACGCTGCGTTTTGGTAACACAGTTTCTTCACCTCCCATGCAGAGAATTCACCCTTGGGCAACTTCTGATGGCCATGGAAGACTGGGTGGGTGATATTCCCTTAATTTTCTAGACGACTCCTATTTTATCACATTACACATGCGTTTTGGCACTACTGACACCACCGACATTTAATGGAATCATTTGGGATTTTTTTCTCCCTCAGTCACAATATGGCTGTGGCCAGCAGAGGGGAATCCGTATCAAGGCCGTTTCCCACGTTCTGGCTGAAGAAACACAGTGACATACTTTGAAATTACAAGATCCACTGTACATGCGTCACTCTGAAGGGTGTGCACACTCTTGACTCAGGCAAATTCAAGGGTCAGATTACCTGAAGTTGGTAGAAATGCTGAGATTTAAGCACGGCCACCGAAAGGAGTGACATAGGACCACACCCAGCGACTCACTTCCACAGTGGAAGGGAATGATTAGAGGACACGAAAGATAGAAAGCACGGACTCCGAAGAAAGTCGGAACCATTAGCGCTCCCAAGGGTGTCTGTGGAATTTCACAGTTTGGACAGACTGTGTCTTTGTCCAGACCCACCTGTGGAAGAGATGGGGCTGATAGCTGAATTCATCCTCATGCACTTTTCCTGGCTTCTTATTTTGCAATGAAGTTAACATCTAGAACTTGGCATGGCTCAGCCTTCCTTTCTTTAAGCTTTCTTGAGCAGGCCATGAATATCTTATTTGGTCTCAATTCATACATTCAGTTGAAGAGAAGTGACCAACGGGGGCCAAAGAGGGGTTTAGAGCAATGGAATTACCCAGCTGACAGCTCTTGATGATGGCAGGATAGGACAAAAAATGTAATGTAATATCTCAGCTAAATGGATTTGGAAATTTCATCTGGTGGTAAAGAGAGAGAGGCTGCCACCCTTCACAAAGCCAAGGGTCCAGTGAAAGAAATTCTACTTGTCGGGTTAACCCAAGGTCAGGTTCTGAATACCTGGCTCGAGGCAAATAGCACCTTCCTGATGGCAGAAGCAAGGACAAGGCAAACATAAAGTTACTACTGGCGCTGTCCCTCCTGGGCTCACCCTTCTACCGCTAAACCCAACTTCTGAGACCTTCCTAAGAGAACCGTCTGGCCACTGAGCTTTGAGGAGAGCCGGTAATCTTTTCTGGAAGAGCATGCACATTTGTAAGACATGTATCCAGGGCTACCTCCCTGTAACCAGATAGCACGTGCTTCAAGGAAGGAGACCTCGTGGGAATTTTCTGGGTGTGCTCGCAGTAGGAATGGAGGGGGCCGGGGAGAGGGCTGGAGCCCAGGTAGTAGGAAGGAAAGAGTCAGAGTGACTGAGGTGCTTGTTAAACATGAGAGGGGGCTGTGGGGAGATTTCTTAAGACCGAACTTCCTGAAGCTCAGCTTAGGGTTGATTTGACCTCAATTCTGGTTTAAGCCCTTTGGGGAATCTTTCCCACCCTCGGTGCCGACAGGGAAGATATGGCGCCACCAGCTTGACTTTGCACGGATGCTGGTGATCTATGGTCTACCTGGAAGATAGGAGCTGGGCCTGCGGTTTGCCTGGAGCCAAACTGGACCCGACGAGGTCAAGCCCAGGCAGACAGGCATGACTACTCGCAGGCCAATGAGAAGACTGGTGAGGTGGGAGGTGGAACACACAGCCCTTCCCTGGCTTAGTCACCACGGTGGCGAAATGGAAAACGAAAGCCCGTAACAAAACATTTCTTCCCCCGTCATTCCCATCCCGACCCCGCTCCCTCCGGCCAACACCCTGAATACTCACGAGAGAACACTTTATCTATACAAAATTAATTAGAAAACAAAATATTTACATATGAAATAAACACCATCTTGATTTCTGTCACCAGCGGAGACGCCAGAGCCCCCTTTGTTCTAGATTGCTGTTCGCTAGGTTAGTTGGTTTGGTTTCTTTATTTGAAAGGGATGAGGTAAGAGGAAGAGGGAGGGAGAAGCCCCTGACCTGGGACAGAGTCGGGGCGGAGAATGTTTGACGGCCCTTCGCCTTCCTCCTCCTGGAGATGTCTCACGCCCTCTGTCCTCTCTCTCCAAGGTCCTTCCTTGAATCTAAGGTAAAGCACTCCGTGCTCCTCTCTCCAAATCTGTGAGAGGTTCAGCCCCTTGCCCCCAGGTTTGTTTTAGAAAGAAAACAAAGCTTTACAAGGCCTTCGGTTGGCTTGAAAATGAAAGATACTGAGGTAAAAATCACAGAGGAGAGTGGGGGCAGCAGTCAAGGGCTGGGGGGTGAGGAAGGGTGGTGAGTCGGGGCGGGTGGGACTTGAAGAGACATGGCAGCTTCCTTCCAGAGGAGGATGAGCACCTTTCTGGTTTATGTGTCCTGTGTGCGACATGGAGACCCTGCAGCCAAGCTTCCAAACTGACCTGGCTCTTTGGCTGCCACCCCGGGTAAGGGGACGACGGCAGGACAGTGGAACTGACCCACGGAACACGCCTACCCCAAGTTTCAGGACTGGCAGTGACAAGTATTGGTTTCCCTTCTCAAGTTTCCAACTTTGAGTGAAGGGGGGTATCACGACTGCCAGTGCCCTCATCTCTCTCTCTCTCTCTCTCTATATATATTTTATTCTTGACTGGTACAATCTGGGAGGGCAAGGAGGTGTTGCAGGAAGGTGGAGGGGTTTCTACAGAGAGTGTCCACAGGGGGTTCAGCGTCACATCCTCAGGGAGCCAGACCCAATGGGGTAGCGGGGGAGTCCCTTCTCGCCTCCCGTCCCCACTTGCGAACCTCTTCCCTTCCCTCCACTGTTTCCCGAGCTGTACTCGTGGAGCAAGCTCATGCCTCTTCACTGGCTGCTCCATATCGGTTGTGGCCAATTCAGGGGGGTAACAAGCCTGCTCTCCTAGCTCCAGGTTAAGTAAGAAGGGATCAAAGCATTGAAAACATCCCCCTCTCTCACTTACCCGACCATAAATGACCCCCCTGTCCTTCAAAGCCTTACTTAGCTCCTCCCCACAAAGTGGCCAGCTGAGGGTCTACGAAGCTCAGACGAGCTTTGTACAATCTTCTGCCCTCAGGTACGGGCCGAAAGAATCCTGGCTGCTTCTGCTTCCCTTTAGCCTTCCTGGAAAGTTCTTGGCCAACACTGGTGGAATGTACTGGCAACCACGGAGGAATTACTTTTGTACGCTGCCCTTGTAGGACTGTTCACCCACGTTTTTGTCTAGACCACAGGAACTTCTCCGTCAAGAACTCCCATTCTCTTCATTTGGGAAGGGTCAAGGGGAGAGACAGCCAAAATTCAGGTAACACAGGCCCGTCTCTGTTTGTATATAAGCCAAAACAAGCCCGGTGCTTAAGGATATTGAAAGAAACAAACGTTATGAGTCAAGGTTGCCTTCTCCGCACGAAAAGGCCTGATGACAGGCGTGTATAGACAACACGCGTGCAAGTGTGTATAGACACACGTGCACACGCAGTCCCTCCTTCCTTGCCTCTAATGCACCATGAAACACTGCTCTGATGGACTTTCCATTATCCGCCCATGACCTTTCATTCCAGTTCACTACCAGCTAAGTCTCATGGAATTGAAGCAAACTTTTTTTTTTTTTTTGGCTTATATCGAAACACACGTGGCTTCCCACCCTCCACTTGGCGCACGATCCCCAAACACACGCCGTCTAAGCCACAAGAATTTAGCAAAAGCCTCTCTGCATTCACAGGCAGTATTGCTAAAGGCGCTCATTGGGGCGCTTTGCTTCCTCACCTAAACGTAAAGGTCAGTTCGGGGAGAGCTATCGTGCGCTCCCGTGGCCTCCTCCCGCTTCTCCGCGCTGCCCTCGAAGTGCGTGGCAAAGAGTCCTTCCACGCGAGGAGGAAGCTCGCGTGGGGCCACTTCCTTCAACCGCTCCGCCCTCGCCGGCTGAGCGAGCCCACCGTATCCTCTCGCGGGAACTGGGCACTGGAAGGATGGACAGGCCGGGAAGGAGGAGGGGACTGGAAAGGGAGCAGAGACGGTTCTGGTCACCAGGGTCGCCCTCAGAAGGAATCAGAACTCCAGGATCCCATAAATAAATGCAAACGACAAGAAAGGAGCAAATGGGAACCAAGTTCACCCCCGTCACCCTCTGTGACATGCGCACCACACGTCCACAGCCCCGACCCTCCCGTACCCACCTTCGCCTCTCTCTTCCCTCACTCAGACATCAGACTCAATACTAGACAGTTTCTCATACACATGCCCATTGCTGGAGCCATTGAAAGCCCTGGGGTTTTTGTTGTTAGGCACACAGGGGTTGGACTGGTTCCCTATACAGATGTCTTTCTGGAAACGGCCTGGTACAGCCCCGTGCAGGGCCGACACCACCGGCTTGTTGGTGACAAGGGCACGGAAGTCCGGCCTGGCCTTCGGCACCCCTGCCACCGTGGGCTGCCTGAAGAAGTAGGATTTGCTGCCGTGGAGCAAGCACTGGTCGTCCCCGAAAGTGGGGATGAAAGGGTTCTGCGTGACCCGGTCGGGGTAGAGCGACTTGCTGAGCATGTAGCTGCCGCCGCCGCCGCCGCCACCGCCGCCGCCGCCGCCGCCGCCGGGGTTGCCATGGTTGCCGTGGTGGTGATGTCCCGCGGCCGGCGCCGCCGCCTTGCCGTTGCCGAAAGCGCTCTCGCCCGCCGGCATCTCAAACATGTGCGCGTAGGGACTGCCGTCCAGGAAGCGGCCCTTGTCTTTCAGGCTCACGCTGCGCGGGGCCAGGGCGGCCTCCTCCTTCTGCAGGTCCACGAAGGTGTCGTAGGAGTGCTGGCGCCGCAGCTTGTTCCGGGTCTTCTTCTGCGCCTTGGAGTTGGTCGGGCTCTGGGGGTACTTGGCGGCGGGCGCGCTGGATGTCACGGCCACCGGGGCGGCCGGCTGCTCCAGCTCCTGCAGGGAGCTGTCCTCGCTGATGTCGTACAGCTTGCCGGCCTTCTTGCACGCCTCGCAGCGGATGCACGCCGGCCGGCCCGAGTTCTGCCCGGCCACCGCGCTCGAGTAGTTGTGCAGCTTGGACGGGCAGCTGCGGCAGAAGTTGCCCCCGGAGCGTTCCTCCCAGTCCACGCTGGTCAGGTTCTTCTCCCAGGGGGCCGGGACCCCGCCGACTCCGCCGTGCTTGTCAGCCGGCCCGTGCTTGAGGTGCGACCGGTTGGTGCAGGGCCCTCCTCCGCCGACCGAGTCGCGCTTGAAGTCCTCGCCGCGCTCCTTGTAGATGTCGGTCAGGTCCACGTGCTCCCAGTGCGGCGAGGTCTCCTTGGTGCGGAACTGGTCCAGGTAGAAGTCCCGCAGCCCCTCCTTGTCCCTAAAGTAGCGCTTGTGGTCGGGGGAGCGGGGCGGCCGGCGGCGGGAGGCCAGCTCGATCTCGTCGAACTCGCGGCGGGACTTGGCCGAGGCCGGCCGCTTCTTCAGGCTGTCCTTGTACTGCTGCTTCCGCCTCTTGGCCGCGTTGCCCTCGATGTTGCCGTAGGTGACCGTATGCGTGGAGATGTCCGACACGTCGGAGCGGATCAGGTCGTCGTGGCCACCGTAGCGGTCGCTCTTGAATGAGAACTTGCCGTACAGGTCGCTGAGCTGGCTGTGCTTGGAGGAGGGGAGGCCGATGTCCAGGGGCTTCTTGCCGAGGGACCTGGGCTGCGTGGTGAAGGGCGGGTTGTCGCAGTCGTAGAGCCCGTCGATGGAGCTGGTGCTGCCGATGCTGTGTGGCCGGTGGTGGGGGTCCTGGTACGCGTTGCTGTCCTTCAGCTGCAGGTTGCCGAAAGTCCTCTCCACCTCGCTGATGTAGTCGCTGAAGAGGTTCTCCTCGCAGGGCGGGTTGTTGTAGGATTTGCAGTCAGAGTGCGTGAAGCTGCGGCGGTGCTCGGAGATGTCGTAGACGGACGACTCGCGGCGGATGAAGTCCAGGGCGCTCTGTGGGGAGCCGTTCACGCCGGACAGGTTGGCCATGTTCTTGGCCGTGCGGAGCAGACGCAGGATGTTGGAGTGTGTGTTGTTCATGGTCGCGGTGGGGGAATTCATCACGGATTGGCGCTCCTCGATGGCCACCCCGTGGATGCAGCTGTAGATACCCTGGAGGGAGGATGGGACCGGTTAGGTCTCCGGCGAGGCAGGAAGTGACCATAAAGAGCAGCCCCCCAACCAACCCACCGCTGACTGCCCAAGTGGATGAGAAAAGTCAGAGCGGACATGAAAGGGATGGTCTTACGCACTCACAGAAACATACGGCTAGAAGCTTGCCTGCCTTATCCCCCTGCATTTAGCAAGTCGCATCACGAGCTGGCGGCCTGGCGATCCAGAGGGGACACGGCTACACCGAGCGACTTGAACAAATGGATTCGAATTGCAAGACAGGACATTCTTGCCTCAACTCCACTACTGGCTCGAATTGATTTTCCTTTCCGTGCTGAGGTCTTTGTGTCTCAAAAATGAGGCCATGATATCGACCGATAGCAAAAAATATTGTCAGCCCTCTGGAAATCAGTAGCAATGCTCTACAGATGCTGGGGCTTTTCGGCCCTGGCTGGTCACCCTTGGCTGGCAGTAAAGCACGGCGGAGCCCAGGTGCTCACAACTGCCAATCTTTCCCGGCTCTGACAAACTTTGAGCAGCTTTTAGGATTTTGGTCACCAGATCACAGCTGAGCAATTCTCTTCTTGAGCCAAGCGTGAACCAAATTCACAGAGACAATCAGGCAGCCCTGGGGTCAAAGAGGGATTTTTCTCCTGCTGTGCCCTATACCGGGGCAGGAAGGACCTGGGACAGATATCCCAGTACTAAATAGGAATAAAGAATCCCCTTGTTGGGGGGAGAGGGAGGTGGGGGAGGGATGGATTGGGAGTTTGGGGTTAGCAGATGCAAACTAGTATATATAGGATGGATTAAACAACAAGGGCCTACTGTAGAGCACGGGGAACTACGTTCAGTAGCCTGTGATAAACCATCATGGAAAAAAACTATGAAAAAGAGTGTATATATGTGTATAACTGAGTCACTTCACTGTGCAGCAGAAATTAACACAACACTGTAAATCAACTATACTTCAAGAAAATAAATAAAAGAATCTTGGGGAATCCTCTCCTTTATTCTCTCTTTAGCTCCTGGTTTCCTCCTTATAGTTTCTCACTCAGTTACTCTGATCATAAATAATTAATATCTTAACAAATTAGTGTTGACTGAGAACTCCCTGTGTGCGGCTCCTCGTGCAGAGCCCTGAAGAACACCGTCTAGGAGAGGGAAAGGCTTGGGCTCAAGTCTAAAGTCAGGCCAACCTCCTGCCAATCTCTTGCCCCCTGCCTTGAAAGGTGGACACGTTTGGAACTTTTCTGCCTGGCAAGGGAAGGTCTCTGCAGAGGAGGTTGTTTGAACTGTATCTTTAAAACTAGGGGGATAAATTTGGAAAGGGGCTGTCCCAGTGGAGGGGGATGAGAGGAGAGAAGATTAGAAAGGAGAATGGCAGCTAAATGGGAAAGAAGGAAGATTTGCATATGATAAGCCTCAGTTTCCCTGAGGCAGCAGTGAGATAGGAGATTTTTAAGAGAAGGTTCCTCTACTTTCCTTCTCGGGCCTCCTTTCTAACCCTTCTTGATTATGGCCAGGAGAAAATGCATTTTTCCTCTAAGGGGCCATTGATTATGTCGAGGGGCTACAAATGGGATTTCTATTACAGGTTCCCCCCACTGCTGCCATCCCCCGCTCTGGAGAGGTCTTGGGAAGGGCCACGCAGTGCCACGACCAACGTGGCTCAGGGACCATAAGTCCCAATCTCCTGCTCCCAGGTAACTGAATGGCCTGCAGCAACTCACAGCCAGAGAGGACACTTTCTCTAGCAACTAAAATACTACAGGAAAATGATCAAAAGATGCAACAATTTAATGAGTACTCCATTTTCTCATATAATTCCATTAGAGACAAAGTTGGTTATTTATGTCTGAAGCCTAGACCTCTATTTGAAGAGGACATTTGAGTTCACCTCTCATGAATGAATCCCATAACTTTATTAACAAATTCAAAAGAAGTCTTTTTTTTTTTCTTTTTAGCTCTTCCCTGTGACCCTCTGTTCATATTCAAAACTGTGTTCAAAATCTCATTTTGGACTAGACACATAGAAGAGCACTAAATAAAGAACGACTTGAGTTATACTCTTGCTCCAATTAAGGAAGTTTCTGGAATGCAAATTTCTTACAGGTCAGGACTTATTTCTGAAGGTTCTGTTAAGCTCTTTAACTCCCCAAACTCACACACGGTTAAAGCATAGAGTAGGACGGTGAAATAACCAACAATATACCTTTGGATGTCAGAATAAGAGAGATATATTTCATGATTTAAATAGAAATGTGATTTTTTGAAAGGATTAAATGATTAATCCAACCTCTGCAGAATGAACTAATGGTGATGAAAGGCATCTGGGAAAAGGCCAAATGTTTCATTCTGATAGATCTGCCAGTTCTTACTGAGAATCAAATGCCCAAACCCCACACAGAAATCTGTTTCTTGAAGGAAAAACTGCATCACCTGTTTTTTGAGCCACTTGAAATTATGTCATCCCACCCCCCTGGGGAAACGTGCATGGTGTGGCTTCTCGCTTTAGCAGCCTCAGGCTGCAGTCAGTGCCCTCCTGGCTCTCTGTGCTCTGCACAGTGAGCTGTCTTTCCCAAACTCCAAGCACCTAAATCAAAGCACTTACTCTGCTGATGGAGAAGACCATGCCAGGCTTGCCAGAACACACACCCATAAAGCAGTGCCTGAACTGCCAATAGAAGAGGTGTTCGCAAATGAAGGTGATGAGGCTGAGAGCCATGGCGGCCCCCAGCATGTAGAAGACGCCCGCCATGTTGTCGATGTCCAGCTGGCTGCTCATGACCTCATTCTTCTCATTGTGGCAGATGCCCGTGAGCCACAGAGCTTCCAGCTCCTCCATCTCCCCTGGCGGCGGGACGGGAAGGAAAACAGGCAGAGAGAGCAGAGAGGGCAGGAGTAGAGAGAGGGGGCGAGAGGGGTGTTGGGGAAAGGAGAGGAAAACATGCGAGAGAAAGAGAGGAGGAGGCATAAAGAAAGAAAACCAACAGAGAAAGTTAGGATTTTATTAAATACCGTTATGTAGCAACTTATCAATGTATTCAGGTATTCAGTGAGAACACAATGTGGATACCACCGGTGACACAAAGATAGGAGACATTACCTCTGTGCCCCATTACCTACCCAGTGTAAATCGGTACATAAACAATCAGTACGACAAGCTATATGCAGGTCACAAGAGCGGCTTGAATTACTGAGAGTAATTTTGCAGGTGGGTGGCCCGTGGGTTTTCATGAGGAATGTAGGACTTGGAGGTGGGCATGGTGAATGGGTGAATTTTAATTTATATTTGCACCAAAAGGCACTCCAGGCAGCAGAAATAGCAAGATCAAGGGGCGGAAGGTAGAGAATACAAGGCGTATTTGGGCAAGGCCGGCAGAAGGAGTCAAACAGAGTAACAGTAGGCAAAGGAAGCTGAATACAAAAGGTCGACGCAAGATCGCCGAGGGCCTGAGTATCAGACTAAAGCACTTTGAACTTTTTCTTGCTGTTGTTGTAGACAGTGAGGAACAACGTAACCGAACAAGCGGTTC
>NW_006781377.1:2934259-2938756 GCF_000442215.2 Lipotes vexillifer | reverse complement strand
CGGTTCAGAAAATTGCTCTCAAAAAATGTGCAAAGCAGATTGGGTTTGGGTGGGGGAGGAGAGACAGAGACATATCGGCAGAGAGACTGATTGATTCCCTAGAGCTCCTCAGGCTTCCTGATCTCTTGTTGAAAATATAAATATTCACAGTAAAAGGGAGGAAGCTGCAGTAAAATGAGACCACCAAATTCGGACCTGCCTCCTTTTAACGCTGCTTAAGGAAGTTTTGATTAATTCAAGTCACGCCAGGTTACAATAACCGTGACCCACTTCAGTGGATACCAGGAATTAGAAAGGTAGAAATCGTAGACAAAAGGAAAATGACAGAAACCGTATGCCCGAGAATGCATCTAATTCCAGAGAAGTGAAAATCTGAAAATCTCATGAAGAAAATTGCCTCTTCCAATAGTTCCACTTTGGTTCAGAATGTGAACCTTGTCTGAATAATCTGACCGAAGCCCTGGCAACTTCTGCAAGAGTCGTCTCTACAGCTGCACTTCCTCGTGGATAGAGGCCCCGTTATTGCCTTTAAGTGACAGCTGCATTACAACGACAGAAACTCTCATACCAAAATGGCTTGTAACCCTCCACCTAGAACCCCCCTCCTCTTTCCAATGTTAATCAAATCACTTTTCACTCATTTCTTGGATCAAAGTATGATTTTCCTAACTAGGGAGCAACTGACTTCACCCAGAGTCTGACAATCTCCCTATGCTCCTCTGCTGCTTCTCGCATCCCTAACAGCAAAGATTCTGCAGACAGAACTTAGGGAACCGCTTGGTTGATGGCCTGTGAGGCCAAGTAGAGTCAGGCTGTTCATCCGTAACTGTAACTGGATTAGCTTCTGTGAGACGAACAGGAGGAGTAGGTGCTTTAGACAATGAAGTGAAGAGCGATGCGGGAGGCGTGAGTGTAAAATGAAACAGGAGATGAGATTTCCTCAAAGCAAGCTGTCTGCTCAGTCTGCTGCGAGAATCACTCTGGGGGGTGAGTGCCTTCCGGTGTCTGCCTCTGAGGACCCTGGCCCTGCTTCCTACCCCTTCCAGGGGGAAAAGCAAGATGGGAGAGGGAAAGATGAGCAGGTGGCCACGTGTGGATTTCTCTGCCCCTTTCTCTGGGCCCAGAGAGAGCAGAGACCTTTCCAAAATTCCATCCACTGCTCTGGACACATGTGAGAAGACTGTTTGGGGAACTTCTGATCCCAGCCCCTCTTACTTTATCCCTGAGGGTTTGATCATACCCTCCAATCCTGAAACACGCCTCCCTGACTGACTAATCCTCTCCCCCAAATTTCACCCTGGGCTGGATTTTGCATAACCAGGCCCCACTGCCCCCCGCAGTTCCTTTGTTGAAGTCCTAACTCCCAGTACCTTGAAATGTGACTTTATTTGGAAGTAGGGTAATTGCAGATGTAACTGGTTAAGATGAGGTCGCCTGGATACGGTGGGCTCCTAATCCAATATAACTGGTATCCTTAAAAAGGGAGGGAATCAGACATAGACATGTACAGAGGGAAAACATGCACACAGGGAGAAAGCCATGTGAACGTGAAGGCAGAGCAGGGGTGAGGCGTCTACAAGCCAAGGAACGCTGTAGACTGCCAGCAAACCACCATGAGCTTAGGGGAGAGGCATGGAGCGGATTCTCCCTCGAGTCCCTCATTAGGAACCAAAGCCGACACTTTGATCTTAGGGTTCAGGCCCCCAGAACCTTGAGCCAAATGTCTGTTGTTTAAGTCACTCAGTTTGTGGTACTTTGTTACAAAGCGTTAGGAAACTAATAATATATACCCTCCAAATCTCCTAGTATACTGTGAAATGCAGAGGTTAGAGGGATGAGGAAGGAAAAAGGGTTGATGTTTCGGACTGGCCGTCGGAAGAGGCCAAATAGGCGCTGTCCCTTTCTTTAACTCACCATCTCCGAAGAGCTGCAGGATAGCGAGGTCCACCTGGCGCTTCCATCCAGAATCCTTTTGGATGGCAATGCCATAACCAGTGGAAGCAAAGACCTTCCCGCTGCCAATGGTCACCAGCTTGCAGCCCTCGTCTCTGCCTGCCATGTAGTTCAGCACTGCTGCATCGTAGATGAAGGCATCCAGTTTCCTGTGCGAGAAAGAAACAAACAAAGCAAGTCCAGTGGAGGAATTTTAGTACAAAACTACCAAATGGGGTCATTAATAGGAAGCAGTAGGGCTCCAGCAGACTATGGGGGGAAATGGCTCAAAGTAAGGCTCAAGGTGGAACTCAGCCAGAAACTAAAGCCTAAATCCCAGGCTGTTCTTTGTGTGATTTCAGGTTGAAAGGAGGAGTTCTCTCCCCCCTACTGGGAATGATGAGAATGTAAGCTGGGCCTGAAGCCAACTCATAAGCTGTGTCTGAAAGGAGAAGGAGTAAAAAGGAATCAATAAAAATAATAACAGAAATAATGAAAAGGAACCATCACAATGATAACAACAAATAGCACGGGTTAGACTTATACACCATTTTTCATTTCTCCGTTCATTACAGTCTGGAGTGGGGTAAGTGTAGGTAGATGTGTAGCACTAGATGGGCAATGCTTTTTTTGCAGTCAGAAGGGTTTCAATATTCTGTTTTGCAGCGCAAGGAGAGAAGTGAGTCATTGGGGTGGTGGCAGCACAAGCTTGTGTCAAGAGCAAATGTGCGAAACCACAAGCCAATGCAGCATGCAGGAGAATTCAGAGTCGCAAATTCCCAAACGCGTGAGAATCTCATTGTACCTACTGTGCTTTTCAAGGAAAGAATGTATAGGGAAGGGGGTAAAGCTAGGGGCAAGGTCAGGAAGCACGCAGGAGAGCTCAGAGTCTCAAATTCCCAAACGCGCGTGAGAATCTCATTGTACCTACTGTGCTTTTCAAGGAAAGAATGTACAGGGAAGGGGGTAAAGCTAGGGGCAAGGTCAGGAAGCACGCAGGAGAGTTCAGAGTCTCAAATTCCCAAACGCGTGAGAATCTCATTGTACCTACTGTGCTTTTCAAGGAAAGAATGTACAGGGAAGGGGGTAAAGCTAGGGGCAAGGTCAGGAAGCACGCAGGAGAGTTCAGAGTCTCAAATTCCCAAACGCGTGAGAATCTCATTGTACCTACTGTGCTTTTCAAGGAAAGAATGTATAGGGAAGGGGGTAAAGCTAGGGGCAAGGTCAGGAAGGTATACGTCAGTATTTAACCACATCAAAGGGAGAAGAAAGAACTGATAGATTCATATATTAGGTAATAGAGAGGGTCTGCAGGAAAGAAAGGCAGGCATCACCCTCTTCACTTTTACAAGTTAAGTTAGCTTTACTCCTCCTTAAGGAAAAAGAAACCCTTTCTGGCATGATAAGACACAGAACACTTTTTTCAAAAGGCCTGTGAGTAACCTTTAGGAGGGGTGCCCATCAAAAAGCCAAAGCTCTGATTGACAGCTGTGATTGTAGCAGGGACCAGACTGCCCAGGGTGGCCCACCCCAAACTCAAATCCCATCTTCTGAAATCTGCCGTGACTTCATAATGATAAGACAGAGTCTACCAGTATTTAAGTAAACATGCATCTGGGTGGTTCTTCCAGAACCAGAGCCACCAGGAAGTCTAAGTGCTGCTAGCTAACCTACAGCACAGGAAATCAGCTATGAGGCCCCGGGACCCTCAAATTCCAACAACTCTCATGGTCAATTGTCTGTCTTACTCTGCAGCTGTGGCTTCTGAAGGCCAAATGAGTGAATGTGGCTGAGATTATGCAAGCAAACATATTTGCAGTTCATGAGCTCCTTTTAGTGAATGAACTGAGATTATAGAGCTGGAGCAAAGAATGCCAATTTCGTTGGAATTGGAGATCGGTTAACACACTCTTACTGTGTGCTGTCTAAAAACTTTTACCCTTTCATTGTTTATTTCTCCCTGTCCATAAGACACCAAAATCATCATTTTCACCTTTTGGTCAACAGGTCTTTATTTCGTGTGTAACGTGTGAACTTTAGCCTTGACTCTCCCCTTTGACTTTTACATCTATTACATTCTTGTTTCATGTTTACATTAATGCAAGTAGAATACAGTTCATTAAAAATACAGAGAAGTGAATAATAGCATAGGAATCTCTGTGCACTGGCCTGAATTACACTGTCACTTTAACTTGGAGATCCATAAAGAGCAAACGCAGCCTTCTTTGCTTTAACATGGTGTGGCACCAAGCATGGCACACCTGATTCCACGTATGTTTAATAAACGTGAGCAACATATCAAAGATTCTGAGCTTGGAAGCAGTTCTTACCCTGTTTTCAGGGAGAGCAATGCATCATCCACACCCCTCTGGTTGAACTTCCCCATGTAGGCGTGCATTTCCGCATAGTTATTGCGAATATTCCTCTCTGTGCTGCCGTTGGGCACAGTGCCAAAGCGGAAAGGGGGTGAGAAGTCATTAGGTCTCTGGAACTGGGGGGAGAGAGAGAGAGAGAGAGAGGAGAGAGAGAGAGAGAGGAGAGAGAGAGAGAGAGAGAGAGAGAGAG
>NW_006781377.1:2908807-2934241 GCF_000442215.2 Lipotes vexillifer | reverse complement strand
GAGAGAGAGAGAGAGAGAGAGAGAGAGAGAGAGAGAGAGAGGAGAGAGAGAATATGAGTACTTCAGAAAATGTGAAGAGATATTCCGTTAGCATTAGTGGATTTATCACGGAGGGGACAAACAAAAGTTCACCAAATACATTAGCCCTCACTCAGGAGCAGCAATTGCTATCTGAAAGTGAACTTCAATTCAACTCAATTTATTCCACATTGTTGAGAGCTTTCTATCTGCCCGCCCTTGACTTGAATCTGTAACACTTGTGGGCCGCATTTATGCACACTGCACAAAACCAGGGATGATGGAAATGTGCTATTAGCTTAACTGCAGTGGGCTGGTTACCTTTATTTCTGAAAATTGTGTGAAGTCTGCTCCCAGGCCCCTTCATTGCACTATCAAGGCTATAGGACCTTGGTGAGGTAAGCTACATCATACTCCTGAAAATCACTTGTTGGATAGCAAATATGTTTCGCTAAGAAGTTTTCTCTTGACCTTGCCTGATGCTTTAAAAGCCCATATTTATCCTACATGAGTTGTAGGATAAATTGTAAAAGCAAACGCAATTTTAATTATGTTCCCTCCTGTGTTTAAGAACTGAGTGTGGATTACCAGGGCTTAGCGTCACAAAGTGAAATCTCTTGGGTTTTCACCCCTATGACATCAGCTTTATTCCTGGCCATTGCCCTGCAATGAGCAAGTCTTTACGTTGCTTCCTGAACACACAGTTCACTCATTTGTACCTTCACAGCCTCACAGAGTCTGTTCCCTTGGCATGAACTCACTTTCTCCCCGGGCCAATGAATGTCCTTCACCTCAACATGTAACTCAAAGCAATTTCTTCAGGACACTTTCTATGAGTTCTTCCTTCCATCAAGTCTACCCAACAGTGACCCACCAGTACTCTGTGTTCTTGGTTTAGATCATAATTAATACTACTAATTCATTTACTTTCTAAATGAGCTGGCTAAGTTCTGAGAGCTAGTCTCTGACGTAGTCATGAAGCTCTAGATTGAGACAGATATGGACTGAAGAGCAGCTCTGCCACTTACTACTGAGTGATGTGGGGCAAGTAACAGGAGTTCTCTGTGCATCATTTCCTCATATGTAATAGAGAGACAATAATGTCTACTTTTCAAGATCGTTGTGTGTTGTATTAAATGACACAATGTACAAGAAGTGCATGGCACAGCATCTTGCACACAGCGAGTGCTCAAAGAAGACCCCTTATATTATTTTAAATTCATGTCTATATTCTGCATTCCCTAGTAAACGTCATACTTTCTAAGTTTCTCATTCTATTAGAATAGCAACGATCGGATGGAATGTGACCAGAGTGTGTGGTCATATGTGCTGTGCCTTGGTATAGGAAAGACAATCTAGATATTTGAAGTCCACTTGGTTTCAATACTATACCATTTACCGTGGAGATACATTTGAAAATCTAAGTCAGGAGTACTCTGAAGCTTTGGAGCTGTCTGGGCTTCAAGCCATTCTCCTTTCTCCCTCCCTTGACCTGAGACACTCAAGAGCTTCTCAGAATATGGGGATTTCATGGACCACAAAATGTCACAGCACCAGGAACCATAAATGCCATCTTCATTGTTTAAAGTTGGCCACAGTTA
Source organism: Lipotes vexillifer (assembly GCF_000442215.2). Taxonomy (NCBI): domain Eukaryota; kingdom Metazoa; phylum Chordata; class Mammalia; order Artiodactyla; family Lipotidae; genus Lipotes; species Lipotes vexillifer. Next base: position 2,932,622 of record NW_006781377.1, on the reverse strand, counting down.
AAAGTAAGGTCATGCAGTGGTGTTTGTTAGGTAATCTGAGACGCATCAAAAGACCACTACTTTCTGACTTACCATGGTGCTTTTTGCCATTAAGAGTTTCTGTTTAATTATTTTTAAACAGGTTGTGAATTTAAGTGAAAAAAAAAAAAAAAACCACTATAAAAGAGTCAAAGAATTTTAGAGTTGGATGAGCCACTCAAGGTTAACTAGTCCAAACCTTTCATTTTACAAATGGAGACAGAGACCCACAGAGGACAAGCAATTTGCTCAATGTCCCACAGTAGCAGTGATGGCTAACATTATCAGGAATCAGTTGGCTTAATTAATAGTATTCCTCATGGTCCCCAGCAGATAACAAGTTTAAAGTAAACAGGGATATGTTTTGTTGGAAGAGACAGAATGCTGTGCATAGAACTGTCAATTATAACACTTCAGATGTTTGAAAAAAGGTATCCCCCAGTCAAAAGTAGAGTAGATACCATGGCAGGCAGCAGTATAACCAGATAAGCTCCCTTTAATCAGTAATTCCCCACTTTGCTAGGACAATGACAACTGATGCTCACAGGGTCCAAATACTAGGGTCCAAAGTATTTTCTGAAACATCAATGAAAATTGAAATCACGTCCAGTACAATTCTGGTATCAATTTTTATGTTCTAGTTGTTTTGAAAACCGGCAATCCACGTAAGGTAGATACGATAATTTTTTTTAATTAAAATTTTTTTATTTAAGTATAATTGATTTATAGTGTGTGTTAATTTCTGCTGTCCAGCAAAGTGACTCAGTTATACAAATATATATTATTTTTCATATTCTCTTCCATCATGGTTTATAACAGGCCATTGAATATAGGTCCCTGCGCTATCCATTCTATATATATAATGGTTTTCATCTGCTAATCCCAAACTCCCAATCCTTCCCCTGCCCCCCGCCTCTGCCTTCCCCTTGGCAACCACAAATCTGTTCTCTACAGATACAACAATTTTTGATTAACCAAATGGAATGTGATACCCAGAGTGCCTCACGTCCTGATGAAGCTAGATTATGGCAAGTTTCCATACTACTCTTAATTAACTTTAATTTCTAAGTTATCTTTAGATTTCTCGATGGTGTTTTATAACTATATCTTTGAATACATAAATACTAAAGAAATAATAAAGGACCTAGAATAGCCAAGATGACCTCGAAAAAGAAGGTCAAAGTTGAAGGACTTACAACTACCTGACTTCAAGACTTGTAAAGCTGTAGTAATCATGACAGTGGGGTATTAGCATAGAGAGAGTAAAGAGATTATGGGAACAGAATGGAGTGCCCCCAAAAGACCAACACACGTATGGTGCAAAGGTGATTCAGGACAGATAGGACAGTCTTCAACCAGTGGTGCCAGAACAGCTAGCTATTCATATGCAAAAAAGCCTTCATTCCATACCTCACAAGATACATAGAAATTAACACAAAGTAGATCATATATCTAAATACAAATCCTAAAATTATAACATTTCCAGGAGAAAATATAGGAGAAAGGTTTTGTCACCCTGAGTTAGACAAAGGTTCCTTAGATATGACACCAAAGTACAATCCACCACGAAAAAAAAGATAAACTGGACTTTGTTAAAATTAAGAACTCTTTGAAAGGCACCTGCTAAAATCATGGAAAGACAAGCCACTGGCAAGATAAAAATATTTGAAAACAATTTAAAGCTATTAAAGAACTGAAGGAATTAAATAAGAAGATAGCAAGACTACTGAATAGTTAAAGCATCTTCCATCAGAAAACAATCAGAGATATCAGCCAACACTAGAAGAATGGAAGGTGTGGTCCTGTGGAAAGCATTGGTCTTGGAGGCAGATAACTTGGATTTGAATTCCAGATCCTTCTCTGACCAACTGCGTGACCATGGGCAAGTTATTTAAATTCATGGAGCCCCATTTTTCTGGAAGTATTATTTTTAATTAACATTGAGATACTATCTGGGATTACTTAACACAATATCTGGCACATGGTGGATTCTCAAAACTATTAACTGCTCCCATGAGGATGACGTTCTAATGTCTAAAATTGTCCTATGTTAGATAATGTTCCCTAAGATGGAAAACTGTTCCCTAATTTGTTCCTTAAACTCAGCCAGCCTGGGGACCAAAAGGGCGAGTGTGTCACCCCACAATTAGCCGAAGCAGAAGCAGAAGTGAGCCTGCCTTTTCCTTTGGAGATTCTTGTCCCACCTTGGTGAAATTTAAATAAAAACCTAGATTTTTAAAAAACTGTCATTGGAACTTGAATTTTACTAAAATTCATGGCCATGGAGAACTGTATTTTTAGTGAGGAAGGAGGAAACAAAGAATCCTCCAGATACCACCTTGATGCTTCCAACAAATGCCCTGTAATAAAACTTACCCCAAGCTGTGAGGCATTATATGGCACTTATTTAACCTGAATGGCAATCTGTGCTCTCTGGGGTTTGGGGAAGGAGTAAAATTTAGTACTGCCCAGAACCGGAAGTCTTAAAAATCCATAGAACAAGAAGGACTCTAAGAAACAAAATTTTAAAACATTAAAAAAACCCAATACACCAAGGAGACCAGCACTGAATTAAAAAGCTCAGTCTGATTTTCAAATAGGGAATTTTATATAGTATTCCTTATTAGTCGCCTTTGGCCATTATAGAGCTTCCTTGAACATGGAATCTTTTTCCAGAGCTACCCAGGTCGGGATTCTAAAAACATACAGAGGAAAATAAAAATGCAGAAAGGAAGGAACTTGGGGGATGGATCCCATTTCACAGATGAGGAAACTGAAGCTCTGAAGAGACCAAGGAAGTTGTTCCAGGCCACGTGGTGAAATAGGAGGACCAGCTTATAGGGCTTGACCCCAAGCTGAGTCGTCCCACTGCGGCTCCAGTACCAGCCGCCTGGTTCTACTGCTCACTGGGAAGTGAAGCCACGCACCGAGGAGCCACCCGGTGAGGGTATCCTTCCCTTCCTGTCATATCAGATGCCAACACCTCCTTGGGATTCAACACAGGGTGTCCAGCCATCATTGCAAGCACACTCTTGCACAAGGGCAAAACAGTGCCAGAACGTTAAGAGCCCTGTAATCTCACTTGATCCTCCTGGAGAGCTGCCGGGAATCAGAATTCAGCCCTCTGAGCTCCTCAGACCGTCATCTCAGCCCCCATCTTAATGCCTTCAAAGTGAGTTAGTCTTGGCAGTCAGGCAAGGAGAGAGGTGCAGAGGCCAGGACCAAAGGCCCTTTTCCCCACCCAGAGATGGTGGGATTAGGGGGCACTGGGGCTGCCCCTTCCCAACAGAGAGGCTCTCCCGCAGCCTGCTGCAGAGGGAAAGGGAAGGGGGAAGGAGTCAAGGAAATGGAGATCTGGGTCCATTTTCTTTCTGTATTAAATAAATATATAAACCGATTTTCTTACGTATAAGGCAGTACTAATTTATTAATAGCAGCTACTCATATTCAACACCTATATATGTACTGGAAACAACTCACGTTATCTCCTTTAATGATAATTAAAATGCATCCACTCATTTGACAAATATATCCTGAGCATCTAATAGTGCAGAGGACTGTATTTATGAGGATGCAAGAAGTTTACATACCAGAGAGTCAGAGATGTAAACATTCATTCAATTTTTCATTCCTTTAGTTTTTCACTCATTCATTTGTTCATTCATACAGACATTCAGCACATATTTATAGCATCTGTCACGATATTCTGGGTGCTGGGGATACAGTATGGCAGGAGAGTAAGAACCTGCCTTCAAGGAGTTCACATTGTAAAGAAGTAGGGCAGAGAGTACGCTGGTTTTTTTCTAATGTAATGGACGAATATAGAGCCACAGATTCTTTGCTAGTCCTTGTATAAGAGATGAAGCATGTTCCCTGTCCTTGATTCTGGCCTGGCCCTGTGACTTGCTTGACCAATAGAATGTGCAGAAGTAACATTCCGGGGCTTCTGAGGCTAGGTCATAAGAGCCTTGCAGTTTCCTCCTGGGCCTCTTGGAACCTGGCTCTGAGGGGAGCGGCCACCTCTGTAAGAAGTCCTATGACCCTGCGGGCTCCACGCGGGAGCTGTCACAGCTAGGCGCTTGTAACTGCAGGCCCGGCTGAGCCCAGCCTTCTAACCACTCCAGCGAGGGCACCAGGCAACCCCGCCCACACATCTGACCCACAAACTGGGGAAATACAGTGAAATGGCCCTTGCTTTAAGCCACCAAGTGTTGGGGTAGGTTGCCGTGCAGCCATAGATAACGGGCACACAGGTGATCTCAAATAGTGAAAACCAAGCGCTGGGAAGAAGTGGACACAGCTATGATACAGGATAAAGAGCGACTGGCCAGAGAATAAGTTTAGCCTGGCTGTCCTAAGAAGCCCCCTCTGAGAAGGTGGCTTCTGAACAAAGCGCTGGACGACGAGGAGGAACCAGGCACGTGAGGATCGGGGGAAGGGCAGCGGGTGTGGCTGGGGGACTGGGAGTGACATGCTGGGCGCCACGGAGCAGCGTGCCCGTGACAGTGGAGGCCAGAGCAAACGGCGCTGTCCTGAACAGCCTTAAGGAGGCCACAGAGCCGGGGCTAAGAGCTTAAGGGAGAGTTATCTAGTAGGACATGAGGAGACAAGGGGTTTTTAGATGGACACAGCGGTCTGTGCAGACGCAGGGCCCTGGGAGAGAGCGGGCATGACTGGAGATCACGGGCAGCTTGTCATTGCCGGAGCCTAACAGCTATGGCCCTGGTAACTGGAGGGCAGCAGGGTTGAAGGGGCAGGGCCTGTTTCACAATGGGAGTTGAATTCTGCACAAAGGAGTTCAGAGTCCATGCTCTGAGGGAAAAGAAACGGCAGAGCCTCTGGAGCCAGACTGCTTGAGTTCAAACCCCAGCTCTGCCGCTTGATAGCTGTGTGACCTGGAGCAACTCACTTAACTTCTCTGTGCCCCAGTTTCCCCATTTGTACAATGGGGCTAATAATGCTACCTACCTCATGAGGCTTCTTAGCATTCAACAGGTTAATCTGGGCAACATGTTAGCACAGTGCCTGGCACATGTTAGATACACTATATTAGCTATTATTACTGTCATCAGCATCATTATCAGAAGCAACTGAAGAATTCTGGCTGCGTGTCAAGACTGGGTTTTTGTGTCAGAAAGAGCCCGGAGGGTCTGCATGAAGAGCAGGGTGGAAGGAATAAAGCAGAGAGACAGGAGCTGCAGAGGACGTGCGCTCGGATGAGGGTCTGGGCCCCAGGGAGAACAAGGAGGGGCAGAAGCGCCGTCAGATACTTGCTTACCGTCCAAGAATGTGAAAGAGGCCGTATGCACAGCTAGACGAAATCACCACCGTGGGCTGTGTATCAGGGCCACCGAAGTTCCACGGGAGAAAGGCTGCAAGCAGCCCGGCTTCCTGGATGGCTTCTTGGAGGAGGCTGCATTTAACTTGGTAGGGGGATGGGTTGGGCTTGGAAAGGTGGAGGCGGGGCGGGAACGTCCCTTCACGTTAGAAGAACCCTCTGCTGTAAGACGCTCCTCGCCCAACTCTGCTCAGTTCCCACGGTGAGGAAGGAAACAGATCCTTGCAGAGTGTTTTGAGTCCACGATGGCAGAAGAGAAGAAAACCAGAGCTCTCCTCTGTGCTGATGGCGCCCAGGCTTCTGTGCCGATGGCCAGACACAGCCCAGAGACGTTCCTTAGGGTCAGATCTTGGGAATGACAGCAGGCAAAGGACAGGGTCTCTACTCAAAGGAGGAGGGAGGCAAGAAATGCCTTCTGGGGTGGCTGGCGTCCCTGAAAGATGGCTCTGCTCCTTCAGTCGGGAGTCCGACCAGCCTATGCAAATTAGGACAAGCCAGCTCTGCCACCTTGCAGGGATGGATATTGTAATGTCCTGTTTGCAGGGTCCACCCGCGTGAGACGCGGAATCTGGGGGCTTTCGTCTTCGAAGCTTGACAATCCCGCACGTCAATATTCATTCCATCACTCCGGCTTTTACATTTGAATCACACACACAAAAGTCAATGCCCAAATGCCACCCAGCCCTCGGAGGCACCCAGGAGAAAAGGTGGGAATGCTTAGGCTACAAGGGCAGCTTTTGCCCGGTCTGCTAAAAATGAGGTGGCAGAACAGCAGAATTCTTCGGGGACCACTTTACCTATGCGGCACTCTCCTGTTATCACCATTATCGGCGGTGATCAACCGTTATCAGCATCGGCACCCTCTGTTTTCACAGGACTGTTCTATCACTGATTTTCATTATTTTTTATGTATAGTTCTATGCAGTTTGTTATTCTAGTGATTCATTCATTCATTTAAATTGGGGTAAAATATACATAAAATTGATCATTTTTTGTTATTGATATATCTTTTAATCCATTGCTTGTAGCTTGGTTTTGCTTTGTGGTCCAATCTGAGAACCTTTTGCCTTTAACACAGGAATTTGTGCTATTTTTATTTATTCAAAGGAAAGGTACCTCGTCCAACTCTGTTCAGTTCCCACGGCACCTAGTTTATCTTCTAAAAATGTCCTTCTGTTTTAGCAATAAAAATTACCATTTCTAAGTGTGCAGTCCTGTGACCTTAAGTGCATTCACACTGCTGTGCGACCAGCACCACCATCTACCTCCAGAACTTTTTCATCTTCCCCAGCTGCGATGCCATAATGGGGGTAACTCCCCATTCATTCAACTAATTTTAACCACATATAGAATCTTGTAACCAGGAGCACGATCACGGCACAGAACAGTTCCATCACCCCAAGAATTCCCTTATGTTCCTTGCCTACGGTCCTCCCTCCACCTTTAACCTCTGGCGACCACTGATGTCTGTCCTCTGTTCCCATAGTTTTGTCTTTTCCAGAATGTCCTACAAACGGAATCACACAGCATGTAACCTTTTGAGACGGGCTTTTCACTTCTCATAATGCCTCTGAGATTCATCCATGCTGCTGCTGTGTATCCGTAGGTCATTCCTTTCTATTGCTGGGTAGAATTCCACTGTATGGCTGTATTGGTTTGTTTATCCATTCACCCATGGAAGGACATTTTGGTTACTTTCAGCTCGGGATAACTATGAATAGAGCAGCTATAACATTGACATACAAACTTTTGTGCGAGCATATATTTTCATTTCTTTAAGGTAAATGGGTCATGAGAGCTACCACACTGCCTGGGACCCCATCCCCCCCAAGGGCATCTCCTTTTGCATCTCTCCTCTCTTTTGATCTTCCCAATTTTCCCATGAACTATAAAGTAAGTACATCAACTGTTATTATCTTATTATTCTGCCTGATACTCATTCTTCCCATAATATTATCCTACAGCCAAAGTAGGATGATGTATGTATGTGTGTGTGGCTTCAGACTCTGAGCAATACCTGAAGGCGGGACGGGGTGGCTGGGGAAAGTGGTCCCCATCCTCTCCCACGGTGATACCTTGTTCGCCCAAAGAGGAAAGAAGGTCAGATGACAACACAGACCAGACTCTCTGAAGGTATGACCTTCACTGTTCCATGGCCCATAAGTACTTGGGACAGATGGGGAAAGCAGGCAGAGTGTGCTTACACTGAAAGGGCCATGTAATGATAGAAGTTAAGTTAGGACATGGGTTATGGGCTCAGAAGATCTAAATTCAAAACTGAGCTCCACCGTTTATTAACTGAGCGACTCAATAAACAAACCATTTAGCTTTGAAACTGAACTTCAACAATGCTCAGGAGGAGAAATAAGGAATAGCGTCTCATTACAAATCTTCCATTTCAAACATGGGGCGCAGGGTAGCCACCTAGGACCCCACCATGGAATGAGCTGGCTGTGGATCTAGTGATGGGTTAGAAAGTCAGACTCTTCACCTTCATGAGAGTTATAATCTGGGATGGAAGTGGGGGGAAAAATAATTGTTTTTACATTTCATTATACATTATTCATTGGATAGAATATTGTTCAAATTCATTTGGAATAGGTGACTGACTTGCGATAACAATAACACAGAATGTAGTTAGAAGATACAGGTATACAATGAATGTGCCCAAATCAACTCAGTTCTCTTCCTGGGCACCAGGAGAAACTGATCCCATTTTGCTACCAGGAAGCGAGTCAGCATTTAGGAAGCACTTGACACCTTGGTTGTTTCTGCTCTTCTTTCTCTTGTTATTAATATTAGTACTGTGGTTGTCTACAGCGGCAAACACATCTAAGTTTGCATGTGAAGAAACCTGTAGTTGGATGCAAGAAGCCTGGTAAGTAGGTCTTCACAACTCTGGGTGCTGTGCTTCTGGGGAAGGGGCCCCTTGCCTCTCTGAGCCGGGGCTCCAGTGGGTGGCAGGCTGTAGAGGGGAGGGAGTGATGGAGGGAACGGAACTCGCTCTCCTGTCACTTCCCTCCTGCTGTGGCCCAGACAAGAGCTTGTAGAAAAGAAGATACAAGTTCTTTGGATTCCTGGAATTTATAGTTAATGATCAGTTTTCCTCATTGTAAAGCAGTCATTTCTTTTGTAGTTTCCTAAATTTGCATATATAAGCCTTAATAAATATTTCCTGAAATATTTCATAAGATTAGATAGCGGCATCATGGTTCATGTTAGCTCGTTGAGGTTTGGTCCCTGAGCTAGGAGAGCAGAGCAGAAGGGCTTATTCCTGCATTATGACACTTTACCACGTCATACTTGTACCCTGAAGTCTTAGGCGGCTAACCCTAAAGTATCAACGTCAACACACATTTCATGTGGATAATCCACGCCTAAGTCACTGAACTCTGTAGTGACTCTCTGAAGTGAAATGGGGCAACAGATACAATTCTTACATTGCAGTTCAGTTGGAAATAATAGTGATGGTATAATACAGACGCAGCTAACACGTCTATGCTCACGTACCACACAACTTACATAGAGCAACTCACTAATCTTCCCATCAACCCTATGAGGGAGGTATTATTATTCCCACGTAACCGACATGGAAACTGTTGCCCAGAGAGATAAGTAACTTGAAGAAAGCCACACAGCTAGGCTTCCAATCCAGGGTTCTCACACTTAACTGTAAAACACATCACAGAGCTCTAGATACACAGAGTAGATGTTCAGCAGACATGCAGAGAAGAATAATCCAACGACTAAATGAATATGCCAAGCTCCAAAAGGGACGTAAGGAAAGCAAAGGCACTGGAGGTTTACAGGGAGTAGAGATCATCATAAGAGAACTGGGATGAGGTGGCTACAGGGAGGAAGCAGAGATGGAGCTGACTCCTACAGATGGGCCAAGATTTACACAGGGAGGTGTGTGGGGAGGGCACTCAGGACAAGAGGAAGGGCACCAGCGAAGATGCAGAGGGGCCCGGGCACAGTGCCTCAACAGAAGTTGGAAAGAATGTTTGTATGTGTGAATATGGACCACTGAGTTGGTGTCCGGGCAGGAGCTGAGCGGCCAAGCACCTGCCGTGGTCGGGCAGGGGAAGGGCGCAGCATTTAGTTATCATTACACAGCTAAAGCAACCGAACGAAGAACTGAGAGGCTGGGGCGGGGATGCTCACTGGGGGTCTGGCCTGTTCCCAGGAGAAAATAACGGGAGGAATATATGGAAATGACATCACAGCGTAAGCCTTGACAGAGTCCACGTCTGCTTATACGTTCAGAAGAAGGAAGGAGAGGATGTGGCAGAGGGGCCTCCTCTCCCACTGCTTTCCCCGCCCTCCCCTCACAGCCACCCTGGCCTCCCGGAAGTTCCTAGGAACACCGAAATCCCCGGATACCCATCGCTCCCTCTCGAGCTTCAGGTCAGACCTGATAGTCTCACTGAGACCTTCCCTGACCACCAGATCTAAAGATGCAACTTCTCTGCCAACACGATCTCGCTTCTCTGCTGTATGTTTCTCTGTGCAGTAAACACCCTTCTTAGATTGCACGTAATTGCCTTTTACTTTTCTCCCCGCCGCCAACCCCGCCTTTAGAATACAAGTGATATGAAGGACAAGATTTTTGTCTGTTTTGATCACTGCTGTCTCTCTGGTGCCTAGAATAGTAAGTGGCACTTCGTAGGCTCTCAGTATGAATGAATGACTAAATGAGTGAATGAGTTGAATAGCACAAATGTAGATCTATTTATTATATTTTAAAAAATCACTCAAAGTGCCCTCCTTACTGGTGAATGCAGTAGCAGGCAACACAGTTGAGAATGACTGTTGTTCAGAGCTAGTGCCCTTCTGGCATCCCTGGTGAATAAGGAGTAATATGCCCTCATGCCGGCTGGGGACACCTCTCCTGGTCCCGTCTCCATTTGGCCTTCAAAAAATATATCCGAGCTGAGATCCCACAAGAGCTTGTTAAGTTTAGGACTTGACAATGTGTATGGATATTTCTTTGGCACCAAAAATGTGACAGAGCTGGAGATGATTATGATAACACAGGGATGAAGGAAACAGAGGCGTAAGGACTGAGGCATTTGAATTTTATCCTTAAGTCATCCTGTGCCTGACGGGTGGCCTTGATCGTGCTTCCTCAACCTCCCCTTAGGCGAGACTGTTACAAAGAGCTGTTACTGCCTTCTGTCCGCTCACACCACTGCGCAGACAGACCTGTTAGGGGGCGGGGACTGTGTAGGTATTTTATGAAAGTTGTGGGCGCCGGCAAAGAGACATGGCCTTTAAAGAAGATTTTAAGTCAATGGTACAGATGGATTCACCGTGGAAACTGGGACTCCAGAGCTTCACTAGAAGCCCCAGCTGCTCATCTACAGTTTGGGGGACACCGCTGAGGGTTACTACCAGGATTTCCATATGCAGGATGCCCCAGGAATTTAGGGGCGCTCCAGTTGTTAGCATGATGACCTGAGGTTCTTATCACAGTGGAAACAGCTCAAGGGTTCCGAAGTTGGGGTCAGGGGAGGGCAGCCAAAGGTCTGTGCCAGGCAGGGCTGAGGATCCAGGGAGAGGCGTGGCAGGGGGACGGGCACACCTCTGCTTTCCTGGCCACCAATCAGATCAGTCACTTCCAAACCAAGAGAAGGAAACTCCAGCATGAGCTCATACGCTCGCATTGTGCCACATTTACGCAGACCAGAACTCCTTGCCTTGGTCAATAAAGTCAGCCCCCAAGCAGGGGACGTTGCAGCCTGCAGAGTATCAGCCCTGGAAAGCACTTGCTGGACACCTGGCTGATTGAGAAGCTGAGGTCTCACACTCAGAGAACACAATCCAGACTTAGTGAGCACATGCGGACACAGAGGGTCCGCCATACCCTGCTCACACATGAGAGATGAGGCGCCATCAGGGGCTTGGAGAAATCAAATATCTTGCCAAATAAATCCTGAAATCACTTTATAATTTAAGAGATGACCACAATAGTAGTATTATTCGGTATTCTTCTTATACACCTGCTTGATTTAGATGATTTGACAGTGGAAATCACAAGACGAGCAAATTCTGAGACTATAAATGTCCAATATTTCTCTACATTACCCTCTCTTCCCAACCACTGTTGATGAAACTATCTCCTGTTCCTCACATTCAAATGGCTAATAAAGAAAAGGAAGTGTTAGCTTATGCTATGAATGCTTTATGAATTATATAAATTTCTTTCATTCATTCATTCATTCGACTCAATAGTTCATTAACTCATTCTTCAACAAATATTTGAGCACCTATGTTTGCCAGACTCTATTATAGTTACTGTGGATACATCAGCAAATAAGGACAAAAAGTCTTGCCCTCATGGAGGTTACGTCTAGCAGGGAGAGACAAACGTTGTAAGTATGTTAAATATGAATATGTCACACCATATAATATAATTTCCATTAGTGGGGAAAAAGAGAAACACAGATAGGAAGGGATAAACCTACTTGAGAACCTCTTTGAGATTTTAGATCGGTTGCTTAACTGGGGGCCTGCCCTACAGGATGTCCTGAGCTTAGACTGCCTTTTAGGGTCATGCTCCCTGGAAACTCTTGTCTCTGCTAAACATACCTCCTGTCAGTGCCTTTCTCCTCGAGACTAGCCCTGCTATTAGCTTTGGTCTGATGTGAATTCTCAGAAGAACAACTTCAAGTTCGCATCAGATAAACATATTCAGGTTAATTTTTCCACTTAAAACCCAAGGCGTGTTTCGTCTCGGGCTTGGAGAGAGACTTTTTCTAGAATAAGCAAATGAAGAGACAGAATTATTGGCATGGTAGCTTGCTTATGAACTGCAATATATATTTGGGAGAATAAGCTAGATGAGTCCATTTCACACTTATATATTTTTAAATCCTTATCTGGGTGGACGTAATTAGAGGTAAATGTGTGCACTAATTGGGCCGTTGTCTCAGCTACCTAGCAGGAAGTTATTCAAGCTTCCTTATCAAGCTCCATGATGATTCTTTTAAGATACCAGCCCACTGGGTCCTTTTAATGGCTCCAAGTGCATGTGCCATGTTCCCTTTGTCAATGGTTTACAGAGAACCTAGTCTACTTTAAAACTATTCTATAAATTTCAAATCAGGAGCCAATTAACCGAATGGGAAAAAGTCTCTACCCAATGCCAGAGTAAAGTGTAAAGAAAAAAGTTTCTCTGTATCAAAAGGTAGATGGGACCCTTGGTGAAAGGGTAGGTGTGATTGCTTGAGTTGGGAGGGTGAGGGTAACATTAATTACACAGGGAAAGGTGCCATTTTCTTTAATCACGTAGATGGTAGGATGGAAAACTTGCTCCCTGAATCTGCTATGACATTAAATTGGATTGGATGGATGGCCATTTGGAAATAGAATTAAACATCAAAGTAATAAGTCTGGCATGAGAAAAGAGGATATTAAAAGGAGGAAGTTCAATTAGGGATCAAACAAAGTAACCCTCACAGGATGTAAAACCACATGGTCCTAGAGTAAGAAGGGGCAGGAACTGGCTTTGTCAAAGCATGGTCACAAAGGATCACGGAGCCCTAGAGGACCACAGGCTACACGAGCTGATAACGCAGTGCTGCTATTTAAATAGGGAGCCTATAATGGGAAGCTAAAGAGAAATGTGGCAGGTGGGAAGGACATGGTCAGGCCCTGTGATGCGCCAGTGGGAGGACTTTATGATCACTGTGCTCTCTCCTATAACTCACAAGTGAAATTTGAGAAGGTTCAGAAAACCATTAAAGGTAAGGGGAGCAAGTCTCATGCTGAAAGGTTAAAAGACTGGGTTTATTTAACCTTGAAAGGAACACCCAAGGACATTCATTCCTCTATCGTGGTACTTGATCTACTGTTTTTGTTTTGTTTTGCGGTAGGTAAGGGGAGCAAGTCTCATGCTGAAAGGTTAAAAGACTGGGTTTATTTAACCTTGAAAGGAACACCCAAGGACATTCATTCCTCTATCGTGGTACTTGATCTACTGTTTTTGTTTTTGTTTTGCGGTACGCGGGCCTCTCACTGTTGTGGCCTCTCCCGTTGCGGAGCGCAGGCTCCGCGGCCATGGCTCACGGGCCCAGCCGCTCACGCGGCATGTGGGATCCTCCCGGACCGGGGCACGAACCGGTGTCCCCTGCATCGGCAGGCGGACTCCCAACCACTGCGCCACCAGGGAAGCCCTGATCTACTGTTTTGAGTGTCTGCCCCCCTCACCGGACTATGAGACCAGGACTGTTTAAGCCCATCTCCAGCACCTCACAGGTAGGGTTCCATGAAATCTGGGGACACATTTATATTAAAATCATATTCGCTGTTTATCAGAAATTCAAATTTAAGTAGGTACCCTATATTTCTATTTGCTAAGCCTGGCAACCCTACTCACAATGTAACTGTGGTAACCATCCAATAAATAACCTGTTGAATTAACTGCTATTATGTCCTAGGTGTTATGCTAAGTGCAGAGAACAGAAAAACTTAAACAAAAAGCCAGGCAGATGGACACAACAGAGGCCTTAGTTAATCCAAGGAACTGTGGAAAGTGGCAGGATTCTGCTAGGAGGTAGAATCCAGGTTGAACTGGGGGCTTACAGAAGGTGGGAGGGGTTTCAGGAGAGATTCTTTGAGAAAAAGAGGCACAGCTACTGGTCTTTCTTATCCCCAGGCCTCTAGGCCTTAAGCACGGACAGCGTGGCAGCCGCTGGGGATAAACGGGGACAGATGTGCAGCTGGACTCTGAACTCAGTGATGACAGGAAGGTGAGAGAGAGAGAGCGTGCTTGCACAGAGCTGTTCTGATCTTCCCACACCATATTCCGGGCAGTGGTTTATGTAGATATTTAGAGTCTATCTGCTGAACGAATAAATGAAGAGTAGATAGTGAGACTGAAAATCAACGCAACTGATTGTTTAGAGAACACCATCACACTAGGCTTGCATCACAGAGGTACGCAAGATAAGGGGCACTAACACAGCATGTCTAAAGTGTGAACTGGCCAGTGGAGACACCTCAAGGGTATAGAACATGGGAAGAGAGCTCCCTGGCTTAGCTTCAGGGACTGAAACCATTTGGTCTCAGGCTCTTCTTCCAAACCCACATCTAACTTGACTTTCTGGGAATTTTCCAGATGGCGAAGAGGGGTCATTGGGGAGCATCAGTCTTTCCTTCATTAGCGGACAAATTATGATAGAGCAGCAACTCTTTACGACAATAAGAACATGATTTCTATTGCTAAATAAACTAGTCAAAATGGATATTAATAATAAATGTAGGGATGTTATAAATTCTCTGGTTTCATCAATAATTCGCAGTCTAGCTAAAGCTCTTTTCTACGTCTTGAAGAGACCTTGAGATAGAAGCAGTTAGGTTTACTTTTTCTGGGAGTCTGAAAGGACAGACAACTCTTGGGCAATACAGACCATGCAGTTAGGGAAGGCTTTAAGAGGAACCCAGGTTTATAGTCTGTCCACTCCTGTAAGAAACTGTTTGGGGTAGGGCCCACTTGCCCAAGGAAATAATATTTGAAGTCGTTGTTTTCTATCACAGCGATGGGTGACAGACATAGATTTAGAAACGACCACTGAGCTCTTACTCCGCACCTAGGAGGATGCTCCGTATTTTCTCTCAAAAGCCCCACAGGATGGCTGTAAAGAGGTCCCGGGCGCCTGCTGCCCATGGCAGATACCCTCTTTCCAGGCACCCCTGGATCCAGAGCTATTTTCAGGGAGTCTAAGCACTGCAGAGTGGCACCTCCATCCTCCCCTGCACACCTTTCCAGCCCTGGCATAGTACTGGCCGTCCCCACCCAGTCTCTGAATCTCACTGAAATAGACAAGCGCAGGGATCCAGGAGGGTAGAGGGAGGGTGGGTCCTAGAGTGGATTAGGAGCAGTTTGTCTATGGCTTTCCAAGCACATGTTAATCATCTGCTGGAAACAGCATGGGCTTTGTGAGATGGATTCTGGCACAAACCCTGGGTCTGTCATAGGACCCAAACCCTAACATTTACTGAGGGATTAGTACGCATGCAACACTATTCTAAGCATTTCACAGTGTTATAAGTATATACAGTATGATACATCTTTAATCAGCACAACAGCTATAATGTAGGTGACATTTTTATCCCCATTCTATAATTAGGAAACTGAGGCACCAGAGGGGCTTAGGAACCCAGCCATACCACATACTTTCCAGTAGCTGAGTCTTAGTTTTCCCTTCTGGAAAGCAGAGGTAGCATCTGCCTAAAAGGTCTGAGAGGAGAAGTAAAGAAGACCAAGAATGTAGAGCATCTAGCCCAGGAAGGCAACCCCTGGTCAGGGGTGACTGGTCCACTCTGAGACCATAACTACGGATGTGGTTTCCATAGTGACTGCCATGGATGATGGTCATGGTTGCTCACACTGCAGAGGAACGCACAATACGAAGACTGATTTATTTTTGGCTTTGGAAATGCAATTTTTAATAGGCAGGCTCCAACCTATGAACACGCTGTCCTCAATAGTTCATTTATAAGTCAGCTGTTCAGAAACAGAAATACATTTCCCCAGAGAAAGAAGACTGTAAATGCTTAGCTCATTAAAGGCAATTTAATCCATAGGAAAGCAGAACTTCAGTGTTAATATTATTAGTTTCTGTTCTGGGAACATTCATTCACTTAACACCCTTCTATAGTGTACCAGGCACTATCCCAGGAGCTGAACAGAGTTATTGAAAGCATGTCTGTTTGCCTCAAGGAGCGCACGCACAGTGCAGTGAACGAAATGGGCATCGATCAGTGATTCTAGTGGAGGGTGACAGGTGGGGTCTGGTGGTGGTAGGAGGACAGGGGTGGGGTAGCTGGGCTGGGGGAGAGGCAGGAGACGGTGAGGAAGCGTTGGAGGAAGGGGAAGGGCTTCCCTTTGCTTGGGGTCAGGGCTGGCCCTCACACTTCTCTTTCTGTACTCATACCCCACTTCCTGGGCCCTGCGGCTTTTCTAAGCTCCCCTCCAGGGCATCCAAAAGGTCCCTATTTTCCTACATGATCCATGTTCACAAAATCAAAAGCCCCGTTTTGTCAGTCCAAAGGAATCACATCTAGGTGTCAAAAGGGAGACAATCTTAAAAACAAAAAAGTCTCTGAGGACACGGGGAGGGGGAAGGGTAAGCTGGGACGAAGTGAGAGAGTGGCATGGACTTATATATACACCACCAAACGTAAAATAGATAGATAGTGGGAAGCTGACGCATAGCACAGGGAGATCAGCTCGGTGCTTTGTGGCCACCTAGAGGGGTGGGATAGGGAGGGTGGGAGGGAGGGAGACGCAAGAGGGAGGGGATATGGGGATATGTGTATATGTATAACTGTTTCACTTTGTTATACAGCAGCAACTAACACACCACTGTAAAGCAATTATACTCCAATAAAGATGTTAAAAAAAAAAGTCTCACTAACTTGTGATTAAACTATTACTAAATGTCCCCAAGATCTCTGCATTCTAAGTAGCAGATAGTTTAAAATTTTTTAGTTCTTTATATAAATGTTTCAACTAGAAAGCACGTGAAAATGCTCCAAAACAGCAGCGGTCACGCAGACCAATAAGCCCCACTTGAGGACTGCCCTGGGCACCATTTTCTTTCAGGGATCCTTCCTTCCTGGCTGAACCACGCGTCCTTCAGATCCTGCAAGGATGTCGAGGATGCCGCGCTGTCCTTTTTACGTGCATGCACTAGCCCGCACGGAGTGCTGCTTCCAGCAAGGGAGGGGGAGTGGTGGTAGACTGGCCGCTTGGCTGGGTCATCTGTAACCCGGAGGGACTCATCCTGGGTGTAGTGGATGATGTGTGATATCGAGACCCTTCAAACCGAAAACTGAGGGCACATCATGAAGACTATTCAGGAGGGGCTGGAGAACTGCCCAGCTTCCCAACAAGCCCTCCCTGCAACCCCCAGCCCCGCTCCTGTCACCGAGATCACACCACCAAGCAGAGGTGCCCGTACTGCTGTGAGCTGTGTCTGGCCTGTGCCACCCCCAGCAGAGACGACCATGGCGACAATTACCTGATTCTGTTAAAAGCCTCTTTTTGATGACTCGGGACTGAGAGGAGAGACTGTAATTCTAACTCAAGAGGAGGCTCTGAAGTGCTGGGGTGAGGGGACAGGGTGAGGCAGTCAAGAGCGAAGTCAGTCCTCCCAGCTGTGATTACTGGGAAGACTCCTGCTCTGTGTATAGCAGCTCTTGGATGAGCCGTGCAGGCCTTTTCCAAAGAAATGAATTTCACGATGTGAGATCTTAAGTGTTCATTGATTTCTTCGTGCGTGAGCGTGTGTGTGTGTGTGTGTGTGTGTGTGTGTGTGTGTGTGTGTGTGTGTGTGTGTTGATCGTTTTGTGCCCTTTCCATGGTGGCTCATGCTTGCCCTTGACTGCAGGTATTCTGAGTATGGATACATTTATGGTTACATCTGACCCCCCAGCTTACTGATGTCCACATGTCCCGTGAACTGTTATTTATAGCTGTCAGACCACCTCTTCTCATCACAACCTGGAATCACTGCTGTGCTCAAGGCTGCTTTGCTCTTCAGTGCTGGAATATCAATTTGCATAATGAAGCAGGTGAGAGAGCCTTCTTGCCTGTTCAGGCGGCCCTGACTGGCAGAGAGAAAGGGATTCGGCCCTAACTGTCTGGAATTAATTTGATGTGCTTTTATAAGGAGAAACGGAAAAAAGCAGAAATTGCTCAGCACGCCCAGTCAAAGCCGCATCTGCACCCTCTGGTGTGTGCGCGCGTTTGCAGTCATGGGGTCCCGTAAAGACACGTAAGTGGATGACCTTGTGTGTTCAAGTGCATTTTTTTCCCTGGGAGCATCACTCCCTAGTGGCACCTCTGCCCGGGAGGTCTGCAGCTGCAGCGTGCTTCCTAACGCGAGGCTGTTTGCCATCTTGTCCAATTTGTACTCGAGGCCACTAGGAGACATCACTAGACATCACAGCGTTCTCTCTTCAGTACCAGGATGACACCCCAGCTCAACGGCTCTCTTGTACTCGGTCCAGAAGAGGCCAAGTCCCAGCTGTCTCACGGTCTGCTGGCAATCATTTCTTGCAAGAATTGGAACTGTCTTATGCTTAACTCAGAACCCAGTGCTGTGCAAGTGATGAGCTGGGAGATGGGTGAGGAAGTTTGAATGAATTTAAGCATTTAGCACATTTACCATCGAGGTAGTTTCTAGACTTAAGCCATTGATGGTCTCCTAGCCACGAGCACTTCAGAAGCAGTAAGTGAACACAGTTCTTGCTCTAGTTCCCTCCTAAGAGGAGGATGGAGCGGGGAGAACGATACATTTCCCTCCTCTTCAATTCTTTCCTCTTTCTTGAGAGGAGGATCTTTTCTTTTCTGTCCAGATTAAGTAAGTATGTATATTGGTTACTTCCTGGAAGGGAGAAAACATGGTGCCCGACAACATTCCGTGTCTCTTTGATTCATTCATCCAGTCAACACTCATCAAGTACGTGGCTCTTAAAGGTGCGAGGGGCTATGAGTTCAGAAACAAAGACAATAGAGCCCTTGGCTATTCCTAGATTGGAGTGAACAGAAGTCTCTTCTAGGTTCCTGTGCATCCATAGCTGGGTAGAGGGTCTACCCGCTCTCAGTGGGTTGGTGGGGTTCCATAATCACCTCCTTGAGAATCCGAGAAGCCAGGTCAGACAGGGTCCCGTGACGGGGGGCTTGACTGGATTCTGCTGCCCCAGGCCTGTGTCTCTAGAAGCGTGTCCCTCCTCCCCGTGTCCACACAGAGAGCACATGGGGCTATGGCAGTGCGGTAAGACAGGACATCTGCAGGCTCTGGAGTCAGCTCTCCCTGGATCAAATCCGATGCCCTCACTTGCTAGTTGTGTGACCTCAGCGAATTTGCTTATCCCTTAAATGACTCTCCTCATCTGTGGAAAGATGTCGATAATATCTATCGCAAAGGGTGGGCATGAGGATTAAAGGAGACACAGACGTGAAGAGTCTGACAACAGGCACGTAGTGTGTGTTCATTAAATAGTTCAATCATTGTTCATTAATAAGGGCCGAGGCGGCCGTGTGTCTGCAGCAACCCCAGGTGCTAACGCCGGGCCAAGTGAAGCCAGCTCTTACGGGACCTGCCCCTGAGCTGTTCTGCTCTCCCCGGTTCTCTGGGGGGGGCCCGGGGTGGAAGGCAGAGAGTAGGAGAAGCCAGAGGCGGGCAGCACCCCCCTCGTGGTGCCGGACTGAGCCGGCGTTGATGCTCTCTTGCCAAGGCCGCCGTGCAAAGCAGACTCCTCCTGGTCAGGCGAGCCCACGGGTTCCCCGAGAGCCTCTCGGTGAGCACCTTGGTCTCGCTCCCTGAAGGCAGCTGCTTGTCCACATCAACCCCTCCGGCTCCCCCATTGGCTGACACCCCCCTCCCATGTATCTCTGGATGGGCAGCCGCCTCATCCTGAGCAGGGAGCCCAGTGGGCAGGTACCTTTAAAATCACCTCCCTCCACTCCCGGCCCAGACTGGCCCCCTCCTGCCCTAGTGGCCTGATGTGGACTTGAGGGATGCCGTGGGTGGGAACCTGTGACCTGGGTCTTCTCAGGTTTGGGGCAAATGCCAGCCCCTCCCCCATCCTAACCGCAGGGGGTGAGTCCCAAGCTCGCCCAGTGACCCCCTCAAAGCCCCTTCAGTAGGTCTGAGGGGTGGGAGGAGAGGGGAGGGGGGCACAGCCCTCCAATCACTTCCCCCCAGAGTGGCTTCCTCCCTCAACCCTTGTCAGATTCTGGTTTCCTGGCTGCGTCCTGCTCAGGCGGCAGCTTTCGCCACCTGGACTTTTATTTCCAGCTGGATGGACAGAGTCCTGCTTCGTTTCAAAGGTTTCCCCGAGTGACTCTGATATCAAGACTTGGCCCTAACCCACCCCTTCCTGGGTGTCCCCAACACAGACAGGTCCACATGGACAGACTAAACCCATAACGATTACACAGAGGACCCAGAACCCCGATTTTCCTCCTCCCGACTCTGCCTCCTGAAAGTCTAAGCGGCCTGCACCTCGGGGACCCTCCATGTGGGCAACTCTCAGGATCACACTGGCCTGGAGCCATCGCCCTTGACACTCTGAATCTGATCTGCCCAAATAGGGCAGAAGAGATGTCTGAGGCTCTGGTGCCTGTAAAGCATGAGCCGTCTCTGCTCGGCTCTCTGTGACCCTCGCTGGAAAGGAAACCTTGACGTGAATATTGTAGAAAAAATGGTTGGGCTTCCCCAGCCTCAGGCTCTCTCAGCCACCACCCTCACCCCGCTCCGAACACCCGCTTCCCTACCTCCCTGGCCCTAGCACATGCCCAGCTAGCCCGGCTATGCAGAAGGCTTCCCAAAATACAACAGGCTGCACATGGGCCACTGAGGCCCTTGCCCACCTCTCGCCACCATTATGGGGTGGAGGGTGTACTGGAAGCGCCAAAAGACCAAAACAAAGGCCCAGAGCCTCTGCACCGCGAATACAATTCTGACGTCTCTAAAACTTGATTCATTTTAGGCCCGACGCCTTTGGCCACATATAAATTGTCACGGCTGCGTTAATTTGTCTCAAAGGACTTGAACTTAGTTGCCCAGAAGTGAAACACTAATTCTTAATAAATCCTCAAAACACAAGCTAAGATTTCATCAGCCTGTAAAAGCTGCCATCTTGGTAGCTTTTAGTAAAGCTACTCATAGTAAAAGTTACGGAAACATTTATTTCTAATTTTTGTTTTTAACCAGAGAGAAGAGGATGTTGAGGAACTCTCTTATTTTTCTTGGACATCAATAAACTTCGGAATAAAAAAAACTGCTTTCAACAGTTAGCTAAATGCAACGGCTCACTTCTCTCAGAACCAGAGACTTGACCATAGGTAGATTCGAACTTCTATGGGATTCCCCAGGGCCGCTTGCTCTTCCCAACCTGGAAGAGATGGCCTGACCAGAGAGGTCCCATATGGAAGCCACACAGATAAATTCAAGGACCTGACCAGTTCAGAGACACGCTCACTATTTTCTCCCACTCTCAGCGCACCCAAAGCTTGAGTACTGCACTTGGTGGCACATGCTTTGAGTTTTGTTAATAAAATTGTTTGTTGTCTGTTGCTGGCTTGCACTTGGGGTCAATTCAGGTGGGGAAACTGTGATTTCATCCTCATGCTAATTTGTGTAGTAGCAATTTAAAAAAATGTCATGGCTCCAGGAAGGCATCTATCTCTCCAATACCTTGCACAGGACCACCTTTCTAAGAAGAGATACGCAGAGCAGATCTAGCTTACGATGGGTTCTGATGTTTGTTTTTCTTTTTTTCTTTCCTTCCTTTTCTTTCTTTTCTTCTTCCTTCCTTCATTTCATTTTTGTTTCATTTCACAAAATGATGGTTCCACTAATATCAGCAGAATGAGACAAAAGTTTCTTTTTCTTCCAGGTAAAGACGTACTTTCTCAGATCAACTCTGTAAAACGGAAGTTCCTATGGACATGGGAAACTTGCGTTCCTCATGCAGCTTTGTTAAGTGTCAAGTTCCTAACTACCCAGTTATCCTGTTATCTCTACGTAGTTTTGGAGGATGGAGATATACATATCTATACACACATATGCACACACATACATGCATATGTGAGTGTGCACTCCTGTGTAACAGGGAAGATACATTCATCTACATGAAGAGAGAGGACACCTGTTTGCCTCTGATGAGCAAAACATCACTTGTGCCTGATGATCAAACAACGTCCCTTGCAGTCCCGTGATAGGAACAGCACGGTGAAATCCAGAATATAAGAGGGCTGCGTTAAGAATATTTTCCCCAGAAGAGTGGTGAAAATGATACATCTTACGAAAACATGTCCTCAGTCCCCTTTGACAATGGCCTCCCTGCTCAGAGGTCTAGTAGAAGGCTGCGTGGGGAGCGTACACACAGGAAACATGCTACATACTGGGAGAAACTAACAGTACTCAGGCTCAAGGACAGGGCAAAAGGGAGCACACAGTGACACGCGGGACTTTTATTGTCTCCTTAAAATTAACCAGCAGGGAGAAGACTCCCTCTGGGTGTAAACCATGTCTCTGCAAATCTTCAGGGGGACGCAGATCTGTTCTTCCAAGCAGAGGAGATTAGTGGGAAGAGGAACTGAACAGGATTCTGCTGTAAGAAATACCCGCTTTGGAAGGACGGGGCTGGGTGGCTGACAAGAGCAGGTGAGTAAGAGCTCCAGGGTTTAAGGGGGGCAAGCCCCTGAGAGTGCAGGTTACAGAAGGGGCACTGAGGCCCCGTGTTCGTTTCCTGTGGCTGCCGTAACAAACCGCTGGTGGCTTAAAACGATACAAATTTATTCTCGCACGTTCTGGAGGCCAGGAGTCCAAAATCAAGGTGTCAGCAGGGCTGCGCTCCCTCCAGAAGCTCTGGGGGAGAATCCACTCCTTGTCTCTCCTAACTTCTGGTGGTTCCAGGTGTTTCTGCGGCTGCCACACTCCCGACTCTGCCTCTTACTTCTCCTGGTCTTCTCTTCTGCGTCAGCTCTCTCTCTGCCTTTCTCTCATAAGGACACTTGTCATTGGATTTAGCAGCAATCCAGGGCAGTCAAAACCTGAGATGCTCAACTTAATTACATCTGCAAAGATCTTTCTTTTTTCCAAATAAGGTCACCGCTCACAGGTTCCAGGGATTAGCATGTGGACGTGTCTTTTGGGGGACCACCATTCAACCTCTAGAAGCCCCAACAGTATAGCAGAGGGGGGAGGTGAGGTATCCTGTGTGGGAAGTCACAGAAGGTCAGGAAGCAAGTGGTCATTCAGGGAGAGAAGGGCAGAGCGAGGCCTGATGCTATAAAGGGGACACAAGAAGGAGAGGAAGAGGACCCTGGGGCTCCCTCGGCAGCTCAGCAACCGACGCGGGGACACCCGTGTCCCTGGACCGGGAGGGTGGCCACTGCTAAGCCCCACTGGATGCCTCAGTCAAGGCAGCCAGTCAAGAATGGACTCGGGAATTAGAGTTCAAGGGGGCCAGCTGGGGGCCATAAGTAGTCCCGTTCTCAAATAAACTTAGAGAAGTGGTGAGAGCTGACCCTGAGCAACAGAGCTGGGCTGCTTAAGCCCCAGGGCTTTGCTCTGGATGCATCTGGATGCATCTGGATGGCGGCCGCCCTGGCAGGAACGAGTGGGTTCAGTACTTGGGGTGGTGGCCCATGCATTGGACCGGCTAATTAGGTTCAGCTAATTAGGAGACAAAGGGGCACGTGCCCCTTCTCCCACCCATGTGTGTCCTGTACCCCGTACAGTCCCAGGGTTTGGGGAGTTTTCTTCTCTTGTCACTTCCTCCAGAACTGCTCTTGACCAGCTGTAACAAAAGGACCAGATGCCCGACAGCTCCAAGGGACTCCATGTAATAAATTACACCCTTTTTTTGCTCAGCTACCTGGAGGCCCAACCCAGGCCCTCATTTCTAGGTCCCCAGCTAGTTGGTCATTCCTGC
>NW_006781377.1:2899298-2908268 GCF_000442215.2 Lipotes vexillifer | reverse complement strand
TTCCTGCTGCTTTCCCTGGTGGGCTACTTTTAGCTCACTATTCCAAGACCTGATGATGGTCTGGGCCAGGACCAGGGTGTGACAGATCAGGCTTGAGGTCAGCTGTCTCCCACTGGCTTCTGGCCTAAAGTTAACAGGGCAAGGAAGCACCATTTGTACAGTGGCAAGCAAGGCCCATTTCCTCACCCATGCTCAAATGCCATCTAAGCATCACAGATCAGTGTAGTTGTGTTGTAAATATGCTTATCCCCAGGCTGGTTTTCTTCCAGGATGCACACTGACACATTTGTTTGTGTGCTGATTTAAAAAGTCATACACTGCCTATCTGCCAAAAGGACATGAGACAGCTTCCAGACTCTATGGAACTTCTCAGAAACTCAGAATAATCATTATCTAGAAAAGCCACGGGGTTCTTACTTAATTTTTAGAAGGCTATCCTGATTGCACCTTCAATGTTGCAGGCGAAGATGTCTGCCCGCATTAACCAGATAAACACCTTTTGACATTTAAAGTTCATAAAGTTCCTGTAGTTCCTTGAGGAAAAGAACAGCAAAATACAATGCTGGCGTATGTCACACTGGTGGCAGGAATGTGTAAGGCAGGACGCAGCCTTGGGAGCCCCCTGGCCTGACGGCAGCCCCTAGTGACCTTGGCAGCCTCTGCCTCCCTGCAGGCTTCTTTCACCCCCTGAACCTATCACTGACGCTTCTCTGTCCTGCTGCCACCCCTCTGCCACTGTTGGAGGGTCCAACAGTGGCTTAAAGCTCACGGTCACAATAGGCCCAGGCTAAAGTCCATCTGTGGGCCATGAGCCTGCCCAGGTCCAGGAAAGCACCACCATTCTCTGTTCAAAGGAATGCCTCTGAAAGACTTATTAAATAAGGGGCAAATGTTAAAATACTATCTAATTATTTTGGATCAGTTAATCAGATAGCTCCTCTTTAATAGAGGAAAAGGACCCCACTTGTTAAGCTTCGGGAAGGTAGATGGGAAGGTCAGGAAGAAAGAGGATTAACTGGAAAGCACACTGCAATCTGAACACGGTGGCACACGGCTGAGGGGCTGTTGGCCAGCCGGGAACATCAGAAGGACAAATGACTTAACCTCTCCAAGCTTCAAGTTCCTCATCTACAAATGAAGGTGTTGTTATAAAAGCACCATTACATAAGATCATCTATGTAATGTATTTGGCATTACGCCTGGCTCCCAAGAGCTGAAAAAAATGTGTGCAGAGATATCAGTGTTGAAGTCATATTAATAATAATGATAATTGCTATTATTATTATCAGTACTAGTGGTAGAGGTGGTGGTAATAGCAGTCTTGGTAGTGACAGTGTACGGTGACCTGAGAAGGGTTAGGTTAAGTGGAACCAAAACTGAAGGTCATTGAATGAGAGGGTAGGAGGTTCAATGAGGAAGTGGGTGGGGTGCAGGGGTGTCAATACCAATCCTTAGCTGTGTCATAACTTTGTCTGGGATTCACTACAAGGGAGACATCCTGGCAAAGTGACTTTTAAAGCCAAACACACAGGAACTCAAACCCTGGCTCTGTCGCTTGATAATGTATGACTTTAGGGAATCGCGAAAGTTCCCAGAGTCTCAGTGTCCTTATCTGTAAAATGGGAATAGTCATACTTGATGAAGATTATTCATATAACATATATGTAAATACGTAATGTATCCAGTGCCCGGAAAATATGTCTCCTGTTCACCTGGCCAAACTCTCCACCATACTGTGGTTGGCCGACTGCGAAATGAGAAATCCATCTGGATAGCTGAGGATATGAGAATGAGCACTGTGGCCTCTTTGTTAAGAGAAGAAAGATGTCACCAGCTTCCTTATATCCTCCTCCCACTGGGAGAGCTGATGGAATGTACAGTAGGGCTGCTAAATGTTAGAACTTGCACCCATATTTAGTTATAGCATGTAGTGGAATAATTCTGAATTCAGTGATGTAATGTGCTATTGCAAGATGGAAGCCATCCAATAAAAAAGGAGCCCCCAAATAGGATTTCATGGAAATTTAACTCTGAACGTTCTGACTCTGTACCTTAACATAAATGAGATCTGGGAACATTTTCCTGCCATAAAATTGAAGACAATTTCTTAAAATATCTAAATC
This sequence comes from Lipotes vexillifer, assembly GCF_000442215.2. Taxonomy (NCBI): domain Eukaryota; kingdom Metazoa; phylum Chordata; class Mammalia; order Artiodactyla; family Lipotidae; genus Lipotes; species Lipotes vexillifer. The sequence goes on along the minus strand of NW_006781377.1, from coordinate 2,906,145 downwards.
TAATGACTACAAATATCTCCCCATCATCATTCCAAAATATTTATCATTCGGTCTGAGTTACATAGAAGATATGTCATCCGTGATAGTCAAAACAAGTATAGAAACGCTTCTCCACTTTAAACGTTACCTTCCTTGATGAAAATTTAATTACACTGAAAAGAGAGTCTTCAAAATCACCCCATTTCTGTTCTCAATGTTATCGTTTTGAAGACTTTATTATTTTCTTTTGCTAAATTCACAGAATATACTTCCTCTCGTGTAAGTCATTCTCAAGACTTAGTTTTCTTTAGGTGTTTTGAAGTAAAACTAATACGAATTTTGACATTTTAAGTGTACTTTCAGAAAACTCTCTGACTTATAATACTGTTCCTGACACTGATCTGCAGTTGTATGTCATTGGTTACTTAAATGTTTTCTATACTTCTGTAAATTATGTTGACAATTTCTGGTCAGATGCTTACAATTCACTATTTTGTCATTTGCAGAGTTCTGAAATGGATCAGATAATCATTTTCAAACTGAACAGCTGTTAAAGGGTTCTTGCTCTCTTGCTGCTTTCTTTGCCTGTAATGCTTAGTCCACTGCTCTGTGCAAGAGACTCTTAAATTAGTATACCACCTCTCCCTCTCTCCCTACAGACTTTTTGTAAAAATGATAACCAAGTTATGGTCACTGACCCTGTGAAGCTCATGGTCAAATAAGGGGAGATATGGACAGGTACACGTCTGTAGATTACAATGTGGGAGACAAGTGCTATAATAAAGGCATGAATGATTGCCATGACAGAGGAGACAATGGCTAACTTCCCAGATGAGCCCAGATGAGAAGGCTTTACAAATAAAGGGATCTCTGATCTGTGTCTTGCAATTTCAGTAGGAGTTTGGTGAGTGAAGGAGTAAGGAGAACACCCCAGGCAGATGCAGAGAGGCGTCGCCGGGAAGGGTAAGGAGGCAAGGATGCCTAGAACATAGGGTGCAAGGGTCTATGCACTGGCTGATGAGACGGAATTGCTGATGCACACTGGGAATCATTTGTAAAAGCTCTGAGCACCACGCCTGAAAAAAGTTGTCTTTATTCTGTAAGCAATGGAGCCACTCAAGTTCTTTAAGCCAAGATGGGACCCAACTTCTCAGAATATAACCAACGTGGTGTGGAGGACAGACAGGGGCAGAGCCTCTCTGTTCAAGCAGCCCAGAACGATATGTTCTTTCGAAACCACAGCAGGGAAAACAATCTCCCTCCATCTCAATTATGCTTTAGTTCAAGTAGAAAATCATTTCAGTTGTTGCCGGATGGCCCTTGAGAGGATGAGAAACATAAATACAGTGTCCTAACCAATTCTCAGAGGAAACGAAAGAAAACACTGTGATAATAGTGGTGGATCCCCTACTTAACAGCCCAGAGTCCCCAGAAGGGCTGTGGCCCACCACCCTTCGACCATGCTATTTACTGCATGGTGACACGGTCCCACCACACTCTGCGTGGGGACATAATCCGCCACACCTCTGCTGTTCCCTGATGTGAGGATATGGTCCTCCGTACCCCTGACAGACCCACACGTGGGGACACGGTCTGTCACGCTTCTGACACATTCGTGTCTTAGGGCGGCCGTGGCCCGCCTCAGCTCCGCCACATCCAAGTACGGAGCCCTGGGAGATCAGCTGTTCTCAGCACCACGACTGCCCAGGTCACAGAAATAGGCACAAAAATTAGTTGTAGAAAGGGATGAAGGGAGAGGTCTAGCTCAAAGTTTCTGAGAGGATCAAAATGGTAAAGGAAGGATGCTGACAAAGGAACAAGGAGAGAGAGAAAGGTTTAAAGTGAATTAAGTAATAGATGGATGAATATCTGAAGAAATGCATAATAAATCATGAGTTAGAAGAAAAGAAGCAAAAAAAAAAAAAAAGCTTAAAGATAAGGGAGAAGGAAATAGAAGAGAGGGAATGTTTTTGAAAGTAAGGAAGAAAAATAAAGTGAAAAGGAAGACAAACCAGAGAAACAGCCAATCTAAAGAGGTGAACATCGTCAGTGTTCCACGTATGTGTGTGTGTGTACACACATATACACATATATGCATATATATACACATATATATATATTTTATTCCCTTAAGAAGGTGTTTGTCTTCCTTATGCTTTTGAATGTCCTTGGTGAGTAGTGACGAGTAGATGGAGAAATCATAACTTGAGCCCCCAAAGAGAGTATCTCCTCCTTGTCGTCCTTCTCAAACCATTTGCTAAGTGTTTAAGGTTTTGTCTTGGGACAAGCTGACCCATGTGATAAAGCATTAACTACATATGACCTATGTGGTCTGAACACACATCTGTCTATATCACATAGTTTCATCCTGGGGGAAGGGGTGGGAAACCACATTTTCTAAATCTTAAGGGAACAGAGAAGAGGAGACATTGTAAGTGAAAGTCTCCAGAGTGATCTGGGGTATCCAGGGGCTCTCCTGGGCACTCCAGGAAGGTAGCCGCTAGTACTGGGGTTGGACCAGAGCTCCCACGGAACCTGTGCTGCTTTCAGCAGACCTAGAGAGTCACATGTACTGAGGCTGGGTTTTACACATCCTCACCCAGAAAACATGGCAGCCAGCAGACACTTACTTCCCTTCCTCTCTTCACGGCACAGGCCAGCAGGGAGGCCTGCGGTTGGTATGGGGACAACCCATTCATCGGCACCCCCCGACCCAGTTAAATAGCAGCTACTTTTCTTCAGGACACAATGAGAACAATCCTCCTCCTCGACCCTGGGAACCCACGAGTGTGCAGAGGAACAAAGGGGGAGCGTGCAGGCGAACAGCCCTGGGAGGAAAATGAGGACCCGCGATGGGCCGGCACCCTCGGCGTGGGTGCGCGGGGCGGCCCTCTAATAACAGCCCAAAGGTGCAGCCTTGTGCTGCTGCTAGGCCACCTGAGCGTCCCAGACGAGAGGAACCCTGTACTCAGAAAACCGCTAACACACCAAGCCCCTCATTTGCGGCCCAGGGCGTGCTGGTGACAACCTTTCACAAATGAGAAGGCGAACGTGAAGTAATATTATTTCGGTGGGGAAACTGAATTCTACTCCTGTGTCCCAATTTCAGACGCCATAAGGAAGAACGGTCGATTCTAAAGATTTAGGAAATTAACAGGTCCGTGAGAGCTCCGAGTACGGCTGAGAATGGGACTGGGGGAAAGATGGGAGGTTTCAAATGGTGCTCCTACCTTTTTGTCACTCAGGCCAGAAACCTGGTCCACATACTCCTCTTGGATCATGAAGGCAGCTAAGTTGGCAGTGTAGCTGGCCAGGAAGATGACAGCAAAGAAGGCCCACACCGACACCATGATCTTGGAGGTGGTCCCCTTTGGGTTCTGCACAGGGACGGAGTTGTTAAACACCAGACCCCACAGTAACCAAATAGCTTTGCCGATGGTGAAAGATGGGCCACCCGGCTCTGGCAGGACAAAAAGACAAGGACAGAAGGTTAAGACAGAGTCGCTGGTTCTATTTAAACTTACAAGTACATAGAGCTGGTAAGTTCCTGCTCAGAGCAGGAAACCCGCCAGCAAAGCCCCAGCCCTAAAGCTACCCTTAGGCAGCTTTTTCAGTTGAGAGCTTGTGTCTCTCTTCTCCTGGGACCCACAGGAAGGTGGAAGAGAAAAACCAGAGGCCTGGGGTGTGTGCGGGCTCTTACTCCAGCCAATGATCATGACTCAGCCAGGGCGCCGCAGGAGCCAGCTTCCTGCCCTGATGGATGTAAGACCCTGAAGGGCCCATCAAGACTGAGTAACGAAGGCAACCATCTCACTGTGGCCACACTTGCATCCTCATTACCATGTTCCCCAAATTTGTATTTGCATCTACCGAGAAAGCATTTCAATTTCAAAGAAGGTCAGCAAGGGCTTCCCTGGTGGCGCGGTGGACATAGAGCTGGTAAGTTCCTGCTCAGAGCAGGAAACCCGCCAGCAAAGCCCCAGCCCTAAAGCTACCCTTAGGCAGCTTTTTCAGTTGAGAGCTTGTGTCTCTCTTCTCCTGGGACCCACAGGAAGGTGGAAGAGAAAAACCAGAGGCCTGGGGTGTGTGCGGGCTCTTACTCCAGCCAATGATCATGACTCAGCCAGGGCGCCGCAGGAGCCAGCTTCCTGCCCTGATGGATGTAAGACCCTGAAGGGCCCATCAAGACTGAGTAACGAAGGCAACCATCTCACTGTGGCCACACTTGCATCCTCATTACCATGTTCCCCAAATTTGTATTTGCATCTACCGAGAAAGCATTTCAATTTCAAAGAAGGTCAGCAAGGGCTTCCCTGGTGGCGCAGTGGCTGAGGGTCCGCCTGCCGATGCAGGGCACGCGGGTTCGTGTCCCGGTCCGGGAAGATCCCACGTGCCGCGGAGCGGCTGGGCCCGTGAGCCACGGCCGCTGAGCCTGCGCGTCCGGAGCCTGTGCTCCGCAGCGGGAGAGGCCACGACAGTGGGAGGCCCGCGTACCGCCAAAAAAAAAAAAGGTCAGCAAGAACCTTGTGGGGTCTTTTTCTCCCCCTAGTCATAGATCTCCAATTTCATTCACAGATGCCGCTTTGAATGCAGTTGATCCTGATTCTTCTGTGGCTTCCAGCTCTTAGCACTCAATGCTTTGAAGGCAGCCTTGACCTCACTCCAGTGCCAACACCTCCCATCTGGTTCCCTCCAGTAGGGCCTGCCTTCCGTGTAAAAGAATACCAGGCGGCCCAGAGAGTCTGCCAGAGATCCCTGGCTTGGCCACATGTATCTGAGGGTGGAAAGGGAGGCTGCCTCTGTCCTCCACCCGACCTTCACACAGATCACGCAGGGCTTCTGCATACGTATTTATTGTGACCTCTCTGCTTTCTCTGCTTGGCGATGGTGAAATCTTGCCTGCTGTCTGCGTCTGCATGCAGCCCCTCCACTGCAGAAACGAACATCTGCCTGCACAGTTTTACAGCACATTAGCACAGGTGTTTCGATGCTATCTGTGATCCTGAGAGCATCTGCTCAGCCACCTAAATCATCAGTGACTACACATGTCGAGCCTAAGATCTAACTGTGCACACACATCTGCGTGAGTGGACCTTATTTCATGGAATAGATGCATAACTAAAAAACTGTTTATAAATCCAAGTTCTGTGCATTGTAAAATGCCCCAAGGAGACTTGATAGTTAAAGCGGCCCCATGTTGAGTTCTTTGGTGAAGTCAAGCATCCTTTGGTAAAGTGAGTAATCGTAAGCCCTGGCTCTGATATTTGTGTCTGAATTTTTGCCTCTTTGATTTTCTTTGCGGGGTCGGGGAGGGTGAACACTAGCTTTGGTTCCTGACATTGTCAACATGTATGTGTACTCTTGTGCTTCTCGGACGTTTCACTTCTTACTAATGCCCACCGGGATGGGGAGTAGTCATGGCTTTTGGATGACCCTTTGGCACAGGCAGGAAGCCCCTGACTATTCCGTATTGTGGAGGCATCCGTGTCCACCCCAGAAGGCACACCCCAGACGAGGAGGCAGGTCTACACCTGGAAAAACCTCAGTGCAGGGGCGGCTCATAGCCTGGACTGTGAATTCAACGGAAGCACAAGGGGAGCTTTGACAAAATACTGACACACCATCCCCAGAGATTCTTACTAAACTGGGGTGAGGTGCGGTGGTTATTGTAACATGCAGCCAAGGTAGAGAACACTATTTTGAAACATACAATGGTTCAAGTCCTGCTCTGGACTTAGTGAATCAGAATATTAGAATATGAGGTCTATGCATCTTTGTCTTTTAAGTGCCCCACAGGTAATTCTTATGTGTAGCTGGGGTTAAGAATCTTTCCTCTTTGACGCATAATTCCAGGATAGAGCTCACATGGTGGATGGGAGAAGACGCAGAGAAGGCATAATATTTCCTAATCCCGGTGCCCTCAGGAAGTTTTAGAAGAGATATCTATAAGGACCCCTTGGCCCCCTTCAGAAATCTGGTAAACTTTTTGTGAAGTCTCATAAATGCCTCAAACACATGGGTAGCCCTCACATCTCTGGACCTTCCTAGCCAGGAAGATGCACCACCCGCAAGAGTAGCTGTGGGTGAGAACTGTTATCTCCCAGCCGTTTTATTTCAAACACCCAACTCCTCTACCTCCTGGCAGAGAGACGTAAGCCGGGGACACAGGCTTTGGGGATCTTGTACCTCAGAGGTTATCCTTTGGCTGTGGAGAGCTGTTTCAGCCACAACTACCCTGCATGTACCCTGGGGTAACCTGTTTTTTCTTACTCTTGATACATGTGTCTAATCAGCCTTGTTAGCACATCTGATCGGACAGACTGCTCATAGCCTAAGGTTACCAAGAGAGTTTCCTCTGACATGTTTATGTTACACCTTTCTGCTGCCAGCTTTGATCTCACTTGCTTAGAGGTGGAACGGGGCTTGGGGTCAGGCTTGAGGCAGGGAGGGGACATACAGATTCAAACTAACATCTAAATTGGGGTCTTTGTGTGTGTGTGTGTGTGTGTGTGTGTGTGTGTGTGTTTGCCTCTTGTTGTTTATTTGCTTTAATAATGGGAAATGATCAGAAAGTTTTGGAATCCACACAAGTTTTTGTTAAGGGGTTCAGTCACACAGTCTAGAAGATAGGTAATAATAGAAGAAAGATAAAAGTTTTTACATTCATGCTCTACTAAGTTTGGGCTACTTAATAGAATGGCTACATGTGCATAAAACTTAAAAGACTAGAAGTATATATACCAATATATTAACAGACATTATTTCTTGCTGATAAACTTACGGGTGATTATTTTTAGTTTTATCTAATGCATTTGCAAATCTTTCATAAATTCCACAATAAACTTTAAAAGTCAGGATAAAGCTCCAC
>NW_006781377.1:2891719-2899027 GCF_000442215.2 Lipotes vexillifer | reverse complement strand
CGCAGGCTCAGCGGCCATGGCTCACGGGCCCAGCCGCTCCGCGGCATGTGGGATCTTCCCGGACCAGGGCACGAACCCGCGTGCCCTGCATCGGCAGGCGGACTCTCAACCACTGCGCCACCAGGGAAGCCCTCCGTCACTATTTTTAAGGTATATTACTTTCATATGAATTAGTCTACTTACTTCTCAAGTTAAAGAACAATGGTAATCCCAATTGTCACTGTACATTTAGCAATTAATATTTTCTGAACAACAAGGTAAAATGAAAAACCATAGCACTGATTAGAACCCCTTAATTGGGGTCTTTCTAACGAGTCACCAAGGTGGTGACACTGAAGACTGAGGGTTAGGGCGGAGGCAGGCAGCAGATGAGGGGCACAGAGATTCCGAGCTGAGAACTAGAGAAAGGCAGAAAGGCAACGGTTACAGCTGGCCTTACCTCTGCCATCGGCGAGGCACCTGTTGTAACCCACAGGGCTAAAGTACTCGAAGACGAAGACGGCCACGGCGGAGACGATGAGTAACATCACGAACATCATGACCCACACGTCGGCGCTGAAGGGCTCTGGGGAAGCAAAACATCGGCGCTCAGGGTTAACGCAGAGAACAAACAGGTCCCGGTTGACTCGCGTGTTCATTCACTCGCGTGACTCCTATCTTTGGGGAAACGAGCCACAGGTGTGTGCGTCCCTTCAGAAAGCCAGGGCCTGGCTTAGGGAGGAAGGGGTAAGAGGCTGTGTCTGAGCGTCTCCATCCCCCTGATGGGCGTGTCGAGGCTTGTTTTCTTTCAAACATATGAGAAGGACGGCCTCTTGCCCGTCCTTTCTGAGACTGTACAGATAGTTTCTGCCATGACTGGACCAATATCTGGGTCTTTTGGAAAACAGTGGAACTAGAATAAGTACTAGACATGGATAAGTGAGTCGTGTTGGACTGGCTCTTGGTTTACACTCCTATCTATATGCCACACCTCACAGCTGGACCTGGAAAAGTTTTCACCAATGCTTCCGAGCCTTGAGGCCAAGTTCATTCTCAACAAACTTGGTTACTCTTTGTGGCTTGAATTGGTTCAGTAATAGTTAGGCACAATGAATAACTCCCTTGCCCCCTTGCTTCACTTCTCTTAAACTTTCCAGCCTAGATTTGCTTTTTCAACCTGGTTTGACGTGGTATATTTTATTAGACATCATTAGTGTAGGAGAATACATCAATGTTAAAAAAAAAAACAACCCATCCACATTAAATATCAGCGTGTACAACACTGGGAATTTAGCAAATGACAAGGGGACATGATAGTTAACAAAACAACCTCAATCTAGTCCCTATTTCCAGGTGACAAGGTTGATGGGACAACAGGCAAGAGGGTAAGAATGTTCTACATATGCTTTCTTTAACTTTTTAAAATCATTTTTGCTGACTCTCTTCCAGTTGATCTAAATCTCTCTGGCTCAGACGTGTATAGAAATTGAATACTGAATTCCAGGAGCCCTCTCTCTGGAGGCCTGTAAAAAGAGACAATCACTCTTCGGTCCCATAATACAATGCTTCCTCAATTGTGCCTCAAAATAGCCTGGCCTTTTTAGCTGTCACATCACACTGTAAATTCAGAACTAAGTGAATTAACATGCTGTTTCCTCCACCTTCCAAATCATTAATAAAGATGAAATTGAAAAGGGAGGGAAATGGGCTGAAAATTAGAAAATATTTCCTTACTTTGAAACCTACTTTACTTTTGAACTCCCAGGGGAATTATAAAAGCCTGGTCACTTAATTAATTTAACAGGGACCTTGATATGGCACACACCGACTGTGAAATGCAAAACCTTTCGGTGGCAGCCAGAGATGCGAAGGTGGAAGGTACAACTCAAAGCCTCTGTACGGTGGAACAGAGACCCTCTGCTCCTTGGGTCTGATTGATTGAAATCCTACTCTGATCCCAGTTTGTCCAAGATTAGGAAATAACTGAGTAAAAGCACTGTCTCTATGCTTTCTTTCCCCCCATTAAGCCCAGAGCAACTTTCGGTACACAAAATACAAAAAAATATTTCTGTTGGTCTATACAGTTTAGAAAGTACTTTCACCACATAGTTTCTACTATCCTTTAATGGCCCTTTCATTATGGATTATTATATCTGTTTTACAGAGCAGTAAACTAAGACTTAAGAGGTCCCAGCCCTTTGTAAGTTCATACTCAGGAGGTGGCAGAGCCAGGTTATGAACAGAGGGCCTCTGAAGGCAAAAGTCTGTGCTTTTCCATTTTATATCACATTCTTAGTCTCGGCCCACTGCACTGTTTCCTAATTTTAGGAGTCGAGCTCTGAAATGCCCCCCCATGTGTACTAAAACACAGGCTGCAAGGGCAGCCACATCTGGGCTTTAATCCTGGATCTGCTCCTTACTAGCTGAGAGACGGTTGGAAAATTGCATAACCTAGGATTCAGTTTCCGAAGCCATAAACTGGGTATTATAGTAGTGTCAATGAAGTAATATAATCAAAGTTTGTACAACGATGCCTGGGCCTTCACACTGGGCAAGTGTTCAATTTAAAAAAAGTGTTGGTATCCTTTACAGAGACTGTGACTGGTCCAAGGGCTTTCAGCTTGTTTATGACCAAACCAGCTTCCTATCTCCTAGCCCAGTGGCCTGTTTTCAAGGTGACATTTTATTTTCCAGTCCCTTTGCTCTCACAGCCCCTGCCAAAAATATGGGGTATGAGCTCACAAAAGACCTCATCTAATTGAAATCTTGGCCTCATCTCACCCAGTCTTATATCATACAGAAGGCTTTGACACATAAGTAACGCTGGAGAGTGAGGTGCAGGTTCTATGGGGAAGGATGGGGTCGGTGGGCGGGAGAATCAGAGCAGCTCTATCTGGCAAAGCCTCCAAAAATTCACATAAAAACAGAAAACCTGGGCTTCCCTGGTGGCGCAGTGCTTGAGAGTCCGCCTGCCGATGCAGGAGACGCGGGTTCGTGCCCCGTTTCGGGAAGATCCCACATGCCGCGGAGCGGCTGGGCCCGTGAGCCATGGCCACTGAGCCTGCGCGTCCGGAGCCTGTGCTCCGCAAATGGGAGAGGCCACAACGGTGAGAGGCCCGCATAACGCAAGGAAAAAAAAAAAAAAAAAAACAGAAAACCTTTTTTTTTTTTTTTTTTTGGTAGCACTGAGCTCCACTCTTGAAGCTAATTTGAAACAAACAGGTATTTGAATGATATCCAGAATTAGACACTATTAAAGCAGGAAGCAGCTGCAGAGATCAGCTAGTCGAAACGCCTTCTTCTGTGGATGAGGAGACTGGATCCCAGGATGGAGCCAGTTTGTTCAAGGTCAAATGCAGGAGTGAGACTCAAGTAGGACCCCTGGTTACCGGTCCTGTACTGTTTTCTTACCGGGTACCATGCCTTCCTATTTCTGAGGGTATTTTTCAGTTTTCATGTTGGAGAATGATCAATTCTGAGGTTCCCCAAAATGAAATCCCTGGCTGAGGGAAGCTCCTGAAAAATCAGCTCCTGGCTGAGAGAGCCTGGCCACGAGCTTCTGCACCTGTTCCTCATTCCCTCTACCTGTCCCGGGGTCCATGTCCTTCACGCCTGCAAGCCCATCACTCACCTAAGAAGGCAGAAGGTGAGACGGTCCCATTGCTGCGTGACACCATGACACTGATGCCAGTCTCTATGAAGGGCACGGAGAAGTCGACCACCTCCGATCGCTCCTCGTTGATGGTCAGCGACCCCACTGCCATGTAGGCCCTCTTCATGACCACCTGGGGAGAAAGACGCAAGGCTCCAGTTAGGGCATCCAGGAAGGCCAGGGGCCACCATGCAGAAAATATCTGGGGCCCTACAGTGCTTTCCTTTGTAGAGTGGGAACAGTACATTTCATTTATAGCCTTCCCTCGGTATCTGCGGGGGATTGGTTCCTGGACCCGCCGTGGACACCAACACCTGAGGACGCTTAAGTCCCAAAGTCAGCCCTTCTTATCCGCAGATTCCACCAACTGAAGACTGTAGACACAGCACAGGATCCGCGGTTGGCTGAATCCACAGATGCAAAACCCACAGGTAAGGAGGGCCGACCATACATTTACTGAGAAAAATCTGCTCACAAATGGACCACATACTTCAAACCCATGTTGTTCGAGAGTCAGCTGTACTATTTTATATTTTCTAAAATTTATAAAACGAGCGTTTTAAAAATATTTAAATGAAACCCGGAAATGGCCCTTAATTCCTGACACGTACCTCTCCAATCATACCGTTCCAGGTTCCATTGATTTTCTTCCCATGCTTGCCATTGGTAACCAGATAAAGATCATAGGTGAACTTCACAGATTTAGAAATTTTCTTAAGGATGTCAATACAGAAGCCCTTGCAGCATTTTTTGATGTAACCTGGCTCCTCATCTGTTTTATTTCTAACCAGGTAAAGAAACAAAAAACAAAAACAAGGCTTTTATACAAGAGGCAAAATATTACCCTCGCCAACCACAAAGCAGGCCCTCCTTCACAGCTCAGCACAAATTACGTCAGGCCCGGGCGAGGACATAAATCAGACCACAGAACTGCAATAATCTCATTACCTCATCATACTGGACCACGTTTTCTCATACTTTTAAATGCTCCTTTGAAGTATAACATATATCAGGAAAGTGCACGTATCCTAAGGGTTCAGCCGCATGAATTTTCATACACTGAACCCACCCATTTAACCAGAACCCAAATTCAGATACAGAAGAGTTACCAGCACCTTAGAGGCCTCTTGTTCTCCCTTGCAGGCCCTTCCCACCCTCACCAAAAAGAACCATTATCCTGACTTCTATCAGCATAGATTAATATTATCTATTTCCAAAAACGGTTATAAAGACATGCTGGCCTCAGAAAACATCTTTCAACACCAAGGTAAACTTAAATCTCCACGAACTTGAGGTCCTGGTCACTGAGACCTCGCAAGGCCCCAGAAACGATAACATAGTTAGCAGTAATTCTCCCGGGTCATGATCCGGACAGAACCAGATGCCAGACCACAGGGCTGCCAGAAACTCCACCGCTCAACAGGAACGAAATGCAGACATGGTGTCCAATTCATTCTGTGCCTCGGATCCCAGCCGGGTGCTGACAGCTGGGGCAAACCTGACTTTCCCAGGCCACACGTACTCAGAGATGATGCGCTTCTGGCAGGGCACCGTGTTCCTCATGCAAGTTCCACTCAGGGGGTCCACGCTTTCCACAATGACGAACGGGGCCTCCTCCAGCGTTACGATGCTCAGATGGTCATCCTCCTGCTCTTCCGTCTCAGGACACATTCGGGGCCACACGTAATACTTCATCTGCAGGGACTTGTCTTTCCACTTGCCCACCTGCACAGGGATAAACAAGGACTCAGAAACCACTGGCCGACACGGACCTGCTTCTCCTGGCCTCCCCTGGGAGGCTGTTAAGCGAAGTCCAAAGATGCAGGCATTGTCCACGATAGAGACGAACCCTCCTTAGACCACATGCTCAGGATGAGACTTACTGTGTCCAAAGCTAAGAAAGGTAGGCTCTTCATCTCCTCACCCACTTACCAAACATGTGCCCGGCACTCTGCTAAACCTCGTGGCTTAAAGCAGCATCTTTCTGCCCTTTGTCAAGTTCACACTGAGTGAAGGAGTCAGAAATGTAAGCAAATGTTTACAGCACCGGGCGATAAGTGCTAAAACTGAAGCCTGTCCCAGTGCTGGGAGGAGGCCAGAGCCTCCTGCCTTGAGTGCCTGTTGGTGTTTTCTCCTCAGCTGTAACCAAGAGCAGGACGGTGAGAGCAGCAAATAGCTTTGGAAAGGTCAACAGAGCGACTGGAGCAAGTGAGCCAGAAGGATGTGCTTTGGCTTGTGCCAGAAGTCTAGTGGGAAGCCACAAGGAGGACTGGGGTGGATCTGAATTGAAATAAAATGGTGAGTCAGGATGAAAGAATAGAGCACAGCTTGGCTGGGGAAGGGAGTGTGGTCGAGGGGGTGATGGACGTCACAGGTCAGCGTGGATACGCACCTGATGGGCTGGGTGGGCGCCCCGGGGGGGGGGGGGGTGGTTCTGGAGGAGATTGAACAGGAAACAGTCTAATCCCGTGGCAGGGAAGGGGTTAAAGGGGGGGGGGGGGGATCAGATAGGTCTCTCTGTGAGCTGCCACACGTGGCCACGTGGGCTGTGTGCCTCCACTTCACGGACTCCAGTGTGAAAGGTGGGTGCCCCTGGCATCATGCACATGGTGGCCCTGCTGCCAATCATCGGGAGAAATGTGTGGGTTCCACTGTTTTTTAAAAAAAAGAGCCATTCGTTCCTGTTTTTGTAACAGAATCTGTACGCCTTGTTGGTGGGTTCTTGCTCTCACTCTGTCACTGAGTTTATTGAAGAAAGAGGGAACGCCTTTTAACTTTCTATAACCAAACATCTTCAGTTATCACCAGGAATTAAAGATGGCAAGTTCCTGCATTTTCTCTCCTCTATGCGGCAAAACAAATTAGTAGCACAGGTGAGGCACCAGGACTACGAAACGACTTAATTTATGAACTACGAAAACCAAGAAGGAGCAACAAATGGGCAGTATGTCATAAATTTTCAAGCAAGTGGCTTAATTTCCGTATTAATACAAAACCAAAATTCACTCCTTTGCTACTGCCTTTGTCTACACCTAAGTTTCTACCTAGTGCCTCCCCTGGTGTGGTTTATACCTCCCCGCAACCTGTCTGGTAGGTGTTGCCTGCTTTCATGCCCAAATTAGGCCTGTACAGCCACCGCCTTTGTTCTCGCGCGTCACTATAACATGGGCAGTGGCTCGGTGGCCTGGGCTCTTTCGTTTGGCATTAACCCTGATGCTAGCTTTCTTCCAAGTGTGTAGCCATATGTCACTTCTGTGTTCGGAATTATGCACTGAAGCAAACATTTGCTTCCCTTTACATGTAGAGTCTCTTCCGTACTGTTGGACCTGATTTTGGTACAAGTCTCTTTTTCTTCATATTACTAAGACTACTCATTTCTAAAACAAAAATGTCCAAATAGCTTCCCAGCCATGTGGAGATCTTAATGTCTTCTGCCTGTGATTTGGGGGAGGTGGGGTTTGGGGAAGGGAAGACCCAGCCGTGGGAGCCCATGACATTGGGTCACGTCCATCTCCAAGCAGCCCTAGTTATCCCGGTGGCCAAACTGATATTTTCTGCATGTTCCCTTATGTGAAAAGGATTGGGAAGCCCTAAGGTACCTATTTTTATTTTTTTCACTGCTCTCATGTTCCCCCAGTAGTCTCTCTGAGTGTTTTTCTTTAATCCAAATGTACGCT
>NW_006781377.1:2864225-2891694 GCF_000442215.2 Lipotes vexillifer | reverse complement strand
GCTCTTCCATCTTTACTGCTACTAGCTTAGCCCAGTCGTCCAGCAGCCCATCTTGGGATTACTGCAGGCAACTGCAAACTTCACATGAGGTTTCCCCTAGAGTCCACTGTGGACACTGCTGCCAGATGGCTCTTCTTAAAACATCATTTCATCATATAATTTCTATTCAAAAATGTCAACAACTTCCCACCACCCCTCAGGACTGTGTCCAAACTTCTCACCTAGATGGTCAAGATTTGTACATTGAGCCTCATCTACCTTGATACAGTTAACTTCACTATTTTGAAACATGCAGCCTTTATTAAAGTCGGAAAAGGAAGTTGACGGTTTTGGAAGTTAACATAGGTTAATCAGGAACAGGTTTCAACAAGCTGGCTGTATTTTCTTTCCTGATAGTCTCCCTATATCTGTGAAACGAAAACGCTGCACACATAGCACGTTGGTAAAGTTGTTTCATGAAACTTGTGAACAAGAGGGAATATAATATAGATCCTTGTATACTTGATGGATTTGAAAGGAGTCTAAAATCCACATCCAAAAAAAAAAAAAAGAAAAGATTGTTTAACGAATTAATGCCAACACAGAATAAGGTCTCCAGTGCCATGTCGGGGACGCCGTTTTTAGAAGTGGCCTGTGTAGTGCTTCAGAAAACAGAACAGAAGTCATGCTCGCCAAACTGCAGGTAACACAAACTAGAAAGGATAGAAGATATACTGCAGTGCAGAATCAAGGTTGGAAGCCACATGAATTCCCTGGAATAATGGACTGAACGAAATGGAATAAAATTCAACAGTATTTATACTTAATGTCTAGCATTTAGATTTTTTAAAAGCAACTGCACAATACTGAAAAGGAGATATTTCCAGGAACAGCAGTCTACACAAGCTACTGCAATGACAAATGGTGTATTTACCAACTTACAGCGTCCAGCTCACTGAGGGAGGGGAGGGTATGCATGATCCCACCCTGCTCTGTGCTCCTCACACCACAGCTGGAAAGCTTGGTTCTGATCCTATAATCCTATGATCAACTGATTTTCATTTACTATCTCATCCTCACTTCCCCAGCAATAATCTGTTCATGAGGTCTCCCCCAGCACTCTTTCTTAACTTCCTGTCAAGATAGCTGGATCACATCCTTGCTTCACTTCGACATAATGCAACCCACATCAACTGCACATCAGTTCTGTGCCAGGCGCTGGGCTGTGTGCTAGAGAAAACAATACCAGGCAACATTTACTAAGGGCTTAGTATGTGCTAAGCACCAAACACATCCAGGAATCTCATGCATCGTCAGAGTGAGCTTGTGAGATGCAGGCTGTTATTTAATGTCTCATTTTGCAGGTGTGAACAGAGGGGTCTGATGACTTGCTCATGGTCTCAAGGTAAGTGAGCACAGTGCCTCGGCTCTGAAGCTGACCAGTCTGGCTCCAGAGCTTGGGCTCCCACCCACCATCCTGCATTGCTTCTCGGATAATAATGAAGGAGTAAGACATGGTCCCTGTCCTCCAAGGACAGTCCCCTGGGGAAAGACACTGTCTATTGACGGTAATATCAAGTCAGGCTTTGGTAATTACCCTAATAAAAGGTCTAAAAAATTACTCGGATTCAGAGTAGAAGTGACTATTTCTGAAAGGGTCAGGGAAAAGCTTGACTGGGACCCCTTTTTTAAGCTGGGCCTTGAAATGGAAGTGATAGCTCAGTAGGTGAAGAGTGGTTTATCTGCTGAGGCAAGAGCAAAGTTGCAGAGTCCTGCAGCTGCCCCATGGAAAGACCAAGGATGGTCCTTCACGTGTGGAGAGAACTGGTCTAGCTTAGTTCTCTTCCTTAGAGACCTGCTCCCCACTCCAGCCAGAAGATCTCTGTTACTCTTGACAGCCAGCTAGATTGTATAAATCTGTTCCCAACTCCTTGTTCGATGGCTTCAGGTCGGTAGTTTGAAACTGGTCGTGGGCACCATGAAATCAGGGCTGCCCCTGCCCACCCCTGCCCTCAGCAGTTAAACACTTACCAGCTCACCACTGCCCAGAATAACCAAATCATTCATTATTTCATGCTCTTTACTACCTTATTTAGTGACTTTTTAGATGTCTTGTCTCCTAAACGAAATTCTTTTTTTTTTAATTCATTTTTTATCCTTTTAATATATGTGGGATAGTTTTTTTTTTTTTTTTTGCCTCACCCCAAGGCATGTGGGATCTTAGTTCCACGACCAGGGATCGAACCCACGCCCCCTGCATTGGGACCACAGAATCTCAACCCCTGGACCGCCAGGGGAGTCTTTCCTAAACTAAATTCTGAATGTGTCTCTAAGTATTTCTGTGACTGCAGACAAATGTCTATAATTCTCCGAGCCTCAGTTTCCACATCTGTAAAATAGGGAGAGTGATTGCTAGGTGTCTTCTACATAATTTCATGATCTTTAGGACACAGGCTCCCTCTACTACCTTTCCATCTGATGAGAGCCCAGTAAAAAGGTGTTCGTAGTGGTTATTTCCTAAAGGGAGGGAAGTATCTGATCTGATTCTACAAAAGATTAGCTTGTCTTAAAGTCTTGATTCTTTTTTTCTTTGTTTCTTCAAGGATGATTACAGTGAGAAAGAAAGTTAACAAATTCCTTCAGGACTGAAAGGAGAAACAGGTTTGAAAAGAAACCAACACAACTCTGCTATGAATATCAGATTTGCAATGCCACTACACAGTGCCTATGTTAAAGAATGTGTTTAGTTCCCACAAATTAATTACTTCAACTTCTTGTGAAGCAAGACAGTTAGAAATAAGTAAACAACGAAAATTAAATAAAATAGGGGCTATTTATGCGGAAGAACAAGGTATATTTCAAGCAATTCTCCTTGTAAGGGGGAAAAAGTATTGGTGAAAGTATTAAAAATGGGAAAGTTTGTAAAGTAAATAGAGAAAGAGAAGCCTGAGATTCCGAAAGGAAAAATCTTGAATTCTTTTCTAGGGTGTCTGAACTGGCGTTAGTACATCATATTGGATATGCAGAGTAGGAGAAAATGAGGTTAACAGGAAATATTTCAGAAAAAATTCAGTGAGAAAAACTGAATGCAAAATTTATAGTCGAGCGTAAAACATGTTCAGGAGAAAGAAAAAAACCCGAAGAAAAAAATGAAGAAAATGTCTGTAAAGCACTCTGAATTCCTCCGAGGAAAGCACTAAACAAACATCTCCAGAAGCACATTTAACAACAACATCTGTCTGTAAAAAATGCAGTTCCCTGCCACGCTAAGATTTCAGAAGATCTCTTGAGACCTGAAATCATCTTTCTCAAGAAAAAAAAAAAAATCTCTGATTAGTTTTCTCAGGAAAACATGGAGTCATTTTGAGGGTTTCTGGCTGCTTCTCTCAGTACAAGCTGAACACCTGTTCAGCTGGGGATTTCTCCTCAGAAGGAAGTCTACCTCACAAACCTACAGCGTGTTACTCCATAAGCTTTCCCTTAGGAAAATTCTAGAACCAATCTGTGGTGACGGGAGACGTCAAAGTCTTCCTTCTGCTAACAGATTTCCTCCACCGCTGGCAGTGAAGCTGGCACCCAACAGCACGCTGGGACACACAGGGGCGGCACTCCTTCTGGAAGCCCCCGAATCTGTCCCCTTGGTGAGTGTGTCCTCGGGGAGAAGGGGAGGAGTCCAGGCAGGGCATGGCTACTGTGAAGGCCACCGCAGTCCTTGCCCAGAGAGCAGAGGGCATCGCTCTCCCCGGGCAGCCTCTCTCGTCTGCAGGCAAAGTCATCTCTCAAGATGCTGGCATGAAAGCCCTTAATAGAGCCTCTTTAGGCGTCAAAGGTTATTTTCCCCAAGTCAAAGCATTGTTGTTTCTTGCTGGAGATGACATCTGGATCTAACGCTAAACGCTTGCTGCTTATTTGACGCCTTCGTCCGACTGTTAGAATGCAAAATTGAAAACTACATGTAATTTCCCTGAGCAAGCCGAAGGGACCAGCAGTCCCTGCCAGGCAGCCCGGATCTGCACCCCATCCCGTCCCAAAGTGGTGTCAAGCAGGCAGCTGTCATGTGTGGGGCATGCCCTGGGGCAGGCCTGAGACTCCTAATAGAACAGAAATCTGAGGAGAGCAGGGCACTCCTATTTCTCCTCCCCCAAAGCTACACATCTTAGCTCTGAGGATTTTCAAAGGTTAAGTGTCTGATAACACTTCATTTTCTTCAATCTTTAGTTTTCTGCATCCATCCCTCCCCTCCATTCCTCATAAGCAAGTAAATATTCTGGTGTATGACCATCCATTCTCTATATTCATACAAAATACATCTGTGAGTATGTATGTATGAATGTGTTTTTCCAAAGTCGGATGTGTATGTGTGAGTATGTATGCATGTATGTATGTATGACAGCAGGTCACAGTATGCATGTCTCTGCAAACGTGCTTTTCCCACTTAATTATACATCATGGACTTCCTTCGGACTCGACAGATGGCAGACTTGAGTCCTTTCAATAGCTGCAGAGTACCTTCCTAATAATGAATGCATCCTCATTTATTCAGTCATATCCCTATTGATAAACATTTAGGATGCTCCCCCCAAATTTCACAAAAACACATACTACTGAATACGTATCTTGGTATTTCCAAAGCATCAATTACCAGTAAGAAAAAAGTAGAATGAAAGGATATTTGTGTTTTCAAATGTGCTTGACGTTGCCAGACTACTTTACCAAAGGTTTAGAGTGACTGAAATTCCCATCAGCAAAGCACAAGAATGCGCCTTGCTCACATTCTCACCAGCAGTAGGTTGTTAGCCCTACTAAGCATTCGCCAATCTGAAGAATAAAAACTGGTATCTAATTGCTCTAATTTTCATCTCCTTGATTCACGGTAACCCAGAGCACCCTTGCACGGCTGTTAGCCATTTTGATTTCTTTCTTTTACCCTCCAGTCACACCCTCAACCCATTTTCTGTTGAGTTGTCGGTCTTTCCTATCTACTTGTAAGGAGTTCCTGATATAGTATGATAGTAACCCTTTATCTGTCAGATGTGCTTGAAATATTTTTCTACTCTAAGATTTGTCTTCTGACTGTTTTGGGTATTTTTTTATGCACAAGAGTTTACTTTTACCTCTTTCTGTCAAAGTAAAATATGTCTCTTTTTATACAGAACGCTTGATTTCCCACCCTTACTTTAGAAAAACGATCTATCCCACTCTCATAGCATTCCTTATTTTAATGTTTGGCAGTGTTATTTACAATACTAATTTAAACGTAGAGCTAGGAATAAACACTGGAAAAACTAAGGTTATACAATGAAATGTGTGTGTTATAAATCTTGACAATGGAAAATAAAATAGCATATGTACTAAGAGTTAGGGAATGGGAAGACGTATAAAAGTGCTAAATTTGTTTTAAGTGTGTCTCTAGAGTATAGCATGCGGTTGGCTTTTGCTCTGTAAACCAACCTATAAGTCTTTTTGTCTCAACACCTAAATTTTGCTCATTTATGTTAATTGAGGTGGTGTATTTATTTGGCTTTGTCTCTGTAATATTTTGGTCTTTACTATTTTTTATTTATTTTTAAGGATAGTTGACTTCCAATATCGTGTCCATTTTCAAGTGTACAGCTAAGTAAAACTCAGTTGGTTTTTCTTAGATTATATTCCACTATAGGTTATTGCGAGATGTTGAATATAATTCCCTGTGCTATACAGTAAATCCTTGTTGCTTATCTATTTTATGTGGAGTAGTCTGTATCTGTTAATCCCATACCCCTCATTTGTCCCTTCTTCCCTCCCTCTCCCCTTTGGCAACCATAAGTTTGTCTTCTATGTCTTCTCGCAGTGTTCTTTGTTCTTACTTTTTGACAAAGCACGGAGCTTTGTCTACACTATGTGGGGTCGACGTGCAGCTTCGTTTCCTGGGCTGCACAGTCTTCTCTCCATCAGCCCCTCCCACGTTTCTCAAATGCTCTGCATCCTTCGTAGCCCTCCTCAGGCCTCAGCAACACCATGATGCTGTGCTTGTCCACCCCCAGCCAGAGAACAAGCTGTTTGATCTTCCCTAATCATTTTGTGGGTCAACTGCTCCCTGGGGCTATTACATTAAAATCTCTGTCTCTGTCTGTGAATGTGTCTTTAAGCACTCGAGGGCAGAGACTATATTATTTACCTCTTTCTGCCCGTGTACTGGCTTGAGACAAGTGTGTTCTCAGTAAATTATTGACTGATGTGTCACTGGGGGATAAATACTTCATACCCTCAGAAAGCCTCCAGTGCGAGATATCGGTCCAGCGCCCTTCCACGGAAAGGCTGTAGTAGGCAAGGGCTGCCTCTCACACTGCCTCTCTCAGTTCTGCCTCTAGATTATAGAGTGCCCTGGGCGGACTCAGTTCCACGTGGATGGCTGTACGTACGACGGCACATCTGCTGCGCTCATTCCCCTAGTCACGTGCACACTCGGTGATGTCTAGATTTGGAAAGTTAGTGTTTTGAAAAATGTGTTAGAAAATAATTTCCATATTCAAATTTGATCCGTGCTGCCTTCACCCTTTACTGTCTTGACACGTACTAAGCTGGGGACCGGGGCACACACGCCGAAGGGAGACCCTTGCAGCCACTCTTGCCTGGCACCTGAGTGGGTCTCCCAGCGGCACTGAGGTGTCAGTTGTCATCTCAGGCCTCATCTGCTATCCCTGGCTGGCCCCTGCCCCTCTGAGAGAGCCCGGGGCTCCCTGGGGGTTGTGCAGACCCACTGCTGCCACTGCCCATCACCCCCTGTGTGGTCCCCGTTCTCCACGGTTCCCTCCATCTCTCCTGCTCTGGAGAGTGAAGGAATGGAGTAGTGGCAAGCTGGGGTGGGATCTGGGGCCGGGAATGGAAGGTGCTGATTCCCTCGGCACCAGAGAACAGCTGTGGTCATCTCAGATAACACCACGAGCAGAGATGCGATAATATTAGAGTAGCTGTGTGTGTCCTGGGTCAGGCCCTGTGCCAGGCACTTCACACAGAGTGATGGCATTCCGCTGTCACTAGCTCCCAAACAGGTGGGTACTGCGATGCCCACAGTAG
Source organism: Lipotes vexillifer (assembly GCF_000442215.2). Classification (NCBI taxonomy): domain Eukaryota; kingdom Metazoa; phylum Chordata; class Mammalia; order Artiodactyla; family Lipotidae; genus Lipotes; species Lipotes vexillifer. The sequence continues at coordinate 2,884,659 of NW_006781377.1, read as the reverse complement.
AGGCAGAGAAACTGAGGCTCGTTGAGGGTCCAGGACGTCATCCCTGATCTGTTTGACTCTGGAAGCCCGTGTTTCTTGCACTGTGCCATGTGGCCAAGAGAGCATTTCTGGCCTCTTGACTCCTTCCCTGCCGTGATCCGACAGAAGAGGGTCTGCTTCAGCTCCACAGCCCCCCTCCAGTTACCTAAGCCTCCCAGAAGCTGGGACTCGTGGTTATGTCTGCAGACTTTACAGCAAGTGTCACCTGGAGTCCGTGGGGGCTGGGGGGCACAGGCAGGATGGTAGCAGTAGGAGGCAGGGCACAGGCAAGCTGTGTGACCTTTGGTGAGTTACTTCACCTCTGGGCCTGGCATGCAGTGGCTTTGTGCAGGCAGGTACTTGCTATTTTTTCTTCTCCTTTCTCCCCTCCTGCTGTTACTGTTACTCCTACTACCAACAACAGCAACTCCTCAGCGTGCCTACTTTCCTCCCAGAACCAACTCCAACTTCTCAAACTCTTAACTCGATCTGTTTCAAAATGTCAGACTAAACTCCATGCCATTCTCCCGGTTACATGCAATATTCTCACTCAGGCGCAAATAAAAACAGAGATCACCAGAGTAAAACTGCTACGGCCCTTCAAGATTTACCAAAGGCCTTGAACCCAACGAATGCCACCGAGCCAGGTGATCCTCTCCCATAAACCCCTCCCTGGGGCAAGGTGGACAGTTTAGAAAGCGTAGTCATTCTTTTAGGTCAGAGCATATTGTAAATAGTTTGCTCAACAGGCTCAACTAAGCTGAAAGATTCAACATGTTTTCCTGCAGTATCTGATGCCTTCCTGGCCTGAGGGTTTGAAACCTCCCAAGCCAACTCCCCATCCCTGGACAGCAACCCTCGGAGTCCATTCTGGGACTCAGAGGGGCTCAGTTACTGAGAATGGAGCCCCATCGACCTTGTCCTCTGATCCACTTTTTTCCAAAAAAAGGCCCTCTTCTTGAACATCAAGACTGAGTCCTGGACCATCTCCTCTGGCACATGTGGGACCAGGCAGAGACCTCTGGAACTAAACAGCACCAAGTCACGTCCCACCTCCTCTGAGTCAACTTCCTCCTGTATCATGGGGCTCTAGACATGTGTGCAACATGCCCAAGGCTTAGGTTGCTCCAGAACCCAGCTCAGCAGGGCTGGGATGCTGACTGACTGACTTGACTGATGGATGCAGGTGGTGTTACAACCTGCTTCGGGGGACTGGGCTACAGGCTTTAGTCACGGACGTCATTCCTCATCAAGTTCCCTTGTCATTGCTACCTTTATTCTCTGATTGCAAACTGAAAGGATAGAGCACGAGTGCACAATGCCTGAAGGTTCCGAATGTGACTTCCTGGATCTGAGCCCTGGCTTGGCAAGGTCTTCACTGGTATTTACATATGTATGCATGACTGTAAGCATGCACGCACGTATGTATGTGTGCATTCATACATTCACTCACTTCACCATTTCATTCTAACTTGTCATCTTAGTCACATGCAGGGCCTTGAGTCAGAAAGGCCTGAACTGAGTCCTGGCTTTGGTTGTGTGTGACTCTGCAGGGGCTACCTAACCTTTTAAGTTCTGGGTTGTGGATAACTGCTATTTTGTCTACCAACCAGCCATCCCCTGGCCTGACCCCCTAACTGACTCTCTCCCCCACCCCTTTTGCTTAGCTCAGTCTCTCCTTTTGTGAACTGCCCCTTCCTCGATTCCAACCACATGGTCCTCTGAGAATGGCCATGTTATTAAATATCCCAGTCCATCCTCTGACCCAGCTACAGCTGAGGGGCGGGCACCTGACTGGTTGGGTCAAATCCTTGGGATTTTTGGTCTTAGGAACACAGAGTGTTAAGTCTGTCTTTCCCCAGTAGCACAAGCTATCATATGTAAAAATCAGAAGCTCTTTCCACCACCTTCCGTGCCGCCATAGTGGTGCCCATGAATGTCCTGGCTGATGCTCTCAAGAGTATCAACAATGCCGAAAGGAGAGGCAAATGACAGGTTCTTATTAGGCCGTGCTCCAAAGTCACTGTCAGGTTTCTCACTGTGACGATGAAGCATGGTTACGTTGGCGAATTTGAAATCATCGATGATCACAGGGCGGGGAAAATCGCTGTGAACCTCACAGGCAGGCCAAAGAAATGTGGAGTGTCCAACTCTAGATTTGATGTGCAACTCAAAGATCTAGAAAAATGGCAGAATAAACCGCTCCCATCCCGTCAGTTTGGTTTCATTGTACTGATAACTTCATCTGGCATCACGGACCATGAAGAAGCAAGATGAAAACACACAGGAAGGAAAATCCTTGGATTCTTTTTCTAGGGATGTAATACATACATGCAAATAAAATGCCTCGGGGGGGGGTGGGGAAAGCCCGGAAGCTGTGGGCCACCATGTTTCACACCCTAGGAGAAAACTGGCCAATGGAGAGAGAAGAATGAAGCCAGTGGCCAGAGGAAAGCATGTACCAGTGAGAGAGTGAGCAAGATACCTGAGAGCATCAGTGTTCTGGAGGCTCAGCCACGTTCCCATCATGGGTTCTGGTCAGACAATCCAGTATCCTTGTAATAAATTTGCCTTTTGCTTATGTTCATTCAAGTTGGATATTTATTCTTTATCACTGAAACGGTCCTCATAATGCACCGTTTATCTCACCTATAAATGGCAATAGATAATAACTATAACTATCTTCATGAGATTTTGATGAGAATTAAATGAAATAATGTATCTAAAATGCTTTTGCAAAATGCCCGGAACTTGGTGAGCACTGAGTAAATGATGCTGGTGGTGGCTGGTGTTTATCACCAACTTTCTGTGAACATCTCAGGGGCCAGGAAGTAGGCTGCATCACCAGTGACAGGCAGATCCCACCGCCATTCCTAAATAAGCACCCCCTGCATGGGATCAAGGAGAAGTAGGAGGCTTCCCCTCAAGTTCTCAGGTTCTGGGGTGTAGGCGGGGCCAATCAGCAGAGTTCCTGTTGTCAAGTCCCACAGTGACTTGTGGCTGCATCCCCTTCCAGCCCCCAGGCCTTGGGGAGGTGGGGAGGGGTTACTTGGACAATCACAGGGTCTGCACTTGCAGCCAATCTCGCTTGGCAGGTCCAAAGTACACCAAAGTACCTTTTGCCCACTGGCCCGCATGCTAAACTCTGCTGCCAGGTCCCATTATTTCCATTCCCTCCATCTCCTTTTCTACTCTCCATGGCCCCCTTCCACAAATCCTTTTCCAGGATTAAGAGCTTATAACCAGAAGGTTCTTATAAGATCCCTATATAGAGGTTTCAAAAGCCAAGCAAGGGGTAGGGACAACATCTGAATCCAGACATTCTAATACCAGAGTCTTTGCTTTTTGCCACTCCTCTATGTTGCCTCAAATATCGGATAAGACACATAAGAACCGTATCAGGCATGTAGTAATAATGTTCAGTAAATGGTACTGATCCAGAATAGCCCACCCGCCCTGTTCTCCTTAGGCAGCCCATGTGCCTCGGGCCCGCCATAGCCTCAGATATCCTAGAGGCCCAGAGCAGCAGCAGGACAAAAGACACTAAGTGGAAGCAGTGCCACCACCCCGAAAGCAGCAACTCGTTGTGCGAGACCTCTGGAAGCCAGAGGTGATTATACTGCTCTTCAAATAATGCTTTACTCAACCGCTCCCTGCTTGCTCTGCCCTTGGCCTCCTGATGAGTTTCATTACATGGTCCATCATGATCTTTCACTTAATTTTTTTTAATTTAGCTTTTATTTATTTAGTTTTGGCTGCGTTGGGTCTCTGTTGCTGTGCATGGGCTTTCTCTCGTTGCAGAGGGTGGGGGCTACTCTTCGTTGTGGTGTGCGGGCTTCTCGTCGCGGTGGCTTCTCCTGTTGCAGAGTATGGGCTCTAGGCACGCAGGCTTCAGTAGTTGCGTCGTGTGGGCTCAGAAGTTGTGGCTCGCGGGCTCTAGAGGGCAAGCTCAGTAGTTGTGGCGCACGGGCTTAGTTGCTCCGCGGCATGGGGGATCTTCCCAGACCAGGGCTCGAACCCGTGTCCCCTGCATTGGCAAGTGGATTCTTAACCACTGAGCCACCAGGGAAGTCCCCTCTCTGAATTTTAAATGTATTTAATATTTAAAGACAAGGTTATTTGAAAATATGCAAGAATCTACCCATAAATCTTAGATACATAAGGCTAGCACCTGTATCAAGTACATCTCAGGACACTAAGAAAAATGATGCAAATGTTGCACACTGAGTGAACCCACCAAACAAGCAAAATCGGGTTCTCGTGCAAATCTTCAGGAGCTAGAAAAAATGCCCAGGACTGAAGCAGGACCTTATCAGGTGAGGTTGCAGAGAGCTGTTTTCAGCACTGCGGGGTGCTCATACATGAGAGCCAAAAGGAAAGTAATGGGAGGGATTCTGGAAAAGGAACATATTGCGTAAGTGTAATGACAATGTTTCCCAGACCACAAATCTGAATGTAAACTCTGATGATTATGAATGTGTTTTCAGGGACAATGAAGCAGCAGAGTTGAGAGCGTCATCATCCAGGAAATCCAAGGCATAAGGTTGTGAATATATATGAAAAAAAACAAGGCATAAACACTGATAAGGCACATAAAAATAACTGAGGCAATAAGGGAACACAAACAGAAGAGATCAAAGTCATTGAAAATGCATCAAAGTTTAAAAAGGCTAGACCACAGATAAAAGAAAAAAATCGTGAAGATGTGTGTCCAAGAAGGTCCCTTGTAGAATTCATAGAACAGTGTGCTCACACCTCACTAAGGCCATGCAAAAGAGGAATAAATTCCTAATAAGAACACTCTAAGACTGTCCAGGGTCTACCACCCCTCCTTAGCCAGAAAAGGCCCATTTTGTGGACAGGCATACACTTTTTAAGTATGGAGAAAGTAGTTTTTTTCCAGAATATTCTGGACTACACTATCCCAAACTAGGATATCTAAAGTCATTCCTTTTCTCACCGAAGTGCCTTCCCCCAGCCTTGCAGGGTGGAAATGGCAGGAAAGGATCTCAGTCTGGCCTCCATTCTCAGATATTCTATCTCTTGCCTGGATTTCTGGATTACTCCTAGCTGGTCCCTGGCCCCCTCCAGTCTTATCTTCCTCCAGTTCATCCTCTTCTTGGCCCCAGATTTCTTAAAATACAGATCTGACCCCATCCCGACTCTGCTCAAAGCCTGTCAGTGCCTTCTCATTCACCTACAGAAAAGTACCCAACCTCCTTGGGAGAGGACACATTTGTTCCCCATACTTTCCCTTTATCTTTCCCGTTCCTACCCACCCTCCCTCCCTCTCCCTCTCTCTCTCTCTCTCTCTCTCTCTCTCTCTCTCTCTCTCTCTCTCTCTCTCTCTCTCTCTCTCTCTCTCTCTCTCTCTGTCTTTCTTGCCTTCCCGCTTTCTTTTTGGGTTATCTTTTCAGATTTCCTAGCCTTTCACTCTGATAAGAGCACACTACTCTCTTTCTTACCTAATGCCTTCACTCATGCTGTAATTCTCTATTTTAAACGCCTGCTCTTCTGGATGAAACCCACTCAACCTTCAGGATTCAGCTCATATGGTATCAAGAAGCCTTTTCTCACCACACCCCCAGGCTGGGTTAAGGGGTTAGGTATCCCTCTTTGGTACTCCCCAAATACCCTGTGCAAACCTCCGTCACTGAACTTGCCATACGACACTATATTTAATTGCTTGTGTGTCTGGTCTGCTCCAGTAGACTATGACTTCCTCAATGGCAGAGACTAAATCTTATTTCTTTTTTCCCCAAATGCTCAGCGTAGAGAATGGTACCACAATGGGCACTCAGTATTACTAGGCTAGGTGAATAAATGAATGAATGGGATTTCAAAAGGAGAATCTGCTCTTGGCAGCTAATAATGGCTAATGGTGATTCTACTACTAACACTGACTAATATTTATTGAGCATTTTACTATGTGTTAGGGACTATGCTAAGCAATGAACGTGGATTAGCAAATTTAATTCTCAGCATAGTCTTATAAGGTGGATATTATTTTTTACACCCATTTACGGTAGTTTATTATATTAGTGGTACCCAATAAATCATATGTCTCAGTAGCCATGCCCTTGTGACTCGCTTTGACCAAAAGGACAGCAAAAAATGTGACACATGTAGAGACTTGATGATTGACAGTGCAAAGGGCCTTGCTTTCTTGGCATGTTGGCTGACAACTCTGAAAAAACTTGGGCCAGCCTCCCTGAGGATGAGCAAACCTGCAGAAAAAGGTCCAGCTGATAGCCAGTAGCAACAGTTAGACACACGAGTGAGGCCATTATGGATTACCCACCCTTGGTTGGGCCACCAGATGACTACATCAGGTGAGTGTTCCCACGTGAGACCAACCGAAGGACCACCCAGCTTATCCCAACTCAAACTATCCCAAAGAATAACGAGTAATAAAATGGTAGTTGCTTCAGGTCACTAGGTTTTGGGGTGCTTGTTACATAGCAGAGGTTAACTGAAGTATGTCCACCTCGGGAAAAGGCTCTGTGTAGCTGGCAAAACCAATGAAGAAGACAGAAGCAAGAAGAAAGACATATGGAGATAGAATTAAAAGACAAAATAGCACAAAGTCCTTTGGCGCACTTTAATATAAATAAGAACAGTGCTGATGTTAAGTCCGTCTTAATTGTAGTACTGCTGAAATAGTGCTAAACATAGAGATGGAAATCCTAGATCTCGGGCCCAGCCCTACTCCCGACAAGTCCTGCGAATGTGACAAACCGCTTAACCTCTTGGACTCTGTTTCTTTATCAGCAACATGGGAAGTTACATATATATGTTTACAGGTATATTCTACTTCTGCTAATCTCACAGGGCTGGTAGAAGAATCCAATGTATATAACAAGTGGTCCAAATGTAAGTATTCATGTTGTTGCATTAGTTTAATAACTTTGGTTCGCAGCAATGACTAGCAATTTACCCACGAACCAACATAAGCGGGGGGGGGGGGCAGTGAGAGAAATTCTGAAGTTAAACAGTCATCATGTTTCCATGTATCAAATAATATTTCTCTAATAGGTATTTCAACACCTTTCATATCAGTGGTATCTTACCGTTTTCTTGCAGAAGGTGCTCTTGGGGTATCTCGTGTAACTCTTTCCCTTTTCTCCCCAGTGTTTATAATCTAGTTTTACGTCATCCACTGAAGGCCAGGGGGATACCTGGTCTCAGAGCCAGAGCACAGGGCCAGGAGTGTGGACACTTGCTCGGCCTCTGGCTCTAACCAGCTGTGGGACCATGGCCCTTACTGTCCTGAGCCTGATTCTCTATCTGTAAAATATGAGGGTAACAACATTTACCAAAACTCCCCCAAAGGGGTTCAAGAGCGACAATTGTGATGATGTGTGTGGAAATGTCTTGAAACTGACTATTCCCTGCACAAAGTCAAGGTGGTATCAAGCAGAAAATACCCTTGATGTTTAAAGGTATTAATTTATTTAGAGGTATTTAAATTGAGGATATGCCAGACACTGGCCTAAGTGGTAGGTTTTGCAGGGGAAAAATGGGGAAACTGACCTTTTGAGATGCGAGGTCATTTGCCTGTGGTCACGTAATAATTAAAAAATGGCTGAATTGGATTCAAATCCTTGTCTGCCTCCCTCTAAAGCTTGGGCCTCTTGTATAGTTCTGGGCAGCCTCCAAATGAAAACTCCTCAGCCCCTAGGAAAGCAAAATTATTGGCCAGGTTGTTTACATTAAGTGGGGTCACCAGCTTGTGGCTAAAGAAACAGATGATGAAAAAAGTGCTGGGAGAGAAAAGGCCTGTTTACAAACACAGCTTAATTAATTAGTCAACTCAGACAAGGCAGAAGAGGCGGGTTTCCAGATGCCTGACATGGAGGATTAATTAGCAGAGAGGCACCAGTCCCTGGCCCTTGAATTCCGTCCAAAGCACACGGTGGGATTAAATGACTAAATTGCCTCAGTGCCCCTCACCTAACTCAACTAAAGCCACTTGACTGGTTGTCATTGAGAATGACAACCGAATTGAAAAGGCTCCACCGACTAAAGCTTCAAGTGCAGTCCAGAAAAAAAAGTAGTTTCCAGTGTTTCTAATTCAAGTTACAAAGGGTCAGAATAAAATTAAAGTGATGTTAGGTTGTACCCCACTAGCGCTTGGAAATTCCAAATCTGTACCTACTCAGGGAAATAAAATGGAAACCCTCTAATTCCTAGCAGGCAAAGCCACCAGCTTCACTGCCACTGTCTTCATGGTTGCAATGGAAGTGTGTTTGGGAAAAGCCAAAGCATGCAGACCACTGCTTCCATTTTCTAATTCATTTTGCTTATTTAAAGGATGAAGGATTATTTAGGAAAGAGAGATTTACTGTACTCACCTGAGTTACGGTAAATATAAAGCACAACCATCCCTTGATCTCCACGGGGTACTGGTTCCAGGACTGTCCCCGCCCCCCACGCCCCCAAGATGCCAAAATCCAGGGATGCTCAGATGCTCAAGTCCCTTATATAAAATAACATAGTACAGTCAGCACTCATATCCTCGGATATGGAGGGCCAACTGTATGTGTGAAATCTTTCGGGATCACAACAAAATGGGATTGGACCAGCCTAGGGGAATAGATGATATGGAGTCAATATTAAATGAAATGTGTACTGTTCCAGCTCTAGTGTGACTTTATGAGTCAAAGTGACTTTCCAGGAATGGGTCCCTTCTCTGCTTCCACAGTTAACATTTCCTAGGGGTTCTAAAAGCGCTCCTAATTTGTTGTTTATGTTTTTGACAGTGAATTTCCATGTATTCTGCAGTTGTTTGGGACTTGTCCTCTGCCCAGTTAAGCAGAGGAAGTTAATGAGGTATGCAATGACTTCGTGCCACCCAGCAAATAGAATACAAAGTGTACGGGGAGAAGTCAGTGAAGGGTCAGGGCAAAGAGTCAAGGGAGGCTTGAGGGTTAGGTCTGGGCAGAGGGTGGAGGGGCAGAGAGGCCAGGCGAGACTCCACATTTGTGGCGGGCCGGGGGGAGCTAAACAAAGACACCTAGATCTGGACGTGGTCTAGACAGAATCAGTCGTCTTTCAACCACGCTGTATATTAGAATCCCCTGCAAAGCTATCAAAATGCTGATTCCTGGGTCCTGTCCCCACCCCCAGTCTTGGAATTGCAGGATGTAGTCTAAACAACAGTATGATAAAAAAAAAAAAAATCTCCCCAGGTGATTCTCATGGGCAGCAGGACGGAGGACCACTCATCTATGGGGACCTCTTCATTTTACTAAAGGGGAAACGAGGGAAAAAATATGGGGAAGCAAAAGAGAGAGCCACTGGGGGGCAGTGGTGGAAGGTGACACTTCACTGAGTTGCCCTGAGCAGCTTCGCTCTGGCTTTAGGCGGAAGGAATTTCTCACGGCCCGGCATCCTTCACCTTGCCAGGCTGTCACCTTGTCAGGCTGTCGCACTTGGGCCCATTCGCACATTCCTCTGTTAACATGAAGTGAGGCTGAGGGGATTTAGACCAGTGGTGCTCAAAGTGTGGTCCTCACACCAGCCCCATCAGCATCACTTGGGAGCTTGTTAGAAATGCACGTTCCCAGGTTTCACTCCAGACCCTGTGAATCGGCAGCTGTGGGAGTAGGACCCAGAAATCTGGGTTTTAACACACCTGAGGCACACTGAAGTTTGAGAACCACTGGTTTAGATCATCGTTTTTCAAACTTGGGTCTTTAGAGGCAGAAAGTAGAGTGGGTGGGGATGGTACTAAGGTTCATGAGGACACTGGCCGCTGCAACTGAGGATGAAGCATGGGGTTTTCTTCTAAGGAATCAAGGACCACAGGGTAAAATTCATCCCTGTCCACAATGAGGATTTTAACATTTACCATGTGTCACCTGCCTGGCTACAGCTAACTGGTGGCAATAAAGTGCCTTTTCTTCCCTCGAAGAGATGTGAGGTCACACTGATACATTACTGCTTTGATAAAGTTCCATCTTTGCCTACGATAGGGGTTATTTCAGAACCCTACCTGGTCTTAACTTTAATACTTCTATTTCAACTCTTGATTATGTCTCATAATAGATAAGAAAATTCACATAATAGTAAAAAAAAAAAAAAAAATCAACTTTTTCTTTGCTTGCAGAACGTATTCACGACTCACACCCAGCGACAGAAGCACCTACCCCCAAACCCTCCCCCACTTGTTTCTCGTTCTCCCTTGGCTCTGGGCCCTTCTCGTCACCTACCACACAGCTGTTGACAAGAGGAATATGCTGAGATGATGGAAGAGCCGGGTCACAGCAGATAATCCATTTATGTATAACAAAAAATGTGTGTCACACTTCGCTAACCATGTCAGTTCTGAGCTGCTATACATACAGAAGAGATCCTTCATTCCCAAGATGGATTTCAAAGCCAAATGAAAAATGCGTATGATTTGGCCACGTTCCTACTCATGTTTTAACTCATCCTAGAATAAAAGGTAGAGAGAAGCTCTCTGACCAAACAACTCTTTATTGATCACGTGGGCTGTGCTAGGCTCTCTGTGAGACTCCCTGCAGGGGACACAGAAGGCACTGACACGGACTCTGCTTTCCAGAAGCTTATAGTCGTGCCTCGGTATCTACTGGGAATTGATTCCAGGACCAGCCAAGGATGCCATATCTATGAATGCTCAAGTCCCAGAGTTGGTCCTCTGTATCTGTGGGTTCCACATCCACGGATTCAACCAACCCCAGTTGGTTGGATTCAATCCTGGTTGAATCTGAGGATGCAGAAGCCGTAAACACAGAGGGCGGACTGTATAATAAAATGGAGAAGAAAGAAATACACATACTGAAAACCGTCTTACAACATCTGGTGGATTGGCTATGGTGGGCTAACTGCTGTAACAAATAGTCTGTGAAATGTATTATAACCAACACAATAGAATTTTATTTCAAGTTCACGTAACTGCACTGAGGTGGCCAGGGCAGCCTCCTCCATGTAGTTATTTGGGGACCCAGGCCAGTGGAGACTTCCACCTTCAACGCGAGGCTTTCAAGGTCCCCATGGAGGTGTTTCCATTCCAGCTAGACAGAGACAAGGAGGAGCATAGTTGAGCTTGTGTGGGAGGATTTTACGGCACCCATCACTTCTGCTCACGTTGCATTGTCTAGCCGTCAGTCACGTGGCCACACCTAATTGTAAGAGAAGCTGGAAAACAGAGTCCAGCTGTAAACCCCAAGACGAAGCACAAACACATTTTGGTAAAAAGCTGCAGTTTCTGCCATACTAAGCATGGTTGGAGAGTGTGTGAGGCTCGGTGGGGAGGGAGATTGGTAATAGCTTTCTCTCTATATGGTGGTCTTGTTTGGTCGTTTTCCATTATCGAGTTTTACTTTTGTAAGTTTTGAAGATCCCATTATCTGTACTTATGGTTACTTCCTTGATCGTCCTAGAGCGCTAGGGAACACTAGACAGTACAGTGCACTCCAGGGATGAGTGTTATTGGGAGGAGAAACTGAGCAAGAGAGGGGTAGCAACATTCAAATGATGCTACTTTGACGTCTTTCTGTCCCTCCTTTTAGCCAGTAATTCACTGCTTAATGCCAATGCATGAAAACCACTTTAGTGTTGGCACTTGCCAGGAAGTGATGGATTTCATTCAGATGCCTGGGCCAAGAGAGGTCCAGTAAGGCAGGACACCGAATGAATGTTTGTTCTGGGGTCTGATGGGATATGAATGCTGAAAGGAGATTTAAAAATACAGAGTGTAGGGCTTCCCTGGTAGCGCAGTGGTTGAGAGTCTGCCTGCCAATGCAGGGGACACGGGTTCGAGCCCTGGTCTGGGAAGATCCCACATGCCGCGGAGCAACTAGCCCCGTGAGCCACAATTACCGAGCCTGCGCGTCTGGAGCCTGTGCTCCACAACAAGAGAGGCCTCAATAGTGAGAGGCCCGCGCACCGCGATGAAGAGTGGCCCCCGCTCGCCGCAACTAGAGAAAGCCCTCGCACAGAAATGAAGACCCAACACAGCCAGAAATAAATAAATAAGATAAGATAAAATAAAAAGGCAAGATTCCTTTTTTTAAAAAAAAAAACACAGAGTGTAGAGGAAAAGGAGAAAAAAACATCTCTTCACATGGAGAAAAGCAGGATATGGTGAAACAGTCTGCAGTACTAAAGAGGGGTCGGAAACGGAGAGAGGGTCATTTGCATTTTTTACTGTTTTCTACAACGAAGGGAAATCAATAGACCCTCCTTAAGAGCTCTCTCGGGGCAAAGAACAGATACCTATCTCATTTCTCCCCCTCACTACCCTGCCAGCACTTTCCCAGACACCATTTTATTAGTTTAGGGTACTGGGAGGAACAGAGGAAGATGGAAAAGCAGCACACATCTGGACTTACAGCCCCCCTGCTGCTTGTCTGCAAAGACAATTATCTAATTGGAATTAACAGACACTCAGCGTCTGTTGGAAACAACAGACGTAAGTAGTCATCAAAAGGTTGAGTGTGAGCACAGAAGGATTGGCAAATATGTGAACCTGGCCTCTTTAACTCGGTGCCCTGAATCTAGCCGTCTGCTTGCTTTAAGTAAGACGTTCTGCTTCACGTAGACAGTTAGTGGCAGGGAGGAAAGGAGTATGTGTTAGATGTCCCGTGCATTATACTGGGAAAGGTATTTTACACCTCTGGCATTTGATGGTGGAAACATAAGCTCAGGAAAGCCTTTCATATATTGACAGCTGTAATTAGAATACAGGTTTTTGTTCTTTAACCCATTCATTCATTCATTCATTCACTCAACAAATATATACCACTCAGGAGACAGGCACTCTTCTAGCTGCTGGGGATAAAGGTGAACAGTCCAGTCCCTGGCCTCCAGAAGTTTACATTTCAGTGAGGAAGAAAGACAGTTAGCAAATATATAATAAAATGTCAGCTGGAGAGAACTGCTATTAAGCAAATTAAATGTGGGAAAGAGGACGGTATGTGAATGGGGCTTAGACAGGGTGGTCAGGGAGGTCTTCTCCAAAGAGGTGGCATTTGAGCAGAGACCTGAATGAATTGAGGGTCCTGGGAATATCTGAAGGGGGAGGATTTCAGGCAGAAGAGTGCAAGGGCAAAGATCCTGCAATGGCACCTTCCTTGGAGTGTTTAAGGGACAGCAAGCCGGCCAGTTTGGCAGGAGCTGGGGAATCCAAGGGAAGAGTGGCAGGAAATGAGTCTGGAGGGCTCGGGGGCAGATAGACCAGCTAATGAGGCTTTGGATGATCTGTGTTTGATGAAAAGCTGTTGCAGGCTTGTGAGCAAATCACTGACACGAACTGTTATGTTTTGAAAGTACTGCTTCGGCTGCTACATCGAGAATTGACTATAGGCAGCAAGAGAAGATACAGAAGTCAAGTAAGGAGATGATAGTGACTTTGACCATGGCGGTGCTAATAGAGGGAGTGTGAATTGGTTAGTTTCTGGATATGTTTGGAAGATAGAGATGACAGGATTTGCTGACAAATTTGATATTGGATGGAGAGAAAGATAACTCTGAGGTTTGGGGCCCGGGCCATGGGTGAATGGTGATGCCATCTACTGAGACCCCGACAGAACAGTGATTAGGCTGCAGCCAATGCAGACGTGGATGCCAGGAGGACTGAGATTAATATCCATTTCTGCTATTTATGAGCCATGTGATCTCAGGAAGTTCTCTCTGTACCTCTCTCTGTACAGCGGAGGGTGGGGAAGGATAAATTAGGAGTTTGGGGTTAACGTATGCACAGTACTATATATAAAACAGGTAAACAACAAGGACCTACTGTACAGCACAGGGAACCATACTCAATATCTTGTAATAACCTATCATGAGAAAGAATCTGAAAAAGAATACATACATACATATGTATATACCCACATACACACATATATACATATGTATGTGTTTTTTCAGATTCCTTTTCATATACATGCATACATATATATGTGTATATATATATGGTGTACATATGTGTGCATATATACATATATGTATGTATAACTGAGTCACTTTGCTGTTCACTTGAAACTAACACAACATTGTAAATGAAATATACTTCAATAAAAAAAAATATAGACCACAGACAAGAAATTAATGTGTTCTGAAAGGTAACAAGGAAAGGCAAGACAGCAGAGTAATGCACAAGAAGAGGTGCTTACTTAGACTTGGGGGACAGGGACTGTTTCTCTGAGCAGCTGAGGTTTAAGTTGAAACCCTGAGGGAGAACTTCCATTCATAACTATGCTCCCTGCTCTTCTTTGTCTATTTTGGGTCAAAACACTCATGGCCCATATTGAGCAGATTAAACAAGATATGCGAATAGAAAAGGACAATGACAAAATTAATTGTGCATCTATATACATTTCCTTAGGAAAAACATCAGTTGGTCTTCTTAAATGAGATGTTCTGTCTTCAGTAAAGTTTTGGCATTTACCAGTGAAAGGAAATGTCAGAATTTCCATACATTTTGCATTTGCAGCAAGAAATCGCTCGCGGCTTAGTCAGCATTTTCTTAAAAACGATAACGATAATCACGACACACAGCCTTATCTAAGCTAACAAGCCATTACCCTTCATAACCTAAGCATAAACGGGACCCTGATGAAAGGGTTTACTAGTTTTCCTCCCTGTTTAGGACATTAGACCCTTAATATACACATAGAAGCTGTATATATTAAGATGCCTGTTCACACAGTCCACCGAATATTTCAATACTTTTTTCCCTTTCCCTTCTACTCTGGGTGCCAAATCACTAAAGTCCATGCTGCATCAGTAAATTGTTTAACTCAAACAGAGCTTAGGGGGCTTCCTGGTGGCGCAGTGGTTGAGAATCTTCCTGCTAATGCAGGGGATACGGGTTTGAGCCCTGGTCTGGGAAGATCCCACAGGCCGCGGAGCAACTGGGCCCGTGAACCACAACTACTGAGCCTGCGCTCCGCAACAAGAGAGGCTGTGATAGTGAGAGGCCCGCGCATCGCAATGAAGAGTGGCCCCCGCTTGCCACGACTAGAGAAAGCCCTCCCACAGAAACGAAGACCCAACATAGCAAAAATAAATAAATAAGTTAATTAATTAAAAAAACATACTCTCCATTCTTTATGCGCTCAAAAAAAAAAAAAAAAACAGCTTGGTTAAGGGTCTAGGCCAAAATAATGTCACTGACCTGTGAATAAGCGTGCAGGCCTGACCGGCAAAGGGGATTTAAAAGACACAAGATTAGAGTTCCCACGGAAGTGGAAAGGAAGGCTTCTACTCTTCAGAGAGACCTGCTGTCATTTTTCCACTGTCCCAGATGGTGAGAGTTATATACCCCTTGACCTGAGCCCAAGACGATGTAAGAAAAAAACAAAGGGATAAACAATATCTGCTCAAAGAAACTGAGCAGAAGCCTATCCCCAATGCTTAAGTACAAGACAAACTTTCCAGACAAGGATGCCTCGCCTGACCCTGTTTTCTACACTATGGTTTACAAGGTAACTGAAAAAAAATCTCGTAAGAGACTAGTTCAAGGTATCCCACGATACCTGGAAATGACAATACTAGATTTAAAGGACTTTGAACGCAGTGATTTTTTGTTTTTTGGTTTTTTTTGGTAAGGAGTAAACCAAGGCCAAGATACGTCCATATGCATACGTAGTACACGCTGAATGAACGTGGATGGACAGGTACTGGCGGAGGCAATCGCTGGGCACTGGCCACTGATCAGACAAAGTAACATCTTGGGGGGAAAAGCCATGCCTGCCAAAGAGAATCAGAGCTGGGGATCATAGTTTTCGATCTAGCCCTCTGTCAACAGCACAAGAAAGGGTCTTCTTAATTTGCAAGTTAAACACGTCTCCAGAGTGCAGGAGTCCATCTCTGTTTATGGAAGGGTGCTTGAGCTCTCATTTCAAAATGGTCTGTCTTAATAATGCAAGTAACAGAGCACAGATGGCAGCCTTTAACACCGAAGAAGCACTTGGCAAGTGAGAGTGGAGGGAGTTTCTAGTAAGTCACATCACGTAGAGAACTGTGCACTCCCAGTGACCTCAGTACGGCGAGCCCCATCCTAGCCCTGTCTATGGAAATGGGATGGGTCTGAATTTTCTGGGCAAAGAACAGGACTCCTCTTCTTACCCTACTTTTGGCTCCCCTGCATCTGACAGCCTACGGTGAAGATGAGGCGTTCCCTTCCCCTTTGTTTACCCCATGGGAAGGAAACAGGAAGTGAAAGATAACATGTATGGAATACCTCCAATCTCCCAGTCCCTGAGGAAGGTCTACATACCCAGCTAGGGAAGTTATATTTTCTCCTTTTTACTGAGGAGAGAACTGATGTTCAGGAACGCTGAGTAACTTGCCCAAGGTCATCGAGCCAAAAGTCGCAGTGTCAAGATTCAAACCCAGTTGTCTCTCCCGAAGCCACATTCTTTCCAGGGGAGGCAGTCTGGTTCTGATCATGCCTATCCTACTCAAGGTTCCAGCAAAATTTCAGAACAATGCTTTTTGATTCATACACTGTGGCAACCAGTCAGCAACAGACCCTAGTGCCAGAGAGCGCCTTGCTCAGGTCATAAAAATAAAAAGGTTTTGCAGTCGCAGAGGCAGTAAAAGCTGTCACAGCGCTCACAGACAAGGAGGAGGTTGCCCTAATACCAGCTACATCCTGTGGTTTTTGGCAGTCACGGCATTAATAGCTTTTTCATGCCTGATGACCATTAACAGGTCACTTCTCAATGTTCAATGCCCCATTTCCTTTAAGTTCCCACGCGTGTTCCATTTACTGTCCTTTTCTTTCTCTTATGTCCTAATCATTCTCTTATTTTCCAATAGACACTCACCAGGTTCTCTTAAATTCCTGTGGAGTCTGCAGTTTTCAACAGGATCCAGTCCTCCAGGAAGATTGGAAAAGTACGGTACGTCTTGGAAGAAAGATGTCTCGATCAACACTTAGAACGCGCTTGTCAGACACACGCCGCATCCTCTGCTGGGGATTCACACTCCCCGCCCCTCCTCATTTCACTGCAGCCTCCTTTCCCTTCATTTCTTACCCATTTCTCCCTTCCATTGGTCCTTCTATTTTTCCCTTTTCATTTTCCTCTACTCATTTTCTCTTTCCATCGTTCTCCCTTTCACTTAAATTGCCCGCGTTCTTTCCTTCACCGCTTCTCTTCCTTTTCTATTCTTAGAGGCCAACCAGTTCAGTTTGAAAAACACAGGTGTTGATGTCACACAAACCTGGTTCAAAAGCTCATTCTTACACTCAGTGTGCCCTTGGACGAGTAACCACCCTGCTCCTTCCTTCAGTCTTCCCGTCTGTAAAGGATAGTTGTCAACTGTATTCATGGCTAGATCTGCATTTTAAATGAGATCATCTGTGTAAATTCAGTTCAGGGCTTTGTATGGAAGTAGGACAATGCCCCCGACTTCTGCCCTGTCTCCTGTCTTGCTGTTGTGCATCCTACCTTCTCTCCGTTCCTCTCCTAGCTGTCGTCTCTGGTCCTGGCTCAGCATTCAGCTCAGCTAATCCCCCTCACTGTGATATGGTTTCCCTTTGGCTGACTTCTCCTCATGGTCAACACGCCTCTATTCTGAGTCCATCCTTGTGTGGAAATAATTAGACATCACAGAACATTGCACACAGACAAAACATTCAGGCACCACAGCGACATGCTGATTCTAAAGAACAGTAAGAACAACAATATTAAATATTTCTGGACCATTCTGAATTATCCATGAAGAATGAGGAGCTTAGGATGAAAGAATGGCCAGGCTGCCCTGTACCTCCAGGAACCAAATGTGTGACTGAGAAGGAGCCTACCTCATAGCACACTCATTACCTGCCCAGATAACGAAGATGACGATATTTTTTAAATTGAAAGTTTTCAAAATTTGTGAGTAATATTAACCCCTGGCTCTTAGATTACTTTTTGGTGGACATAACTCTAATCTAAGGAGAACAATTTAGGAGGTAAACCTTCCACAAAAACTTCAGACTCGTACCTCTCCTTTCCATAAAACATCGGACCCCACTCAGAGACACTGACTTGCATTGCTGCACATGGTGACCTCTGCTACGTAACTGCATCGTGTTTATTTCCAGGCCTCTGTAGCCCATGCATCTTTTGGTAGTTCTCAGCCTGACCTGCCATTTCCATGTCTCAGACTTCTCTTGTCTTTATTTTCTCTGAGTCCTCGATTTCCCTCTGCCCTTGTCTTAACTGAACTTTATCCTGTTAGTTTCTGATTACTTGTCCAATTTGTTGAGGTCATTTCCAATTCTAATCGCATCCCCCAAGGCTTTAGCCTTCACTTTAGATTCAGCCTCATCTGTGAGCTTAATGAGTGTGTGCTGTTGCTGCATCCAAGTCACTGATGACAGTCTTAACTAGAAGTGGATCCAGGACTGGGCCCTGTGCAACACCATTTTTACATGTTTACTTGTCAGAAGAAATGTATGTGCAGATGCCTTAATGATATTTAGAGAACATAAGCTTCTCTTCTCTTCAGAATCTAGGGTTATTTGGGTAGAATTTGTGACATTTTTGGCATTTCAAGTCTGTAGTTCCTTACAAGCCAAATTAAATAATCGAAGTCACTGCTCAAAACATAACTTTCTTTGTTTAAAAATGTCTCAGTATTTTGAATATAAAAGTCAGTACCTATTTTCACTATTTCTTCCCTGGGAATCACTCATATGCACCCTCAGCCTTGATGAGGAGGGCAAGGCCCTGGCTTTCAGTTCTACCCTTGCCATTCAGCATATGACCTTGGGGGAGTCACCTAACCTTTGTCAGCCTGGACCTTATCCTCACCAGTAAATGCCTTCCAGTCCAAGAGGCTGTGATTCTCTCGTGATGAAGGGCCTTATCATTCTCAGTGACAAATTGCTACACACATTTTTTGATTATAAGCTTTTCCCATGACACTTATATATGATGTTACAACTCTGAATACATTTAAGAAGTAAGAGTTAGGTTAGCTCTACCCATCATCTGGAATTTATTTGCCAAAAACACATGTTTATCTGCTTAGGCGTGACTTCTCCGTGCATTCTCAAATACCTGAATGTTAGGTATGTGTGAGGTGCCCTGACGCTTGTCATTTCCTTGTGATATCACTAACAACCACTATTCTCTTGCAGAATTCTCACTTGAAGAATGAGAAAACTGAGGCCCAGACTGTTTTAGTGACTGTGTAGGGCAACAGAGCTTGCTTGTGGTGAAGTTCGGGCTTGAACTTGGGTTTCTGGGCACAGAGTTCTGTACTCTTTCCATATGGCATGCTCCCCTTCCAGGTAAATTACTGTTCAAACTCAGTATAGTATATGATCTAAAAGAAAATACCAACAATTATTTCAGCAATCAACTAAAATGCCTCCCCACGCTATGGAGGACCATCTCTTTTTCAATGATGAATGATCATCAACTCAGCTGGTGGAGACGAAAGTAATTCTAAATTTCTTACACCAGGGATAGGTCAATCATTTTCTTTAAGATATTTGGCTCTAAATTAATTCTACATTTCTTACACTAGGGATAGGTCAATTATTTTCTTTAAGATATTTGGCTCTAAGTCTGGAAACAATCAATTTTTTAAAAGTCAAATTCTTGGTACTAATTTCTTCACAGAAATAAACAATTTCCCCTTTCTTCTCTCCTCCTCCTCTTTCTTTTAAGCCCAGGGCTTAGGTTTTCTTTTTTCTTTCCTTTTCTTTTTTTTTTTTTTTCCCCCACTTGATAATAGATTCGGCCTCCAGGTAGGAGGAATGATGTCAACAGCCCCCCTTTCCTGACCTTCCTTAACATTTCTACCCTCTGACTCACTGATTTCTCTGATTCACCTGAATTTTCCTGCAAGACAAGTCGTACACAAATAAATATTTAAACAGCAGGGGAAAAGGTGGGGGGGCATCTAAAGACCTAGTTGTGGAGTCTAGGGAAGAGTAAAAAGAAAGACGTATGTTTGAAGGAACGATTAGAAGAAATTTCAAAGCATCATTTCACCTCAGAAATTTGTATTCTTCTAGTCAGTCACCTTTTTTTTTTTTTTTAATCCCCCCAAACAATTCTCACTAATAAACAAGGGAGTAGTCTGCAATGCTTGCTCCACGGAACAAAAAACCAGAACCTGAAACAGCAGTAAATCATAAGAGGTTAATGATTAAGTTCCTCTCCCTGAAACTACAAAAGAATAATGCAAAGAAATACACGTAATGTTTCTAATGAGAGGCTTGTGAACAGAAGCACCTGCCCTCTCCTTGCTGAGACCTTCCTTTATTACCCATTTTTCCTCCTCCAACTCTATCCATTGTCTTAGTTTCTTCTTCTTTAAGATTCTCAGAACATCTGCCTCAGTGTCTCTCCCAGACAGGAAGAAAGGAGCTGATATTCTTTTCATATGTTTTACATAGATTATCTCATTGAATCCTCATTGTAACTGAATGCGGGCGGGC
>NW_006781377.1:2856794-2864172 GCF_000442215.2 Lipotes vexillifer | reverse complement strand
GGGAGGGGGGTGGGTGGGATATTATTTCAGCAGATACTCCCTAAGGTGACTCCTACTGAGTTACTACTACCTTGTGTAATCTCCTTCCCTGGAGCTTGTTTCTAACCAACAGAATATGGCAGAGGTGATAAGATGCTACCCCCTTGGTTAGGTTATGTTAATGGCAAAGGTGATGTGACTGTCACTTTCATGACTATGTTATGTTACATGAGTTTCTTCTTCACAGACTAGGGGGAGAGACTCTCCCACTGGCCTTGAGGAAGCAAACAGCATGCTGTCAACTGCCTATGGAGAGGACCACAGGGCTGGGGCCTGTGTGTGGCCTCTAAAAGCTGAGGATCGCCTCTAGCCCACACCCAGCAAGAACCTCAGGCAAGTAGCCACAAGCGAATGAATTCTGCCAACAAAGCAGAGTAAGCTTGAAGTGGATTCTTCCTCACCCAAGCCTCCAGTTGAGAACACAGCATGGCCGACACTCTGACTGCAGCCTTGTGAGATCCTGAGTTCAAGACATGCCCGGACTCCTGATCTCCAGAAACTGTGAGATAACAAGTGTGGGCTGCTAAAGTCACCAGGTTTGTGGGAGTTTGTTACACAGCAATGGAAAAGTACTACAGTTGCTCTCTCCGCTTCATGGAAGAGAAAAAGCAAGCTTCGGAGACCCTAAGTGTGCAAGTTTTTGAGAACTTAACTAACTTTGTTGCAGTAGATCACACAGCCAGTAAGCAGTAGAACTCCTATTAAAACTTAAGCCGTCCTAAAGCTCAAAGGTCAAATGCTCTCTAATACAGCACGATGCCTTTCCACAAATCCCTGCTCATTAACTGGCACTGCTGACGGGATATCACCACCTATGGGCTATGATATGACTTCTGGCCGTTATGAACCTCTAACGTACATGGTCTTGAACGTTAAAATGAAAGAACTGAATTAGTTAGTTCCTCGCCCCATGCCCCCCTCCCTGGCCATCATGTAGAGGGATGCTCCCCCCTGCTCACCCTTTAGAGAGAGGAAAGTAGGAGACCAAATGGGGAAGGGCAGAATGCAGGGGGCTGCCTGACGAGCACTGGACAGAGGTCCTCACCCACTCAAAAGGGGAATTCAATGAACGTTCTCCAAAAGAATTGCTCCACCTAGGAAAAAGCTCTGAGGGTCCCAATAATGAGCCTCCCACCAGGAATACCCCAGAGGCAGAAGCTCAGGGCTGACGAATAAGGTTCCACCCTTTGGGTCAATACTGGGTAACGATGAATTCCGCAGCCTCACTTCAATAACATTTGCTTTGGGTGGCATGAGAGAACGCTGGCAGCAGGCTGACTTTGAGCCTGGCAAGTCAAGGAGCATTGGTTCAGATATCTTAGGGGCTGTTTGTTTGATGTGGATTATAAAGGCTGAACTTTCATTGGTTAGGCTTGGCTGGACCTGCCTGCCGTTGGGCAGCGTTGGACTGTACATTATACGCACCTCGGTTAAATGACTGGAACGGTAATAAACTAGGTGTATCAAAATTTTGACATGCCAAATTACATGGGAGCAGAAAGGGACTAGTATAAAGCTCAGCTCGCTCCAGTCCATCATAACTCTCAATTTCTACAGCACAGCTTCAGAAAGAGCTCGAGAGTTGAGGACCGATCCCATGCCAGACCCAGGGCTGAGTGCTGTGAGGAGAACAGGGGTGAGACATAGCCCTCACCACGCCCCCCACTCCAGAGTCTATAATCAAGTAAGATAGAGAAGGGTGTACGTCAATAACTAAGCAACCTTCCTTACAGTTGGAATTTGCCATCTTTGGAGCAGGAAACAGTGAAGGGCACAGCCAGCCCCCACTTTAATGCAGTCGATTAGATGACACCAAGTCACTTGGAAGACCAGGTAGCCGGTGTGAAAGGCCTAAGGGACAGACTGTCATTTGCTGTAAGAACTCCTAGAATTTCCAATTCCCTTCCACTGCCACAAACAGCTTCTTCTTTGTTGAAAGATCTTATTGCAAGTACCTCCTGTGATAGCAGGCAGGGTCTAGTTGAAAAGGCGTGTGAGATCAATGAACACTTCTGGACTTTATCATCTTCACCTTCCAAGAAAAAGGCATGCATAGGCAGTGTACAATGAGAACTTTAGAATATGGATAACAAATCCTGGCCCTGGAAGATCTTGTTGATCGAGCTAAGGAAGACTAAATTACCTGCTGAATTTTAAATACCTAAGAGGCACAGGAGACGTGGGAGCCTTATGGTTGAATACCCTTGAGAGTCCAATATTCTCCTGTAACTCATTTAGCATGGATGCTTTGCGTGGTTGACATTACAAGGGAGAGAAGGAAAAGAGAGGAACAAGAAGAAATAACCTGGGAAGAATAACGTAACAGACAACAATACTAGCTTTAATTAAACACTGGTTTGAATCTTGGCTCTGCCAATAAATTAACCATATGATCTTGGGCAAGTGACCTACTATCTCTGAGCTCAGTTTCCTCATTTGGAGGGGCCATTCCTGACCTTGCCAGGGGCTTACTAGGAACAAGCAAGATAACGTACGTAAAGCCTGTAGCATGAGGTTTTACATACAGTGGACACTCAAAAAGTTATTTTTGGAAGGAAGGAAGGAAGGCAGGTGAGAAGACAGAAGACAGAAGGAATACTGGTTTTTCCGTGATTATTTTCAGGCTTTCCTCTGAAGCTTCTCTGATTTATCTACCTTTCACTTTCTCCATAGAGGCTCTAAAAGAGCCAACTGTTGCTGAGGACAGATGGCTCGTGGTTCCCAGGAGCGGTTCCAGGACCGTAAGTGCTTAGTGAAAAAAAAAAAAAAAATTAAAAAATCAACATGGTGTGATATGTATGGAGACATGCTACAGAAAATTTAAACAATTTTCTTTACTATCACTAAAGAATCTTAGAGGTTATATTTTTCTACTGTGCATTATAACTTTTCAAGATGATGATATAGTAGATAGCATCTCCCAAGTGGACTTGACAGGGACCAGTTTTTCACTGTGGATCACATGAGGCTAGGGTTCCCTGGAATACCCATTTGAGGAACTCTGATTTATATCAAGACAGTGGGCAGTAGTGGGCACCAAACTGGGGGTAAAAGTCCCCAGAAGAGGCTGTTGGGAAAATATTCTGGAAGAAGAATGCCACCTTTCTTATCAGTTAAGCTGCCCTAATCACTCAAACCTCTGGCCCTCTGTTTTCTCATTTGTAAAATAAGGGGCTGGAGACACATATTCGAAGTACCCTTCTAGCTCTAACGGTTGAACATTTCCATGGGGATGTGAACTATATGGTTAAGGATTCAAAAATTATACACGTTACTAAGTCCCTTCTTAGATAACCAGCAATTCCCTTCCAGGAGGCCTTCAGTGGTACTCACCAAGCACCCACCATGAGCTGTGATCTATGATAAAAGCTCTATACTCCAGATTCTTCTAACTGATTGTTAATGCAAGAACTCCCCTTGCGAACAAAGTAGAAATGGAAAGAAATCACTTTGGCCTGGCAGTCAAGGCCCTCAGGGTCTCTCCGTTTTGTATTCGCCATCTCTCAGTAATCCTGTGCCCACCATGTTCCACCGGTCCAGGTAGAAGCCCCCCTCCTATTCCATTATTCTACTCATCTTCTCACTGGGCCCCAGCCACGTGCTTTCCTCTTTCTTTCACAGCATCACCTTGCCTGTGATCCGCTTCCTCCTCCGTCAACATAAACTCTGTTCTTCCTTCAGGATACCAGTCAGGTCACAAAAAGCCTTCCCTGATCCCTCTTTTTTTCTCTCTCTCTCTCACTTGAAATTTAACAGACCTTATTCCTGTGTGTACTCTCACTAAGATGAGAAAAAATTCCCTTTGCACGTATGTCGATTTATCTTTCCAACAAAATCTTAAGGATTAGAGACTCAGGTCTACCAGCCACGCACTTTTCTCTCTGGAGTACTGAACAAGGAAGTATGTCTCATAACCATCAATTGGCAAGTGGGGGAAAAGTGCCACTTCATTTAGTTCAGTAACTCCCAACTCCCCCAACCCCCTTAGTTCCTTGGGTGTGCCTCAGTCACCTTCTCAATGAGGTCTTCTTTGGCTACTTATCTAGAATTTCAACACCCTCCCTGTTACATTTCATTAATCCTTCCTTTCTTTATTTTACCTCTTTTGCGTTTATCTCTATCTAACATACTGTATAATTTACTTAGTTCCTATGTTTTCTGTCTCCCCGGCTAGAATGGATACTCCATAAGAGCAGAGAGTCTTGTCTCTTGGGCTTGTGACTGAATCTTAGCGCTAGAGGACTATATAAGTGCCTGGTGCATAGTAGGTGCTCAATAAATTTTTTTGCATCAGTAAATTAATGCAGAGAATGCCATTTAACCTAAAGGGTTTATATGGCCTTTTACTCTGCTCTTCTATCTACCAAACCTTTCCACGAAGATGGGATCTTTCCACTCAGTAAGGGGAAAGTCTGGTTTGAAGCACATCCACCAGTGCCAGAGGAAAGGGAATGAAAGAGATAGTTGGAACATACTGCTTGTCTGAAAAACCTTGAGCTAAGCTGCTGTAGACCTCCTAAGCCAAGGTAGGGACAGGACCCAGGCCAGGCTGGCATGTGGGAGAAAAGAGAGAGGATGACAAGACTGATTTCCTCATGCAAAGAGAAAGGGCGATGTGGACCCAGACGTGTGCAAAAGGAACCAGACAGCATTCAGGCAGAAGCACACACACGTCTCTGACAGTGAATATGTTCTCCATTAAAACAGGGCGTGTGATCAATCAAGTGAGTCATCAGCCACGTGTAGACAGGTGGGCCTCCAACATCTTTCCCCCAACCTAGTGGGGGAAAAGAGCCTAAAAAGATGTTTAATTTTTTTTGAGAGAGAGACAGAAATGAGAGGAGAGGGGGAAGAAAGATATCTCAGTGCAGACTTTGACAGGAAGTGGCAATACTAGTTTTACATTCTCCAGCAGGCCAAGCATATAATGGTGGTTCGGTGAACGCTGGTGAATTGGGTGGCTGGTGTTGATTTTATAGGCATTAGGCGAAATTCTGGGACTAAAATAAAGGCCAGCGTAAAGTCCATCCGTTTCACTGGGCTGCAGGAGCTACTGCTGATTTTCCTCACTCAGCCCAAGTATGACCCTAACTCCTCAATATGAACTCTTCCCTACCTATCTTCTAACCATGCTCAAAGCTGTTCTACATCAGAAGCTGCTTTGAGTGCCAGCACATGGCCATTAGTCCCATGGCCCATGCAAACTCTCCATGAGGTTCCGACAGACCCACGCTCTTCTGTGATTTGATATTTGCATGATCCTGGGCCAGTTATTTAACCTCTTCAGATCTCAGTTTCCTCATCTATTAAACTGGGATAATATTTACCCAGTGGGAAGTTGTGTGGATTAAATGAGATAATTTAGGATTTCATTTACTTAACCTTTGCTGAGCCTTTACTATGTTCTGGGCTGTGTTATGCACTAAGGATACAGAGATTAAGGATTCAGTTCCTGCTCTTCGGGAACTTGCAGTCGGGAGAAAGAGACACAAACACAAGCAAGTACAATATAGTGTGATAAGCGTGTGGATGAAGGTATGTGTCCGTTGGTTCTGGAACACACATACTCAGTTTCTAATCTAGCCTGCAGGGAGGTCAGGAAAAGCTCACCAAAGTGCTGAACTGAGCCCTGAAGGGTCATTAAGAGTTAGCCAAGTGGAAAAGGTCTGGGGCAGTTGACCCTTCTAGACAAAGGGAAAAGCACATTAAGAGCCTGGAGGTGAGCGTCTAGCAGATTCAGAGAACCACAATCAGTTTCTTATGGAAAGAAAGTTGGGCTTAGGTTGAGGAATGATGGAAAATGAGAAGGAAGAGAATGGCAGGAGCCTGGAGCCAGAACATGAGAATCAGAGCTTCTCAGCGTGGCTTTGAGTTTTCATCCTGATGTCACTGGAGCGCTACTGCAGAGTTTGAGTCAGGCAACAGACATGAATACTTTTATGTTTTAGGAGGATCTCTCTGACACTGTGTGAAGGCTAGATTGGAACAGGGCTAGATCAGAGTCAGGGAAAGGAGGCAGATGCAGTGATCCATGCAATAAATAACAAAGGCAAGAAGAGAGGAAAGAAAGAGATGAGGTGGATAACAGGTGAGGGATAGATGAGAAAGAGAAATCACCTAGAATGACTCCCAGGTTTCTACCTTGATAATTGGGTAGACACTGGTGCCAAGGTTAATTCAAGAAGAGGAGATGAGAGTTTTGAGTTTGGTGGACTTGAGGTCTCTATGGGATATAAGAGTAAAGGTGGCTGAGCACCTAAGTCCAGGGCTCAGGAGAAAAATCTGGGTATAGACGTTTTTAAGCCATCACTCGTAGGCATGGGTTGTCCATAAAGTCTATGTAGATGGGTCTGTGATGAGACCAGAGCCCTGGAAGTACACCAGTGAATAAGGGGCGGCAAAGTGAGAACAAGGGTGAAAGGTAAGCCAGCAAAGGAAGGAGAGACAAGACAGAGAGGAAGTTGCAAGAAGGAAAGAGGGATCACCAGTGTCAGCTCTCAAAGAGAGGTCAGAAAGGGAATAA
Source organism: Lipotes vexillifer (assembly GCF_000442215.2). NCBI lineage: Eukaryota > Metazoa > Chordata > Mammalia > Artiodactyla > Lipotidae > Lipotes > Lipotes vexillifer. The sequence continues at coordinate 2,857,610 of NW_006781377.1, read as the reverse complement.
GTCGATTTACTGGATTGAGAGCCAGGAAGCCACAGCAGCACTAGGAAGGGCCATTACAACGGAAGCACATTATGCGGTGTTAACTCGAGACAACTTCCATTCTGCTCATCAAGTGTACACAGTGTCAACACTGTGACTTTATATTTATCATTGGAAATAAGTCTATCTCTTAAAATTTTTTTTTATTAAAAAAATTATTCTATGAGGTTAAGAATACAACATGAGATCTACCCTCTTAATAAATTTTTAAATGCGTAATACAGTAGTGTTACTATAGGTACAATGTTGCACAGTGGATCTCCAGAACTTACTCACCCTGTGTAACAGAAACTTTATGCCCATTGGTTAGTAACTCCTCATTTGCCCCTCCCCCTCAGCCCCTGGCATCCACCATTCCCCTCTCTGATTCTATGAATTTGGCTGTTTTAGAGACCTCCCATCAGTGGAATCATGCAACGACTGTCCTTCTGGGACAAAATATTCACATTGTTGAATATTGCATGATTTCCTTCTTTTTTTAAGGTTGACTAATATTCCACTGTTTCTAATAAGTACGTCTCCATCCAGTAGGCGAGCTTTGTCTAGAATCACTAACTGGTCACACGCATTGTCCATCTTTTCCCCTTAATGCAGTAGGTCTACGGTTCCTTTACCCTAGAATTTCTATTTGTTGAGCCAGGCTCAGGACTAAGTATCTGCTTTTGTCAAGAATCACCAAGAAAAGAGCTGCATAACTCTGCAACCTCCTTCCTGCACTCCCCACCCACTGACTCTCAAAACACAAAGGGGCTGCACCTGTGTTTCCAGCTCTTTCCC
>NW_006781377.1:2824318-2856751 GCF_000442215.2 Lipotes vexillifer | reverse complement strand
TCTTTCCCTCTGTGACCCGGAAGCAGAGGAACGCTGCCCTGGTGGCCAGGCTGCTCAACAGTCCTCACTGCTTGAGTGGCTCCATGGGAACCCACAGATAAAAGGCGTGAGAGAAAAGGGAGATGCTATTTCTGGGATTATCATGATAAGAGGTGTAATGAGAAGCTCACTGCTGGGCTAGACAGAAAGAAGGAGGTGGAGGCAGCAAGGGAAAGAAAGGCTTCCTTGGTTTCTTTGCAAAGAAGCTGTAGGAAAATATTTGAAAATGTGTGAATGGTGAGAAATAAGTAGGAAACTGAAGAATGAAAGGCTTCAGTGCTGGTTAACTAATCCCATTTGCTTGTTTGTATGTGAAAGACCAAAGGGAGGATCTTGACATAAAGGACATCTTTTAAGAAACCTGTTGCTAATACTTTCCATCTGAGGGTCTCTGCTTAAACTTTCAGATAACAGCCTTGCAGGGTGATGTCCACAAGAAGATGGACAGGGCAGCTTAGCCACTGGCTCCCCTAAACTACTTGCTGCCAGTGAGTCAACTGGTTCTGTTTCTGACAGTTAATTTTCATTTTCGCTGAGTTCCTGTAGATAACAAGGGCTGACTGTGTTCTCCTTTGTCGCTGAAACTGCTAAAGGCTCGGGAGTCCAGTTTTGCCCATCCTGCTGGTGTGTTTTGCTTTTTTTGGGCTGGAACTGTCCCGATAACTAAGGTCCTGGCCTCCCTGTCCACTCATTACCATGGTAATTACAATGAAGTAAGGCTAGGTTTGCATCCAGTTCTGTAAAGCCCAGTCCGAGGCTTAAGAACAGTTTTTAGGTTGAGGATGACATTCTGGCCCAGGTTCTGGCTATTTCCTTCAAGGTCTGCAAATAAGAGAAACAGAGGCTTCTAACTGTCAGAGATGGTAGCAACAACATTTTGACTGAGGAAATGGAATTAGGAATGTCAGGTTCCCACAGCCTTCTCCCTATGAGTCAAAAAAATAAACAAGTAACTCCCCTAAGTTGGGTCAGTGGTTTTATGTGCTTAGTTGGAGCACACTCTTTGAGAAACGTGGAGAGGCTAGAAATGAGTGTGGTGTCAGTTACATGCACCCACCAGGCACAAGATATCCAAGGTATTCAAAACCCACCCAATTTGCATCTCTCCTTCTCTGTACCAGCAAACCTGTGGGCCAAACGTCTCCTCTTTTCTCAGGTTTGTTCTCCTAAGAACAGAACCTGGCTCGGCCCAGAATAGAGCTGCACAGCCCAACCAGCGATGATTATACTCAATGCCTGAGGCCAAAGCGAAAATGTGCTGGGCACCGTTGGCAAACATGGAGCATGAGGCTTGAATTTCAGAGCTACAAGAATTGATGGGGAAGGAGACAGCCATCAGGACACTTAGAAGCCAGAGCATTAATCCACACTGCCCCCCTGCCCCCCACCCCCATGGAACATGAGTGGGATCAGATCCTTCCTGTGCCGCATTCAGTGGTGTGTGGTAGTCAGTATTGTCTCCGGAGTCTGCACGGTCCAAATCCTGGCTCTTCCACCTCCTAGCTGTGTGACCTTCAGAAAGCCACTAAACCTCTCTGGGCCTCATGATTTTTTCATCTGTGGTTTTGTCTTAAATAATGCTCCATAGGGACGTTGTGAGGGTTAACATGAGTCAATATAAAGTAATCTGCTTAGAACAGTGCCAGGCCTATAATACTGACCTATTACAGAAGTGATAGCTATTACTAACACTGTTACCTGTCAGCTAGGGCTCCTGTCTCTTTAGAAGAATTGGCACAAACTAGGGTTTTGACTCCCCAGATCTTCTGATTTCTTCCCTTCACTTCCCCTGCTTTCTGCCCTGGGTGGTGTCTACACTATTCTTTACCCCTTTTGAGAAATTTCCGCCCTTTCTCGCTTCTCTGGTAGTGCCGACCCTTATCTCAGTTCTCTCTTGCTTTCTCCACCTGTCCGTCCATTTTCCCTCACACTCCTTTCTTGGAGAACAGGATCCAGCACACTGCAGGCACTAATTAAAAATTCGTTGAATGAATGGCAAACCGGAGCAGAAACATACAATATAGTCCCAGAATACAGTAGTGACTTCAAAATTTAAAAAGGAAAATAAAAACGCCTATAAATTTTTTCTAATTTTGAAGGACGGGATCACAGAGAAAGAGGTAAGTGATCAGTTACAAGACAATATCCAGAAACACAGAATAAAAAATAAGAAGAGGCTGGCTCCCAGTGCGGTGGGGAGCCCTGGTGGTCTGAGTGTGTGCAACCGTGACATTGATGTGTAGGCGACACTGCTTGACTCCAGCCACCCATGTCTCTTCCATGAAAGAGACACAAATAGTCAAACTGCATAAGGCAGTCAAGGCTTTTCCCTGAGTGCTCAGAAGCCAGGCCCCGAGGAAGCCTGCCCTCCGCTGTTATTTCGTGAATGACTAGAAAGGCCAGAGAAGCAGGGCAGTGGAAAAATTCAACCTCCCTTTCCAGCCCCCATCCCAGAAGTTAGCTGTTAACAAAGCCCATGGGGCCAATGACAGAGCCACCCCATCTAGGAAATGAAGTTCTAAAAATAAGCAATTCTTATAACTAATTAACGAATAAATAGATGTCACTAAAAATATGCCACAGGCAGAACACTGTGAAAAATCCAAAGGTGTACTTGAAACCACAGACTGTTGGAACCAGAAGATCTGGGGGATTTAATGCAACCCTCTTGCTTTATAGATACGGAAACTTGAAGCCCAGGGATCTTAAGTGACTTGTCCAAGGTCATCCAGCAGATTGATGTCAGAGCCGAGACCTGATAGGCCAAGGGGCGTGCACTTGCCTATTTCTGGGGGTTTAATGCCAACCGAGAGCAGAGGAAGAAGACAAGGAAAGAGCTCGGGAACTTCCACGCCAGCAGACTGGCTTCAAAGATTCAGTGAAAGTTCAGGACGGGATTGAAGAAGTAACTCGGGAAGGAAATGGAGCAACAAAACCCACCAGGCAAACCATTTGCTGTCCTGGAGTGAGTGGTTATTAAAGTGTCCCGGGGAATTGGGGATGTTCCGAGACTCAGCTCTAAAGGGCCAAATAGCTTTTTCATGTTCTAAAAGCTGCTTGAGCTCTCCGAGAAGAACGGCACAGGTGCTCATCTATTATTGAGCATGTTTAAAAAGGCATTTAGGAAAGAGCACCAAGAGACAGATTTGCAATACAACGTCAGTCCCAGGAGGGCTGCGCTTGCTTAGAGAAGGAGCAGAGTTCACGTTCAGCGATACGGGAAGAGCCACCATGGGCAGGTGTCCTGGCGTTCCTGGGAACACCTCTCGGTGTCCCCCCTCCGGCAGGTGCCCGGAAGTGAGTGATGCAGGGGGCGAACGCCAACAAGCGCAGCCCCCCCTACTGTCAGCTTGCTCAGATCGGTGAGCCGTGGCCAAGATCTTGCACCTTGTGTGTCGGGGGGGGGACCGCATGGTGGGGGAGGGATTTTGTAACACCTACGTCTACATACACAGTTTCTAAATAATGAAATAATATATAGCACTAAAAATTATGTGATAAATAGACGAATACAAATAGATAATAGATCAATTAATGGCTTGATAAATATTGAATGATATATTTTCTATCATATTTATATTTTTAATACTTTAATGATACGTACTTATGGCATACCATTCACAGCACATTGTTAAAGGACAGTGTAGGTTACAAAAATGGGAATGTATATTACTATCCCGATTTTACAAAAATATGCACTTATATTTATAAAACACATTTATAATCTAGAAGAGCACAGAGGAAAAAAGATTGGAATGATAGAAACCAAAATGTACATAGAAATTATCCCTGGGGGGGGAGAATTTGAGGTGAATTTTATTTTTTTCTTTACGTTCTTGTCTATTAACTTTTTCTCAGTGAACAGCTACTATACTTTTGGATCAGACATAAATAACAAATATCATTACATAAAAGAGAGGTTTATTACTCAAGATGAAACCAGACAGCGCCTAAAATTCTCATCTGCCCCCTAGGGACTACAAGGTGAACTGCAAAAAGCAATCAAAAGGCTGTGTCCGCTCCATTTTTACCTGATTCCTTAATCCTGAATGTACCCATTTCCAAGGTGTATACATTTTTGTTTTTACACAGGGACTGAATCTTTTCTGAACTCATTCCTGTTCTACAAGTTGCAAACTCCAATGGCTGTAAGAACGAGGTAGATCATTAATAAAAGGGATGGGACACCTGGAGGGTATGTATTGAATTGAGAGCGTGTGTTCCATCCAAAGGAGGCTCTACCTCTCAGCCCCAGCAGAATGTGAGCCCAAGGTGGCCACTCGTCAGATTTTTTTAGGAATCCACAAATCTGGAGTTTTAAGGTAATCTCTAAATTTGTAAGTGCTAAAGCCAATTTAATCTTAAATACACCACTCTTGGGCCACCTGGAACATGTCTATGACCCCCTCTTGGGCCCCCTGGAACATGTCTATGCCCCCCCCCCCCCAAAGCTGCCTGTGTTCTGTGAGTTTTATGACCTTTCCTGAACATCCTCACCAGGTCCTCATGTAGTGTCACATCGTGACCACAGGGTCAAATGGAGACAACTCAGGAAGTGAAATAATTTCCACAACAGCCGCAAAAGAATGTCATGGTCACTTGGAAGAGTAGATGAGGGTACATGACTTACTAAATGCAGTTCTAATTAAACAAAGAGGGTTAATGCTTTTCGGTTTTTCGGAAAAATCGAGCATAAATAGTGAAATGTTCACAGTCCAATGTGTCAAATTATAAAAATTCACGTCCATATTCTCTAAAACCTAGTAGTAATGGGAAAAATGGAAGATCAAATACTACCCACATTTGTCCTGCTGCTTGGAAGTGGGTCTGTAGTCTCAACACAGTATCTAGGCCAAGTTTAAGCAGAGGACCTATGGGCATCATTTGAAAGGTTTTTACTTTAAGTTGCCAGTTAAATTTCTAACAGCTGTTGGACATACTCCTTAGAAATTTAACTGTCATCTTATTTAAAATAAGAAATTGTAAACAAGCCCCGCTGGGGGCTAGTATTTCTAAGAGCCCCTTGGGGGGCTGGCATCGTGTGGTTGAGAGCCACCATACCCTATCTTACCACCTTAATGGCACTAGACGCCTTTTGAAGTGATGATATTTACTTATTTGTTGATGTGTTTGTTGTCTGACCTCCTCAGGAAGACAAAAATTCTTTGAGGGTGGGGAATTGGTTGGTCTTATTCAATACCGTTTCCCCAACACCTAGAATAGTGTCTGGTACTTAGTAGGGGCTCAGGAGATATTTCCTGAACGAACAACCCCAGACAATCAGCCTAATATCCTGGAGTTTCTGTAGCAGGGACTGAAGACCATAGATAATTCACAATCTCCTGGAGTGAGTGATACACGCCTTCACTCTTTCTTGCTGGGCTTCTGGCTCTATCCTCGACTTTGTGGAGGGATAAAGATTCAGATTTATTTCAACGCAAAAGGCTGGAGAATAAAATGAGAACAGAAAACGGTGACAAAGTGGGAGTCTTAAATATCCATTGAACAGATAACGTCTTTTCTCCTTGTGAAAGGGGAATGTCTGTGGTCAACTATCCCTCTGTTTTATAGGTCAAAACTCAGATTTCTGGGCCTCATACCTGGAGCTCTGGCAGCAGGACCTGAGAATCTGCATTCCAAATAAGTTCCCAGGTGACGCTGATGTTGCTGGTCCAGGGACCACACTTTGAGAATCACTGGTGTAAACTATAAAACGCCATGTGTCGGGCTTCCCTGGTGGCGCAGTGGTTGAGAGTCCGCCTGCCGATGCAGGGCACACGGGTTCGTGCCCCGGTCCGGGAAGATCCCACGTGCCGCGGAGCGGCTGGGCCCGTGAGCCATGGCCGCTGGGCCTGCGCGTCCGGAGCCTGTGCTCCGCAACGGGAGAGGCCGGAGCCTGTGAGCCGCAACAAGAGAGGCCGCGATAGTAAAAGGCCCGCGCACCGCGATGAAGAGTGGCACCCGCTTGCCACAACTAGAGAAAGCCTTTGCACAGAAACGAAGACCCAAGACAGCAAAAATAAATAAATTAATTAATAAACTCCTACCCCCAACATCTTCAAAAAAAAAAAAAAAAAAAAAAAGAAAGTTGAGGCAACATCTATTTACACTGCTTTGGATGAATCACTGTGTTAGGCAGAGGTGAGGAAGATATGATGCCTCCTGGCTTTTAAACTATGCCTCAGAGGTAAGTTCAAGAGTCCAAGGTTAAGGGGAAAGCATGAGCCAAGGCATATGTAGGCATAAAAGTACAAGAGGTTTGGAGAAGGGGTAGTTGCAATTATGCTGGTGTGTAGACTAAACGCAGAGAGCAGAAGAGGAAACAGGACGGGAAGGTAGGTCAGTCTTGACTACTGCGATTTGGGAACCGGGGTCTGGAACACACTTTGCCCTCTGGAAGCATTTCTCAAATTTCAGTCATTTGAGTTCCACTGTACCGATTCTTGCCACATCTGTGCACCACCTACACTATTTTTAATTACATTTGAAACAACCTTCTTTTGAAAAATATATTTATTAAAAAATTTCATATCATGACTGTAAATGTAAGACAAGTGTCACTTGTCAAAGATAGAAGATAACTATAAAGATAAACAGATTATTTAAATAAAAAAAATACTCATCCCTCTTAATTCATGTACCACAGTGAAACCCACAATCACACTTGGGGAAACACTGAAGTGACAGTGATGAATCACAGAAGATCAGTGGTCTTAGCTATTGGATCTTGCTTCTAGCTTCTCTTTTATATATTTGTATGTATTCATCTCAATGAACCTTCAGCTAGTTTGATATGAAATGCCCAAACTCCTCTCTCTTAGCTAGTTGAGCTCATAAAATATTTAATTGATTGTGTTTTATGTAAAACAAAGTTAAAATTTCATGTCACTCTCCTGGTAAGATTTGAAGTCTGTTTTGTAGGTCAGCTATTTTAAATTCCTTTTGGTGTTTCGACATTTCTCTGCACCTCCTGCAGGTGTCTGATCAATGGGGCTGCATGGCTGCAGTGTCACTGCCATGGTGGCTGCATTTTAGAAGACCTTTTAATGCAGAAGCAAACTATTTGCTAGGAAATCCATCCCGTCTATGTAATCAGGACCTAGACAACTATTTCTGTAGGTAGCTGTGGCCCTCGTTACTGGGAGAAACGTGTTCTGTCCTCACAGTTTGAGGAGATACGTTCTTGTTCTAGCTGAAAAAAAGAGGCAATGTATGCATGTATGTATTTTTAGGGATGTGTGTGTGTGAATGTGTGTTTAATAATAGGTAGTGAAAAGGTATAAGGATGTAGGCATGCAGAAAAGCTTTTCTGTTGTTGTTCTTATCTTTCTTGCCTCTCTCCCTCTTTCCATTCCTCCTTCCCTTACTTTTTCATTTTATAATCTTCTCATGAAAATATTACACTGCAACAGCCAATCACAGTTTAAGCCAACTCCCCCCACCTACCCGGTACAGGACCATTTCTGAACACTTTGTTTAAAAACTCTCATGTGGTAGTGCTCACGTATTTCCGTGGTGTGGTCTGTCCTCTGGTCTGCAAAACTATCCCCATTGGTAGTGCTACGCTTTGATGCCATTAGTCTAGTTATACCGTTATACTCCGTGTATCAAGGCAAAACATATATTGGACTTAAATGGAGCCAGACGTAAATATCTACACTCAGCTCTGCCACTCCTTAAGTGTATGACTTTGGCAAATCAAACAACTTCTCTGAGCCTCAGTACACTTACCTGTGCAATAGGAAGTAAGTTTTAATAGGAATCAAAATTAGGTCATATATGCTAAAACTCTTCATAAACCACATTCTTAATAAAGGGCCCAATAAATGTCAGATGTGCTAGTGCCAAATCTTCCTAAGATCCCTTGGTCTCAGGATAGAGTGTTTTAGAAATTGTACATCTTTCTCAGACCCTTTAGGGAGAATAGGTGTTTTTTCACTGTTCTATAAAGAGAATGCTGAGGTGGCTTAAACATCCACCAGAAATTCTACCCGAGGTAATATTCTATTCCTACGCCAGAAAGCTCCCCTCCTTATGGGATGAGTGAAAAAGATGGTACGCGTTATTATGAGAATAGCCAAAATTGACGATCTTAGAAGACATCATACACCAAACCTTTAGAGTAGAAAAACGTGAAAGGATATCTACAGAGTTTGGTGTAAACGGGGAATATTGCGCACTTTGAAAACACAGCTGTGGAGAACGGTCCTCTTTCCCTTGGGGTCTATCACTCTCTCCCGGACGTCTACTTGTGCTCTTCCCCTCTTTTATTTGTCTCCTCAAGACCACACTTTCATTCTCATCATTCCCCTGGCACAGATCTGTTTTAAGTTTAAACCTTCAGAACACGTAGCTGATGGAGCTAACACCTGGAATGCCTGTAGAACTGGCAATGGGCAGCCTTTATGGGCGGCAGAGAATACCTGGGTCACATCATCACAGAGAGCGAGAGCTGGAAGAAAGGGCAGGAGCTTGTCTCTCTCTCAAAATGAACTGAAATGTTCACCAAATTATGGACAGAAATCATTCTGACAGAGAAAATAATAAAATCACACCAAATAATCTTGAGTGCTATGGCTGCTGTGGAATGCTTGTATTCATGTTTTTTTTTTTTTTATTAATAGCTTTCATTCTTAAAGGCAGTTTATTTTCTTAATTGGCCAACACCTCCTTTCAACTCTTTGCACTGGGGGCCGATCAGCAGAGTTAACATGCCAAGGTCGGTGCTTCCCTCCCTATGCACACGAATCACTTCACCCTGGTCCCGGCCAGCTCTCATAAGTAGGTGTTGTGGAGAGAGAGGCTGTGCGTGGACTTGTACAAATCTGTCATCGCTGTAGGAAAACCTCAAAGCAGAAGATCTCCTGGTGATAGGTCAACAGAGGCATATGCTTGTAGATGAAGAACATTCAGATATTATAGCTTTAATGTCACACCTCAGACTTCAGGGCAAGTGTATACGCTATTAATGTATGCACAAAGTAGCCTGTTCGGTGGAAAATGCACCAAGGTATGAAAAGAGTTGTCCCTGCCATGATGGCCCGGACAGTCCTGAGGCACATCAGCCTGTGGGTATGTGAGTCAGCCAGCCAGATGCTGCCCCACTGGTGAAAGAAGGGGATCACTCTCCCTTCTTCCCGGGTCACTTGGGGCACAGAGAATGGAAACAGCACTAGAAACGATGTCATACCAAGCATGAGCCCTACTACCTCCTTAGGAACACGGGCCTGAATTTTACAAGCTTCCAACTCTCAAGAAAATGGTCCCAGGATGTTGAAAACTGCAGACACAGACCACATCAACAACCCCATCCTCTGTGTGCTATAACTGCCAAAGATAAGAAATACTCTCACCAGCAAAGTTAGAGGATCAGAAGGTCAGAAAGAGAAAAACCCTCTGGGATCCCCAGCAGGCCAGGAATCACAAAGGAGAGCCTTTCACACCCACTGCATGTGTGTCTTCTCCTTGTTACTGAATGAATATAACCCAAGCTTCTTGAATTAAAGGATATCATTTTGAATGTTTAGGGACATAAAACGACAACAAAAGAAGGTGACCAAACCTTGTCACCTCGGACATCAATCCTACACATCAAAGCTGGATTATCAAAAACTCTGAAATTATTCTCATATGAGTACCAGTCTCTACTGAATACACACACGAAGGCCTAATCATGGGGGATCAGTTTAAAGAAGTATGATACATCTTTACAATGGAATACGAGACAAGTCATTAAGTTTCATGCTTTTGGATAACATTAATAAAATAAGAAAACGGTCGCAGTATCACAGTGAGAGAAGGAAGATTTTGCAAGCTGTTCATACACTGCGTTTCCAGTTCCACTGTACCACACTGCGTTGTGTTAAAACACACACACACACACACACACACGCAGGCACAGAAAAAAGCATCAGTAAGAAACAGAAGAAATGTAAACACTAATTCTTTGTAGGCATGTAAATGGGTAAATTTTATTTTGTCCCCCCAAGTATCTTTAATAAGCACCAATTACCTTTATAATAAGAAAATCATAAATGTTGGTTTTAACCTGTATATCAACATAAGAGTCTTGTAACCTCTACACCACTATTCCGTCTTCAATACCACTACTGGAAAAACATTGTAGCCTAGAATTAGAAAGCTCAGAGGACTCAGGAGCCAAGCAAAGACAGCTGTCATGAAATAAAACCCTCAATAAAATTTAAACAAGGTGGATGAAAGCTATCTTTTGGCTTTGGGGATCCTTTCCTCTATACAGTGTTTCCTTAAGTCAAGATTAAGCCAGCACTTCTGTCTCCAAGCTCCATCCTGCTTTTCTCCCCCATCACCAGGTATAGGTTTCAAAAGCAAAGTCAACCAAGGTTATCTTGTTCTTTTCTCCGCTTCATTCAGTGGCTGATGACAGCACATGAAGACAACCAGCCTTTCTGAAATGACATTTCTGAAGTCCTTTCCCCCAGTACAACCTGCTCTGCTCTTCGAGTTATTTTATAAATGTACATGGGGGTAGCAGCTTGACATTGCTCACTGAGTCTACCAGGAGTGGGTGTGGAGACCTTGGGGGGTTAAGGGCACACCTCCCCACCATGGGCTGGCCCCCAGTGGTCTCTTTCCGGGACCCTGGGAAAGGGTGTAAGCAAAGAGCATGGGCCACGGCTCCTGGAACTGAGGGAACCAAAGAAGGGAACACTTGGATGTGAAAGTCTGTGATAATCACAACTTGGAAAGACCACGAAAAGCATGTAATCCAGAGGCCTTGTCTATAAACCATTGTCATATATACGCACGGTCTTTACTAACCAAGCAAGATGAAAGAGCCACCCAACTATTAGACTATATCAGATAGTCAGATTTAAAATCACCTTAGGTTACAGAAATTTTAAGTGTCACAATAAGCGCCCTTCTCCTTGCAATACTCCTTTCCCCAGCAACTAGGAAAACAATAATACTAGTTGGGTGGGGGCAACACTAGGCTCATAGTAGGTGCTCAATCGTTATGTGCAGGAAGGAGGGAAGGGAGGGAGGGGAAAGCAAGAAGAACTCTCAAAGCCTGTAGTTCACGCATTGTTGTTTGGGCAGGACTGCACGTCACAGAGCCATGAAGATATACCCAATTTTTAGTTCTTCCAAAGTCAGCCCCGGGTGGGGTTAACAGTTCTGGTACTCAACACTTCTCTCTAGAAAGAAATTCTCCTTATAGCTAATATAAATCCTCTCTGCTTGATCTTAAGCCCACTTACTCTGGTTCTGTCTCGGAGGAGAAAGTGAACAGCTGACCTCAACACTTGGTCCAATAATTCTTCACATATTTAAAGACAGTAAGTCATCACCTTGTTGCCTCTTCCTCCCCTCCGTGACCCCAATTCCCACAGCCCTTCTCCATGGATCCTGTCTCTTAATGCCTTAATCCAGTGATGCATATTAGTATGCAGTTCAAAGTCGGCAGAAAGAGCATGTTGTCAAGTGGTGGTATCGGGAGATGCAGAAAAAAACACACCAACACGGGGAGCAGCTTCTGTTTCACTCCTCAGACGCCCTCTGAAAGTCTGGAGAGAGCACGTGGATAGCCCGTGGCCTCTTCCCCCGGGGCGGGAGGTGGAATTCAGTAGGGGCAGGTGTGTTCAGGCAACACCAAGTATTTCCTGGCCTGCTTAGTACTGTCTCGCACTGTGCTGGGCACAGACATCTAGCGGAAAACCAGCCAGATGTGGTTCCTGTGCTCGTGAGCAGACCGTCAGTTCGTCTGTGATGAGAGAGAGAGAGAGAGAGAGAGAGAGAGAGAGAGAATGTGTGTGTGTGTGTGCGCGCGTGCGCACGCTCCCCGAAGGAATGGACGGGCTGTTTTATGTCACGGGTCAATGGCTGTCAAGCAGAATCTGCCACAGTAGCGATCAACCTCTGTCATATCACCACCCACTTGATCGCTCTGGAATAGATCACTCTAGTCCTCAGGTATCGGTGTCACAGAGCAGCCACAGCCTGGACTCAGTGCTGCCTCCGGGATACGGGGCTACCGGAAGCATCCCTTAACCAGCTTCGTTCATCCCAGGCTCCAGATGCTGGTGGGACCTTCTGTTTTGTAATGTTGTTGCTGCTGAGGCAGCTCTTGGGAGTCTTCTCTCTACCAGTTTGCTTACCCTTCCTCTCTCTCACTGACCCATACGTTAATTCATAAATACGACTACGGACTCAGCACTTCCTACCGACCACTTTCACCTTTAACCCTTTTCCACTGGTGGATACGGCTGTAATCTCTCAGGATTGCCAGCCTAAGGTGATAACTGGGGCTTGGGGAGCCCAAAGAATGACCCAGACAAACGAAGAATGTTTTAATCTACACAAGGAGGGCTATTTTCTGGTAGGTGGAGGCAGGGAAGCGGGAGTGCGCTTTTAAAATACACCTCTGGCGAGTTTGGGGGAAAGACGGGCGGAGAGGCAAATCATATGTATTGTCCTGCAATTCCGACCCAGACAGACCATTTAAGGTCTGTTTACCTCTTACAACCTGAGAAATGCATCATCATCATTTCTTGAAGTCATTACTCAGAACGCACCCCACTGCATTTCATTTCTACTATCCCCATTTTAGGAACGATTAAATGGAAGCAGGGAGCAGTGGCAATGAAGCAAATCATGAGAGGCTCCGATAAAGACAGGAGCATGAATGCCTGTTGGAACCGCCTCTCTGTGCCAGACTATTTTTAATGCAAGTTGATGCATCTGTCCCCCTCTTAGAGAGACTTACAAATGAAGCCACTCTGCAAACAAATATTTTTCACCAACCCCTACCCTTTCCAACTCACCATGCTGTGTGTGTGTGTGTGTGTGTGTGTGTGTGTGTGTGTGTGTGTGTGTGTGTGTTCCTCTTTATTATTTTTGGACTTTTTTTTACTGGAGTATAACTGCTTTACAGTGTTGTCTTAGTTTCTGCTGTACAACAAAGTGAATCAGCTGTATGTATACGTATATCCGCTCCCTCTTGGGCCTCCCTCCCAATGCCCCTGCCCCCCTCCCACCCCTCTAGGTCATCACAGAGCACCGAGCTGAGCTCCTTGCGCTATACAGCAGGTTCCCACTAGCCATCTATTTTACACATGGTAGCGTATATATGTCAATGCTACTCTCTCAATTCGTCCCACCCTCCCCTTCCACTCCTGTGTCCACAAGCCCATGCTCTCCGTCTGTGTCTGTGTGTTCCTCTTTAAATGTTCTTCACATTTCGACGTACCAGAGATATGTACTTGGCTTTCTGCGAATATAATCCTGATCCAGAGATCTCTTTGCTGCTCTAGCCCCCAGCGTCCATGCCTCCTTAGAGGCTACTAACATACGATCCCACTAAAGGTTCACAAAAGCATGTACTATTCGTTTAAAAGAAGAGGTTGAGTATATGTAGAAAATAATTTGTATATACTTGGGAGTATTTTCAGAGCAAATACGTAAGACGTTGCGAACTATGACTGCTCTGAGGAGGGACCTGGGGAACCAAGGATCATAGGTGATGAGAGGACATTCTTTTTACTGGATGTTCTTTTGTATCATTTGACGTTTTACCATGTGCAGATATTACCTTAAAAATTTACTCGAGGAGGGTGGGGACTACCAATTGGTATTTGTTGAATACTGGCTATGTTTCAGCCACTATTAACTGGTTTTACTATAATATCTCCTTTAGAGTTGGTTACTGTAAAATCCCCTTTAATCTGTATGACAGCCTTATGTAAAGCCCCATTTTACAAAAGGGAAATAGACCCCGGTAATACCAGTCGCTCTGTACACACAGCTGATAAATGGCGATGCGGGAAACTGAACTCGGCTCTCTCCGATTTCTAAAACCACGCTCAGTCCCACAGACTATCCCGCCATCACTTGAAGTCTTTTGGAAGGAACCAAATTGATAAGACAGTAGCTTTGAGACGACTTTGTAAAAACCTGAAGGAATACTGCGAAATCCTATCACACGATTCACACAGTAAACCTTCCTCTTCCCGAGGCTTCCTGTCGAACACTGTTGGGGCGTGCCTGCCTGGAGATGAGCCCTCCCGAAGGCGCCCTGAGTCCCTTGCTGGTCCTTGGGGTGCTCAGTCCGTAGGGAGATGTACCTGCTCTTACGTGCTTTTCAGTAAACCGCTCAGTCTACACGGGAGAGTCTCAGGTAGAAGGTCACTACCAGTCACTGCTCTAACCCTCCTGAGAGTACGGATTCTTCATTTATTTAACAATTATCTTTTGAGTGGTCCCTCTGAGCCAAGCACTCTTCTTAAGTGTTAGAATTATTGAGGTGAACTAGGCCCTTTCGCCCACGCAGCATCCGACCTGGTGTGGGAAAACAGGTGATAAACAAAACAAACAAGCAGACAAATAAGCAAAACGTCAGACAATAAGTATCTTGAAGCAAATGAAAATAAACCTGACTGGGTGGCTACCTCAGCTTGGGTCATCAGGGAAGGCCTTCTGAAGAGATGCCGTTTACCTCAATGACAAGAATGACAAACGTGTCCTGGGAGCTACTGTCCTTAAATACAAAGCCGGGCTCCTTTTGTGCGCTCCAGCTCTCACCAACTTCCACGCCATGCTCCTATTTATTTACAGCGTGAATATGTAACCTCAGAAGTTAGAGCTGGAAAGGACCCATCTCACGCCATGATTCTAGACATGAGGGCAGAAAGATTCAGAAGAGTGAAAAGAGCAGGTCACACAGCCAGTTAGGGGCATCACCAGAAGCCAAAGGCCCCACCTCTCAGCCCACGCCTGCTCCACAAATTGAGACTCCTTCTCTCCTTATCTCCCCAGTGACCATCTCTTCACTGTAGAATCCTCACCCTGAGGGCCTGCCTCTCTGAAGTCTAAGTCTTCCCTGGACCACTGGGGGCCTTCTGGAATGCTATTAGGAGTCCTAAGAATGCACAAGGGTTCTGGGGGCCAGGGTGACAGTGGAAGAAAAGGTACAACTTCCCACGGTTCGATTTTACCACATCCCAGACATGCCCTAGACCTGTGCCTGGCATCCCCACCCTGCCCGCAAGGGCTTCCAAGTTTGGGAGCTGTGTGGCTCATGAACCTAAGGAATACTGAAGATCTCTCTTCAGCAATGCTCCCTGATGTCACCAAGTCAGTATGAAAATGTTCTATTCTAGGATCCCAATCCCCCCAAAAGACTTTATCAAAAGATTACCCACAGAATTTCTTTAAATAACAAGCTCCCTTAGCACACTTAAAGTACGATCTATGAAAACTCAATCTACATAAAGATTTTATCTCCCCTCGCCCAAACAAACGAGCTCTTGTATCAAGGGCAATAGCATAAACTTGGATTCTTCATGATGGATTTTAGACTCTTGTATTACGTAACGGTTCTCATTCGTTCTACATATACTTATTGAGCTATGCAACACGATCCTCCAGGTTGCCATGAGGACACGACAGTATAAAGACACAGCCTCTGTCCTCTGGAAGCATCACACATGCAACTCTAACACAGGCAGATGTGACGAGTACTACAACAGCGGTATGGACCAAGGCTACAGGGGATAAGGGAGCAAAAAATTATATCTTGGTCAAAGATCAGGGATGGAGACTGCAACATTGTAATTGGGCTTCAAAGGATGATTATGGTTTGTATAATTGGAGCATTCATTCCAGGAGAAGAAAACATCACGACACTCCGTACGGAGAACAAGGCATACGAGGGCACATTCTCAGAACAGAGGGGAGTCCAGTGTAGCTTGACGGTGAGATGGGAAACGGTGAGGAAGAGAAGACGGGTGTTGGAAAAGAGACCAGAGCCTTGAATGCAAGAATAGATAGAGTTTGGGCCCGATCCACAAACTGCAGAAGCTCTGAGCAGGTTTTGGGCAGAGAAAGAACTAGAATTGTGGCTTGGGAAGCTCTTCCTAGAAGCCATGTCCAGGGCTGATCTGACTGGTTCAACGTGGGCGTCAGAGAGGAGAAGGCCCATTTAAAAAATTATCCACATGGTTCCCAGATCATATAGAAAATAAGGAATAAGTTCAAGAGTTAGAGTAGAGGTGGGTCTGTTAAGGAGGCGCGGGATCCAAGCCCCCGGAAGAAGGGTCTAGCTTTGGAAAGGGCTGTGGGTCCCAGGCCTCAGATTCCAGCCTAAGGAAGAGAAGGCAGCACAAATGATGGGAAGTGGTGTCTCTTTAAGACGGGACGGTCGTGAGAGGGCCCCTTACTTGAGACAGTGATCATGAGTCTACTGAATAAAAGCCACGCTAGCTGGATGTCCTCTGATCCACGTATGAAGCCTCCGTTTTTTAGTAACTCCTCTTCTGGAGAAATACAGAAGCGCCTGTTGTACATGCTGGCCCAGACACTCCTTGAATGATTATGTCTCCACAGCAGCAGTGAAAAGCAGCTTGACTGGGGTAAGGAGTGGAAGCCCAGGGAATAGCCATTTTGGGACAAATGACAACTCAGGGGAGGGGCGGCAGCTTCAATCACGAACCCCGGGCATAATGGCAGCCTTACAGCCAAGCCCTGATATGAGGAACACATGACAGATCGAGGTCTTTGGTTTGAAAGATAAGGCCCACACATGCCTGGTTTCACAGGTGAGCATTCTCATAACCACCTGTCCACGGCTCTCTGTGACAAGGTGGTGAATTTCACGAAGTTTATCTCTGGCTTCTTTTCCTGGCTACTCTCTTTGGAACTACACCATCCGGTTTCCATCCTAGTCAGAGCCATGCTGACATCCTGAAGTCTGTTCTCAGCCAACTGGCCCACAGCGTCTGCAGAGTCTGTAAATCAATGTTTCCCAACGTGATTCACAGAATATGATTTCATGGGTAAAGGGATCTCATGATAAATCATTTGGGGAAATGCCAGATTAAATAAAATTAAAGGTGTTTCTTTGCTGTAAGACACCTCTATTGGCAACAACATGGATGGACCTTGAGGGTGTTATTCTAAGTGAAGTAAGTCAGACAGAGAAAGACAAACACTGCATGATCTCACTTATAAGTGGACTCTAAAACAAAAGGAAAAGAAAAAAACCTAGTTCACAGATTCAGAGAACAGACTGGTGGTTCGTCAAAGGGTACAAAGTTCCAGGTGCAAAATAAATAAGTCATGGGAGTGTAATGTACAGCATGCTGACTGTGGTTAATAATACTGTGTTGCACATTGAAAGCTGCTAAGAGAGTAGATTTTAAAAGTTCTCATCACAACAACAAAAAAATTTTGGAACTATGTATGGTGACGGATGTTAACTAGACTCTCTGTGGTGATCATTTCACAGTATATACAAATATTGAACCATTATACTGTATACTTAAAACTAGTATAACGATGTATGTCAACTATCCCTCACAGTAAAAGACACCTCTGAACATTCAAATGCTAATACGTTCTGAGAATCTCCCAGAGTGAGACAGAGTAGACGGCAATCTCTCGGTCTTATTTATCTGGAAACCATTTCTCAGCAAAGCGTCTAAAGGCACAAGTGCCCTGTCGAGCATTCTCGGGAACACCAGTGATGAAATTACTCTCAGGAACATTCGCACTTAACTAGGAATCAGGTATAATAATAAAAGCCAATACCTAGTAAGTGCTTACTATGTGCCAGGCACCCTTCTAAGTCCTTTACATATATTAACATATTTAATTCTTATAACAACCCTGTGTTATTGGTACTATTATTATTATCCCCATTTTTCAGACGAGGAAGTGGTGGCACAGAGAAGTTAAGAGATTTGCCCAAGGTCCTAAACAGACAATTTAGTGAGTAGAGGAGCTGGGGATTGAACCTAGGCAGTCTGGCGCCCACGTAAATTAACGCCTAATGGTAGAATTTCAGACACTGTGATCAGCTGGCAGTGGGAGAGATCCTGAGAAGAGCCTTGCATGGCAAACCTCCAGTCACAGGAAATCCAGACTTGCGTGCTCATAAATTAGGCTTCACAGGGCTCCCCACTATACCGTGTAGGACACGACTTTTGAATTACACCGTGATTTGGTTTCTCCACCTAATTGCGTTATATTGTGCATGCACACTCTTCCATTAAAACAAAGTCATGCTGCAGACAGCACCACTACCAATAAAACAGAAGTACATAGGGACAATCATCTCTTGATTGACCAAAGTAGCAAGAAAATGAAGATGCAAGTTTGAGAAATGGCCTCCCCTGTGTTCTTAAAGTATTGATCTCTTGCTCTCCAGCTCAGAGAGCAAAACCAAGGCGCCATTTTCCTCCAATGTGTTGCAGACTTTCCGATCCCCACCCCCTCTACTTAGTATGAGAATTGCCAAAGACATGTCCTACCCTCTCCCACTTCCTCTCCTTGTTCAGAAGTATGATCACCAGTTTCGGGTGCATCTGGTAGCCGTCTTCACTGAAGGACAGATTTCTCCCTTCAAAAGTCACATTGATCAGATACCTGGAAAGATAAAATACAGAGAAGGTTGAAAGTACGAAGAAGGTACGCTAGAACAAGATGGTTAGGAAGACGGAGAGAATGGGCTGGAGGCAGACACATAGATAGCGGTACAAATACCACGTAAAGCTTGTACCCCTCGGGCTCCCATCTGATGATCCAGTACCGTCATCCAAGTTTTCACATAATAGGAATAATAAGAAAAGACAGAAAATTAAAACAAGGGCAGTGGGTTTGACTTTAGTCTGCAGCTATGACTGAGCGACTTATTTAGCCTTTTGAACATCAGTTTTTTCACGATCTGCCAAAAATGGGGTAATAAAGAACCTACTCTATTAGGTTTGTAAGGCTTAAATTAGATAGCTCACCACGGGGCCTGGTGCAGAGTAAACTCTCATTAAGTGTTAGCGATTAGTATTCAAAAAAGGAGCTGGATTAAAGGGCAGAGGTGGTAGAGACGAGACACAGTGAGCGTGGGCCAACACAACTTCCTGCTCAGAGAGGCGGGAGTTTAGGGTCTTTCCGCCTCCTAGAGATATGCCTACACTTTTGAACTCTTTCGATGTGCCTGCCCAGCCCATACTTCTAAGGGTTGCAAGATAAGTCCAGCAGTCAGGGATCTGGTTCCATGAGATGCATCTGGAAACCAGGGCTATTGCACTTTGTAGAGTGAACAGAAAATAGCAGGGGCGGGAGGTGGTGATGGGGGAGGAGGGAGAGACATTTCACAGAGTGTTCTAGGTTCAGGCACTTAAACTAGCAGAAACTCTAAAAATTGGAGTCAGACCAATGGAGTTGTCTCCCGTCTCCAACACCTGTACCCGCCGCTCAGCCCATCCCCCTGCTGGCTGCTCTGACCTGATGAAGCTCCCTCACCGGGAATTCCCACAGGCGTGCTCCTTCCAACGGCATAGTGCAACTGTGCTGATGGTAATTTAGGTCCCTCTACCATCATGGCTCAAGGAATCAATAACGATTCGCTCCGTGTTCACATGACATGCTACTCTGGAGCCTCGCACCTGTTGCTGCTGTGAGATGTGTCTCTGCTAAGAGGCAAAATGGGAATCTTGCGATTGTCCTGAGCATTCTAAAGGGCTTCAAACCTTTGACCAACAACGGTGTCCTACTACATCTGAAGGGCAGAAGAACGTGCAGGAGGTAGCTTAAAGGCTCCTCTTTTAAGTCTTTTCATTCAACGGAACTGTGAGCCTCTTCTTTGATTCTTCCAGACAACATTAGGTTAAGCAACAAGGTTGCTAGGATGCCATGTCCTTCAGGCACTTCTAGAGATGACTAGGCATTGTGAACCAAATCCTCATGGACCACTTCTCACTTCTAGAGACGCCTGGGATTTTTCAACCGGTCACTCCGGGGCAAATGCAATCAAGAATACGGACCTCAAAAGAGTAGAGATTCCTAGAATCTCAAAATCGGAAGAGACCTTCACAATCGATTAGCCACTTACTTCTTGTAGTTTATGCTTCCCTTCTACATCATAAAACCAGCCCTCTCAGCTCTTCTTGAATACTTCCACTGATGGGGAGCTTATCACTGTACAGCCTACCGTCAAGGCAGCCATCTCACTGCTGGGCAGTTCTTTTTTACGTAAAGCTGAAATCTGCTCCCCTACCACCCCTAGATCCCGGTCTCCACCTCAGATATTATACAGTCTTAGTCTAATGTTTCTTCCACATGGGAGCCCTTCAAGTATTTGAAGATATTTATCGTGTATCCCTTACAAAATAAATTTTAGTCTTTGAAGAAACCATAAGCTCAATTACTTCTATAATTTTAACTTGATAGATCAGGGAACTGAAGCACAGAGAGGTCAAATTATGTGTCCAATGTTCTCCAGCTAACTGGGAGCAGAAATAACATTTTAAGTGCCATTCTCGATCCCATGTCCTCTCTAGCACCCCACCCTGATTCTCGTATGCCACAGCAGCTTTAATATCCCTGGTTCCTTCATGCGGTCCTGCTATGCTACGGCTTCAGCTCCCACCCTCTCTCCCCTTGGCCA
Organism: Lipotes vexillifer; assembly: GCF_000442215.2. Lineage (NCBI taxonomy): Eukaryota > Metazoa > Chordata > Mammalia > Artiodactyla > Lipotidae > Lipotes > Lipotes vexillifer. Next base: position 2,836,293 of record NW_006781377.1, on the reverse strand, counting down.
CACTCTCTGGACACTTGCAGTCGGTAAAAGTGTAGCATCCCTGATTTCGCTCAAGGCTCCCCCTGGCGTCTTCGCCATCGCCTGTGCTGTTCCTCCTCTCAGCTCGGTGCTGCCTGCTCCAGCCCGGCACTGCTGAGAGGGTGATACTTGGGTCTCCTGCAGTTGACAGCAACGTCAACGCTCCAACCGAAGTCCCATATGATTCACTTCAGGGAGTGTAATTACAAAAGCACAAGACACAATATTTTAAACGAACAGACCAGAATTTAAGCACCCAACATAACCAACTTGAAAAATATGTTCTTACGACAACAATATGGTGCGGCTTAGAGTAATTTCTGGAAGTCTGCAGAGAAGGTGTACAAAACATGTAAAAAAACTTAGTCCTGCCTCTTTTTTGGAAGAATGCAAGAGAGGAGGGGGAGATGGAGAAGGAAGGAAGGAAGGGAGGCAGGGAGGAATTATGTTATTAAAACTAATTTCACCTGTTTCATTTTACTTTTTTTTAAATGCAGCTACTAGAAAATTTTAAATTATACATGTGCCTCACATTATATTTCTATTCCATAGTGCGGCTCTAGAAAATCAGGTAAGGGTCTTCTGACAGGCTCCAGGCTTGGGAAGTGAGGTGTGAAGTTTAGCCAGGGCAGAAGGAGAGAAAGAGAAACAAAAAGTTCAGAAGGGAAAGCAGGGGAGGAAAGAGGGAGAGAAGGAGGGAGGGAAATAAATTATCTGGTTTAAGCACCCTCCTTTTCACCAGACAAGGCTCTGAATAATTCTGACTTTATCTAAAATGCCATTAAGAATATTTCAAAGAAAGTGTCCATTTCAGAAGGCAATTATAAAAGAGAAGTTCCAAAAATCATGTAATAAGCAGCACGAATGGAATAAGTATATAGCCTCTCAAGATGACTTCTTTGAAAGGGGACAGCACTGAATTGAGTGGGTAAGTTGAGAAATTCAAACTCGGAGAAAATAAACCACGTTCACGGGTAACTGCTCTGTAGTTAATTTCTCTAATTGTCCCTGCTCCCCGAGCCTTTTGATTTTCCTTACATATTTCTCTCTCTCTCTGGGATGTTCACCCTCTTCCAGTTGGACATGTTCATTTTATTCTATGTTGGCATTTCTCATATATTGTACTTATCAAAATAGTACTAAAATGTTATGATGATGCACAAAATACTCTTCTCCAAAGTATCCTTTAATCATTCACATCCTTCAGCAGTGCATAGATTAATCATTCACATTGTGCTTTTCTGAGTAATTCCCTGGGACGCGCCAACATTTAGCTATTAGTGAGGAGCTTGCAAATAATATACTCGCCTTGAGCAAGGATGCCCTTTGAATAGCAGAAAAGACCAATCCATTCACTGGGACTGAAAAGTGTGAAAAAATAATCGGGGGTGTGGTCACTTTTAGACATGTGACCTTGGCCCCGAACCTCACTTTTTCCTCTTTAAAATGGAAACACCATTTTTTATCTCCAGCTTATCAGGTTGTGATGATCACATGAAATAGGGGGTAGAAAAATGATATAAAATATGACACAAATATAAGGTTATATAGAATAAAAAATAGATATTAGCCTGATCTGAGTATCTAAAGGGGAGGACCTTGCCTCATTTTGGACCTCAGTGAGTAAAAGTGTGATGATTACATTTAATAAGACCAAATTGTCCATGGAACACATGGGAGGAATGGAAATTGTATCTCACGTATGGAGGATAAACTAGGTCAAATGGTCATATTAATTTAATTTCCATAAGACCTGAAAATATCCAACTACCTTTGGATCTGGCTGTACTTTGTCAATTTTGAATATTAATTAAATTAAAACCTCAAGACGTCCATGTATGAATTCTCAGTAAAGGATTAAACTACAAGATTAAGAGATGCCACAGCAATTCTGTTTTTCTCTAAAAATGTCATCCTCAAGTATGTAATCAGAAAACCTAGCTTCAAGTGGCAGACATATTCAGAAGCTCTGTCCATAAAACTTTAATCCGCTGGAAGGCCCATCAACGTTTGGTACATAAAAATATTGCTTGATTTGTCCCTGGGATGCAGCAACCTGATGGCTTGTCTCATAAAGTTCTAACATTACACAGATCTCAGATTGCCGGAACTAGAAGAAAACTTAGGAACTATCCACTGAGAACTCTCATTTTAGAAAGGAGGGAACGGGTCCCAAGACGCTACCTGACTTTCGCAGGTGACTTGCCTGTTCAGGACTGCAGTTCAAGTCTTCCAATTTCAAGTTCAGTGTTCTTTTCCTTACGGCACCAAGTAAAGTGAAATCAGCGTCGCTGAGCCCCAGATGTGCCCCTCAGCATTCTCACATCACGTGCCACATGCCCTGGTCTATGCAGACCCCTCATACAGACTGCAGAAAATAAAACCCATCTCATTTCCTGCCTGACCCTGGCTTGTGGAGAGTCTCAGAAAAGAACCCTCATGGGCTCAGAGCCAATACATTTGCTGCGTGTGGCCAGAGTCATCCTCCACTGGGTTTAATGGGGTCAAGTTGAGGTAAAAAGCCCTTGTGCCTCTTTGACTTTGACCATGCCACTCAGAGCTCATTTGCTGCAATGATTTAGCAGTATGTCCAGTGTGGGAGGTGCCGGAAGAGCTCTGCCAGAATTTTCCCAGCAAACCAAGAGCCCTGGCACCACAGTACTAATTGTGCCCTCCATATTTTCACAAGGCACTAGATTCTTTTTATGAATGTCTTTTAATGTGGTAATAAGAGAGACAAGTCTCTCCTCTCAGGCGATCCTTTCAATTTTCAGATAAGCAGATGAAGTCCAGAGGGTTCTGTGGCTTTACCAAGATCAGATGACAGGGCTGGAAAGAGGATCCAGGTGTCCTCACCCCCAGACCAGTGATCTTTTCACTCAACACCATGCCTCAAAAATGGTAGGGCTTCCCTGGTGGCGCAGTGGTTGAGGGTCCGCCTGCCGATGCAGGGGACACGGGTTCGTGCCCCGGTCCGGGACGATCCCACATGCCGCGGTAGCGGCTGGGCCCGTGAGCCATGGCCGCTGAGCCTGCGCGTCCGGAGCCTGTGCTCCGCAACGGGAGAGGCCACAGCAGTGAGAGGCCCGCGTACCGCAAAAAAAAAAAAATGGTGGAGTTTTTCATAGCTCTCAATTTCCATTCTCCATTCTCAATTTCCATTTTCCAATTTCCATTCCACTGGAGAACTGGAAATTCTCCAATTTCCATTTGTTATTCAGAGCAAAATAATAAAGGAGGAAACACAGCTCCAGGGAGGAGGGTTGAATTCTTGCCCCCTTTGTGTACAATTTCCTAGCTCTGAAAATCTGTAACTCTGTCACTGTGTCTTTGGTGTGTCACTTACCATTTAAAGCCTGCAGCTCCCTCATCTATAAAATAGACTCGTTCAGACCATCTCACTTGCCAGATGCAGGAAGCACAGGGCTCCTTCGAGATGCTCTCTATCTCTACGTTTCATCTGATTAATACTGTGGCTATTATATTGCTAAACTCTATCATCTAAATGACAAAACCACAGATCTTTCAAAAAGCTTTTCTCTGGTCTCTTTTTAACAATTACTATTTCATATGCATGTTTTCTCTTGAAATAGTAGGAGCAATTTCCCATGGGATTAGAAATAGTGGACTTAAAAACGTTTAAAAGCTACTTAGTTAGAGACCAGTATCGGGGGAAGAAAGCAAAATATTTAAAAATTAGATGTTCCTTGTGATGGCTTGGTAGACTAAATAGAAATTCATAATAAATAAAATGAATCCAAAATGACCAACCCCGTACAATGTGGTCAACATGGCAGGCCATGCATGGCCTGGGAACAATTCTCTCCTGTACTTACCGATAGTTTCTTCTGGGATCAAACCCAGAAGAAAGATCTCATTAGTGAGATATCCTGCACTCAAATGAATGACTTAGACAATGCCCCTAAATGCTGGTAGAAAGAAAATAAGGAGAAACAGGAAAAACTAAGTTAATTGAAGAGAGGAATGCAGAAGGACTGCGCACACTCTCCATCACCAGCACCCGCAGGAACAGCAGCAGGCAGTGTGCGTGGCATTTAAGAGTAAGGACCTGGGCTTCCCTGGTGGCGCAGTGGTTGCGAGTCCGCCTGCCGATGCAGGGGACACGGGTTCGTGCCCCGGTCCGGGAAGATTCCACGTGCCGCGGAGCGGATGGGCCCGTGAGCCATGGCCGCTGAGGCTGCGTGTCCGGAACCTGTGCTCCGCAACGGGAGAGGCCGCAGCAGTGAGAGGCCCGCGTACCAGAAAAAAAAAAAAAAAAAAAAAAAAAGAGTAAGGACCCCGCAGTCGGACCACTTCTGTTCAGATCCTAGATCCACCAGTTCCTAGGTTACGTGACAATGTTTTCAAGGCACACGCATTATTTTATTCCGGCCAACAATGGTTTTCTTTTTGAGGAAAAGGGATTTGAAGAAGCTTTAAAGGTCTCCTTTGGCACATACAGGCATATATTTTCATATATAAAAATACTAAAACATGTTGTTGAACAAAATTAGAAATACCAGTTTCCTAAGCTGTCAAGTGTAGGCCTTTTCTCTTATTTTGCAAAATGAAACTTAGTAGAGAACGTCAGGAAAAACTAATTTGAAAAGTAGATTGTAACATTAATTTATAATTACTTGAGGCAAATTAAAAATAGCTTGTCTTCCAGTGGATTAAACATTTTCTCTGAAGTGGTGTTTCTGCCCTTCATTTATTTTACAAACCATTCCTTACAAATCACATGAGCTTCCAGTTTGGGCCAGCCCACATCTCAGTTGTTTAAATTCTAAGTTCATAGTGTTAAATTAATGAGATATTAAAGTATCTTGAAGGCTGTCTGATATAAATTTTTTTTTTACATCTTTATTGGAGTATAATTGCTTTACAATGGTGTGCTAGTTTCTGCTTTATAACAAAGTGAGTCAGTTATACATATACATATGTCCCCGTATCTCTTCCCTCCTGCATCTCCCTCCCTCCCACCCTCCCTATCCCACCCCTCTAGGCGGTCACAAAGCACCTGATATAAATTTAATATACTTCCTCTCTCCTACTGGTGGTGAGGATCGGCCCCTTAGCAATCTGGCTGAGGGGTAAATGGTGATGTGTCAACTCACCAACTATTACAGTGAGAGAGTCTTCTCTGGCCCCTAGGCCTGACAATGAAATATTTCTGAGAACTATTACCCGAATTCTGTTTCATGACTGAATGCCACGAATTAGATTTATCTGACATGAAAGAAAACAGAGGGGCATTGTTGAGAGTCACCCGACAATCTCTGCTCAGATATAAGAAGGTAGAGAATATTTCATCTTCCTCCAGAAAGATGTGAAGTCAGTGAGCTCCGAGGGGCTCTGCCACCAGCTGCAATGGCCTCCTGTCTGCTCTTTCATCCTCGTTTCTGTACCCTTTCACCAAGCGGGGTCAATGTGGCAGGCCATGGCCAGGTGACAATTCTCCTCTGGATCATTCCATCTGGGATCAAACCCAGGAGCTTGTCCTCATTAGTAAGATACCCTACACGCGAATGAGTGAAAAGGCCTGGACAATGCCTCAAAATGCTTAATGAGGAGTTAGTAGAAAGAAAATAAAAGGGAGAAACAGTACACCTGAAACGAACACAACGCTGTAAATCAACTATACTTCTATAAAAAGAAAAATAGTGAAGATGGAAAAAAAAGGGAGAAACAGAATATGTTAAGTGAAGATTAAGGGAATGTAGTATGTATTAAACACACACACACACACACACACACACACACACACACACACACACACACACACACACACACAACGGTACCACCAATATGCAGTGCAGCGTGGTATGGAAAAGCAAGAACACTGCGGTCAGATGAGTTCTGCTCAAGTCCTTGCTCAGCCAGTTCTGAAGTTGTGTGACCTCGTGAGTTATTTAACCTTTCTTTGCCTCGGTTTCTTCACTATCAAAATATGAATAATAATAGCACTTATAGGACTGCTGTGAGGATACATAAAGGACTTAGAACTATACCACTGCATCTATACATAATGAGCCTTAGGTTTTAGCTGCTGTTGTTGTTATTATGATGGTTCCCTTTTTAAAAAATACTGCCCGGGTATCAGAGAATGTTAGAGTTAGTGGGGACTCCTGGATCACAGTCTGAGCTTCCATATTTAAAGGAAGGCCTGGGAAGATGCCGCTCTTCGGCAGGGTAAGTTCGGAGTCCGGGTCTCCCAATTTCTGGATCTCTTCTTTTCCATAAAAGCACATCACCTCCCATTCCCACAGTATCCGGACTGCTAAGGCTTCGGGCCATTTGTTTTGTCTCCTATGGTTGGCTCCCCCTGTGAGGTACTTTGCAGCAGGGAATCACTCAACCTTTCTACTTCCATGTATAGTTCACTTCCTGAGGAAGGCAAAAGGTGAGCTCACAGTTCCATAACTTTAGTCTAGAATAAATGACTCCTCAAAATGACCTCCATTCTGACCTCCTGGAACCCTGACTGGAACACTGTGCAATTCTCTTTAAAATTCCTTTGGAGGGGGCACGCTCCTTCTTGTGGGTTCCTTAGGGAACTGGCGATGCCGATACATCAAGAGTGCTGGACACCGGAGCTGTTTCTCCCTTAGGGAACTGTGCACAGGACTCAAGACGGGGAAGGAATTCCTCCTGGTGCCGTGCCCACAGCCCTGCGCCACCTCTGCTACGGGCGACACAGGCGAGGGTGCGACGGGAAACCCAGGGTTATCAGAGGCAGTTCGCAAGATGACACTCCCAGTGGGAGGGAATCAAGTAACTCTTCTGGATAATGTTATCATCACTGGATTTTTTTTTTTTTTCATTTTAAGTTCATGTTAGTTAAAATCACTTCCTTTTTCAAAAGCACGGAATAAAACCCCTCTTCTCTTCCCCAGATTATGTGCTCAGTATCCTGGAATAGAGCCCAGTGTGGGCTCTGCCAAAACTAAGCAGTTGGGACCTTCTCACAGAAGATGCCAAGACAGGTCAAAGGCTAGCTGATCGCTGAGTACACTGCTATTTCTTCTTTACGCCTACTAATAATTGGCAGGTGAAGACTTGCCTTTCTTATATCCATTTTAGCTCAAGAGCTGGCAGGGGCTATATAGCCCCTGCTCAGGGGCTATATGCCAAAAGCAGCCAAACAGTGACTGGCAGACTTCTCTAGGACATTCAACCCTGACGACCAGAAGCCTTTTCCTTCTTGTGAATGTTCAGACTTTATTGAAAGAAACCCTGGTCATATACGCCCTTGGTCAAGAATCCAAAGTGACCTGGGCATGACATCAAGGGAAAAGAATAAGGAGGCTTTTCTCTTCCTTTTGGCCTTTCTCCAGTTCCTCAATTTGCTCTTCCATAGGAGCCCATCTCTACCCTCTCCTCTACCTGAGGTGGCCAACAAAATGAACACGCTGGCAATATCTCCATGCACATAGCACCTACCCACTCTGTAGCTATGAAATGCTTAATTTCACAACTGCCCCCAACAGCTCTACTGAAGGGTGGCAGAAGAGCTAAACAAAGGAATTAGTGAGATGGCTTCAGTTACAGGGGCTGGGAGTGAAGGTTATGAGGAACTGTCGTCCATGAAAAAAGGGGGTTATGATTCAGTCTTCCAGTCTAACGGAAAGACCTTCGGTGGAAATTTCTAGAAGCAATTACATTGAACGGGAGGAAAAGAGGATCAAAAGAAGGAAGATATTCCAGGGGCAGGGGATGGTTTCCAACAGACAGAGGACTCAGGATGCCTGGGTGTAGACGATGTCGTTCGGGGAGATGGGCGCCTCATAATGACCTCATGCTATGGATGCGAGACAGAGGGTGATGGGGGCTGCTGACTCATTCCAGCACACATCTCCGTCTTCAGAAGATGCAGTCATGAACCACCTGCCACAAGGACAATGCCCTTTCACATAGCAAGGAGAATGATTTATTGAGTCTAGGGTCCAAGGGAAGACCAGGGGAGTGAAACATACATGTGGCCCAGATGCACTGTGGAACATAATATGGGCGTGAAGGAAGTGAACTGTCGGGAAAGTTAGTTAGCGACAAGGGGTTTGTTGATGTGGTTTCCAAAGCACAGTCTGCAGAAGAGCTTTCTGGGGCTTCGGTTCAGTGAGAGGACCCACTCCTTAAAGTCTGGTTGGGTTTGAAGGTGCAGGAAATGTAAATATATCCGGCAATAGTAAAAGGGATATCAGGGACCTGAAAACAGTGAGATGAAATGTATAAAATAGCTTATGACCAAGAAGAAGACGCCAAGATGGAAACTACAATGCGAAAGTGCTGATCAAAGGTTATCAACCAAACACAGCCTATGTGTTTCTGGAGTTTCTGTAAGTGCTGCTCTAAATCACAGTACTTTATAGCACGGTTTCTAGACCAGGTTAGAGTAGAGGGTCCAGGGGAAGATCAAACTTGTTTATTTCTTTAACTAATTTTAGTTAGTTACTTGGTTAAAGACACCCATCGATCTGTTCCAATGTTCTAACATGGCTTGACCCTTAAGTCAGAATTTGAAGCAAGGTGAGGGCAAGAGTTTATTCAAACCTAACTCCCTTTCCCTCTTTCCTGGTCCTCAAGAGGACAGCACCATGGACCCCCAACTGCATCTTCACAGGGAAGCTGAAAGAAACATGTAATCATCTCTCCCTGCTGTACTGTGCGGGGGCTAGAACTCTGCTGTTCCTTCTTTTCAGGGGATCCTAGCTCTTTCTCTCCCTCTGTAGGTTGATGTTTCCATGGAAACATGCTCTTTAATGCTTCTGAAATTACTGTGCATTTATGCCATTAACTCTTTGTTGGCCAGGGGAGGTCACAGAGATTTATTTTCCAACTTCTGCAAAGTAATTCCATTTTCTACCTCTTTTACTGCAAACTTAAAAAAAAAAAAAAAAAAAAAGGAATTCACAGTTGATGCCCCGATGTCCTCACCAGCCCTCACTCCTTAACTCTTGCAGTCTTGGCTGTTGCCTCTATCATTCTATGGAAACTGTCCTTAGGAGGTCATCAGTAATCAAAGCAAAGTCAACAAAACCAAATCAGTAGCTTTGTTTCATCATCATTCTCCGTGACATTATACAGCTTCTAACAGCTGATACGCCCACATTTTCAGTAACTCTCCTTTCCTTTGTTTATTTTTTGATTAAAGTAGGATAATTTCTTGGTTCTCCCTATATCTTCCAGACCAGTTCTCTCTTCTTTTCTGTCCATTTTTGCTTGGAAATCCCTAATTTGGGGGCACCCCAAGACTTACGCTTTCACCCCTGCTCTCTCCCTCTGAGACTCATTTGTAGCCAAGTATCAACCATCACCTCCGTACCAAGGCCTCCGAAATCCCCATCGGAGGTCCCATCTCTTTCTTGACCTTCAGTGTGATATTTCTGAGGGGACCGTTCTACCTGAATGTTCTGACATCAGTTCAAACATAACATGGCCAAGGCCAGGCCAGGCTCCCCTGTCTTCTGGCAGTGAGACCACCACTCTCAGGGTTTAACATTCTGCCACACCTCTGGCTTCTCCCTCTCTGTTATGCTTTCATCTTTACAACATGAATGTAAAGGAGAAAAGGCTGGCTGCTCTTACGAGCTGCTTTCTCAGAACCAGGCAAATCAGTTAAATCGTCAGCCGTAGTTCAGCATTATGTACAAAATAAGCTGAGGGATATATTTTTTTCCCTCTTTTCAGAATTTTGTCTCCCCGAGCTAAATGAATCTCATGGCTTTCTAGCTTATAAGTAAAATTGCTTAGAAGCCATAGTTCTGCTCTGGTCACTCAATTAAAAAAACAAACAAAACAAAACCCTCTAGCAAATGCTACCATTTTTTGAGCACATACTAAGCTCTGTTCTGGGTGTTTTGCATTATTTGATATTGTCACAGCAGTGCTATAAAATGATAGATCACGTTATAATGAAAGCCCAAGGTTGGTGACACTGGGAGTTGATCCCATTCGATTCTGAGTGGCTCTAAAACCCATGTTCCTCCCACTAAGGATAATGTTGTCAAGAGAAGCAATGGTCAGGAGAGAGGAAAACAAAAGAGTCCCAAACTTCTAACATGGTAGAACCAAAATCTAAACCCAGTTCTGAATGGCTCCAAAGCCTGGGCTCTTAATCACTATTTATACCACCAAGCACCAGTCCATCAGCTGCTTTTAATTGTCCCTCATGCCAGCATCGTAGGGAAGCAATCTTTAGGGAAGGGGGCGACAGACATGCAAAGACTGGAGGCGCGTTGCTGGTCAGGCGATACGTTCATAGAATAACAAGAGAACTCCAGGTCTCTAGGGGCTGTCAATCTGTCATATTTCATAAGCACTAATCCAAAAAAAAAAAAAAAGTGCAGAAATGGAATTAATTCACCTACCTTATAAGAAAACAGGAGACAAACCACAAAGCAGTAGCTTGACTGAACTTATAGAGGAATTAATTCTCAGATCACACTCTGGGAGGAAGTCAGTTATGAAAGCCTAGGACTGCATTCTTGGAGCTCTTGTTAGGGGCAGACAACAAGAGCTAGAATATTTATTTGGCTCGGATAAGATGGGGAAAAATTTTATCCTGCTTTGGCACAGGATATCTAAGTTCTCTCTGGACTTAAAAAATACGATATTAAAGTATTGCTTTGGAGCTACAATCAACTCTCAGTGATCCTCCATGAGGGAGGCAGAACCATACTTAGGATCTGGACAATCAAATACAACGATTACTCTTGGTACTAATTCCGTTCCATCTCGTCATGGGTTTAAGCTGCAGGACACGCCCCTCCTTTGGACATGCTTCTAGTCTAGGTCTCATCACGCTGCACTGTCTTGGTTCTTCACCTGTGGCTGTTCCTTCTTTCCCTTCTTTGCTGGCTGCTTTTATTTCTCTTTTTCCTTATTTGAGGTTTTGTAGGAAATTCACTACAGGGTCTCTGTTCACTTCAGCCATTCTCAGGGCACCAACCCTTCCTCTGAGTCCCAATTCTATGCCTGCATCCTAACATATTTTTCATGCCCCACTTTCACCCCTCGATGGCCATGCCTGCTCGCATTTCCCCCTGTTACAGACTCCTAGTGTTGGCAATGGATTTGTTTTATCTTTCTCCTCAAACGAGCTGATTTTCTAATTCCCCTCTCTGACTGAGTTGATATTCACCGAGCATTTGAGATGGTGCCTGGCACACAACAGGCACTCAGTGAACATTAACTGGCCTCATTCCTTTGGTCTTGAAACCTCCCAGGAGTCTCTGCCATCTTCCTTTTCCTCGTTTCCCACGACCAACGAGCCCCCCAAACAGTCCTGTTTTTACAAAATACTTCTTGCGTCTGTCCCTTCCCTTCGAGTCCCATGACTTCCATCCTAGACGAGACCTTTATTACTTGATACCCGGACACCTACAGCAGCCCTCTCCTGGGTCATCTCCTGCCCAACATCGATCACCCCCACCTTCCAAATACCACCTGCACTTCATCTTACAACAAGACTTCTTAAGGTTATGTCACTGCTAACTCAGAAAGCTCCAATGGCTCCCCACTACCTAGAGGAAAATTCTGCCCATGGTCAAGGTACTCTCCATCCTGGCCCCATCTATCTGTTCTCCATATGAACTCTTGCTAAAGCCAAGTGGCTTCCTTACTGTCCCCTGAGCATTACCTGCATTTTCCTGCCCCCCTTCTGTTTTCTCTCAATTGAGTACAACACAAATCTCACTCGTGCTTGTGGTCTCAGATCCAATTTTACCCTCTTCCTATACTTTCCTGACCATGCCAGGCCCCTCTCTCCTCCTGCCCTTTCTAGCCTCCAGTCCACATTTTCAGCATTTGATTTATTCTTTTTTTTTTTTTTTCTTGCGTTATGCGGGCCTCTCACTGTTGTGGCCTCTCCCACTGCGGAGCACAGGCTCCGGACGCGCAGGCTCAGTGGCCATGGCTCACGGGCCCAGCCGCTCCGCGGCATGTGGGATCTTCCCGGA
>NW_006781377.1:2809218-2824136 GCF_000442215.2 Lipotes vexillifer | reverse complement strand
CCCGCGTCTCCTGCATCGGCAGGCGGACTCTCAAGCACTGCGCCACCAGGGAAGCCCTTGATTTATTGTTGACCTGATGTCTTGCTCCTTTTTGTTACTCAACGTTTTATGCGTGTGGATCTTGTCTTCCATGATAGACAATACACTGTTGGAAGGTCAGTATCAAATCTTGCCCTTCTATTACCCTTTGCAGAATCCAAATTAGTGCCTTGCTTGTGGTACATATTCAATAAATACTTCCTGATTTGTTTTTGAACTTCCAGGAGACTAGTCTTGAAGGCTTCTCCTCTGCTTTCTCACTTTCCACCCGTCACACCCACCTTTCTATGTCAAACCTCTCTCTCTCTCTCTCTCTCTCTCTCTCTCTCTCACACACACACACACACACACACACACACACAGAGCTGGCACTGTGCATTGGTATCAGCATTGAGTATTGATTCCCTATAGAAAGTGACTCCTCCAATAATTGATTTAAAAGAGAATAACTTCTAAAGAATATACACCTACAATCTTTTTTTTCTAAAAACAATGAGACGAAAAGAGGGGCTGACTTCATTTCTGCATGAGCTCTTTTAAAACTCCTCCCCTGTGGATGTTCTTCCCGTTACATTGTCCATAAAACATGTATCTGCCATGAGAATCACCTAACTTACTCAAATCGTATTCCATAAGAAAGAAAAAGAGATAAAATTTCTCGATAACAGGGTTGCTGACAGTGATTTTTTCTTTGAAAAATAAAAGCACTGGGGGGGGGGGATCTGAAATATATGTAAAAAATCATACTGGGGTGTTCTCTACCAATGTAAACTCACTTTGGTAGTTTAGGAACAGAGAAAAATAGAGCTCATTTTGTTTATAACATTGAAGTGAGAAGGTCTTTAAAAAAACAGAAACCAGAAGAGCAAAAGAATTTATTTGTTATTTGTTTTCTAGTATTTTTCAGTTTTAAAATTAAATTAAAAAATGAAAATGTCCTCAGTGGGGGAGGGAGATAACGTTTCCCCTATGTTCACATGGTTAGGCACACATAAAACCCCTCCCTCACCCCTTCCCTCTCCCCAGCTCCCCACAACCCCACAGCAAGAGCGGAAGAGAAAGAGAAGCCACCTAAGTGCCCGTCGACAGAGGAATGGATAAAGAAGATGTGGCACATGTATACAATGGAATATTACTCAGCCATAAAAAGGAATGAAGCTGAGTTATTTGTAGTGAGGTGGATGGATTAGAGTCTGTCATAGAGAGTGAAGTAAGTCAGAAAGAGAAAAACAAATACCGTATGCTAACACATATACATGGAATCTAAAAAAAAAAGAAAAAAATGGTTCTGAAGAACCTAGGGGCAGGACAGGAATAAAGACGCAGACGTAGAGAATGGACTTGAGGACACGGGGAGGGGGAAGGGTAAGCTGGGACGAAGTGAGAGAGTGGCATGGACATGTATACACTACCAAACGTAAAATAGATAGCTAGCGGGAAGCAGCCGCACAGCACAGGGAGATCAGCTCGGTGCTTTGTGACCACCTAGAGGGGAGGGATAGGGAGGGTGGGAGGGTGGGAGGGAGGGAGACGCAAGAGGGAGGAGATATGGGGATATATGTATATGTAGAGCTGATTCACTTTGTTATACAGCAGAAACTAACACACCATTGTAAAGCAATTATACTCCAATAAAGATGTTAAAAAGAAAAAAAAAAGAGAAGAGAAAGTGAGGGTGAATATTCCGACATTCACAGTAAGATCTTTTCTACATTTGGCCCAACTCTTGATAACCCAGGATGTCAATATCTGCCGAGATGCCTATGGGTCAGTGCAGAAAATGCACAAAGTGAATTATTTCATGGGTGGGAAATCAGGAGTTGAGATAGTTCAGGCTTTCTCCTTTGTAGATAATAACACCGGGACGGGAATAAGCAGTCCAGGTGGAAATCAGAAACGTACTGTTAATAAGTCTCTCTGAACCTCCCTGTGAAAGCAGAGGAAAGTTAATTTGATTAACACTTGCCTGAATTCCCTCAAACTCTTGGGCATCCTAGCATAACATAAAGCAATTTAGCATTTGAGTCAATTTCCTTCCCTCTCTTCCAGTCACTCCCAGGTTGCTTTGATTACAGGAAGTTAAAACACATTCAATGTGTCTGGGGGCAGAGTGGCAAAACAGCCCGAAGAGATGCAGTGTTTGATGTCCTCAGTTATGAGGGGCTGAGGTTGGGAGTGTAAGAGAGGATGGAGGGAGTGAGCACATGCTGGAAAGAAAGGAAGAGATGGAGGGGAGATGAAACAGCATGCAGTACGCTGGATAACATCTCCATGGCAACCACAGTCCACGCACAGAGAACTGCCAAAGTAAGTCAAGATCCAAGTAAGCAGGTGCTGGTGGAAAGAGGAGGTAAGAACTCAGCAATGGACTTCCCACTTCTTTCTCCAGCCACACTCAAAGCTCCCGTTTGGGTGAGAACATGCAACTGAAGTCTGCCTGCTGTCGAGTCCGAATTTTACCCAGGAAGGTCTTGGGATGGCAGGAATGAGGCTTAAGAGGCCCCAGGAAAGCCAGGAGAGAGAGAGAGAAAAAATCCTGAGTGAGGTGAATCAGATCTAATGGCGATTAGAAACGAGCTAATGGCGATTAGCTCGTTTTCTTAACTCTTTCCAGCAATGTGCACAGAAGGAATAGATTTGTTTTCATTTTTCCGTTGGCCTAAAGAGGGGAAACAGCATGGATGGAGATACTGTTGGGTGTGTAAGACAGGTACAAAGTTCCTACGTTGGTGTTCTAGGCTGCCTGCCCAGTGGGGAACCTATCCCTGTAACCTGGGAAGGAGCTTTGTCAAAAATAGAGTCAGGATGTCCCTGGAAAACTTAGGTGCTTGGAAAGATCATTTTCTGAGAATTTGAAAATTACCCAGTAAATAATGTATTGTCCTTTCTGTATAACTTTAGGACGTCACATATAAGAACCACCAAGAGCGCCAGGATTTGGGGGCATTTGTGCCTCGTGGCGAGCCCTGGGCTAACGCCGGATGCACGCGGGGCTTCTCCACACAGGTTTATACCTGAGTAGGGGCCCTGCTGGGTCTCTGACACTCACCTGGGGAGCCTGTTAAAAAACATGAATTCCTGAGCCACACCCCAGAGACTGTGCCTGGGATGAGCCTGAGAATGTGCATTTTAAAGCTCCCTGGTGGTTCTGTTGTGTAGACAGGTAAGGAGACCATCCCACGAAGCAGAGTCCCTCCCCCACTCTCTGGTGACTCCCCTACTCGCGGCCTTGTGGGAGGCGAGGCTTTCCTCACCCCTGAAGTGGCAGAGTCCTCGTGCCTGGTGGAGAGTTACCCCTCGCACGCTCCCCAGGCCAGAAAAATGTCCTTCTGTGTTGAAAATGAGTGTGAGGCCAGCGCTGGTCACCAACTACTCCTGTGAAGGGGAGTCTGCTCTTGGAACCACTCTTCTATAAATGTTGCAGGGAAAGGGGCAAACTAGGCAGAAAGGGAACAGAAGGCTTAGACAGTTAAGTGAGAATAGTTAGGTTTTAAGGTAAAATAAATAGCTAAATTTTGAACGAGAAGTATAGCACTCTTAATTCTCCTCTGGACCCACAGAGTCACCCCCCTGCATCCTTCCTTGCCCCCAAAAAAGGCATCCTTGATATCACTTATCTCAAAACTCACTTCTCTTTCCTTTCAGTAACACCACGCTTCTGATCCCGATTGATACTACCAAGCGTCTGAAGAATTGCTTCCGAAACTAACTAAATCATATCTATAAGAAGTAAAATTTACTAGGTGAGGCATCTGACGGGAGCAATGTCAAGTTTATGCACCATAAGATCATGGAGCCCTAGGATATGTCAGACACTAAATACAGAGATGAGCAAGAGAGGTTCCTGGCATCTCCTAAGCGCTTACTCTGTTAACAGGTGCTTTGCAGATGTTACCTTATGTGATCCCATGTTACAGATGAGGAAACTAGGGCTCAGAAAGGTAAATAATTTTTTTCAAAGTCATGGAGCTAGTAAATGACAGATGGAATTAAAATTGAGGTTTGTCTGATTCCTAAATTATACTTTTAAAATCCATCACATGAGCTCTTTCCCACGGTTTTGGGTACAAACACAAATGTATATACAAAATTAATACTGTTGGTCACGTGTCCACTCTTCCACTCTATTTCAATCCCTGAACAGGCACGTGGAATCATCATGGGGAAAAAAACAAACAAACGCCCTCTTCTGAAAAGAGATGAGAGATGTCTCCCGTTCCTTTGTCCAGGGCTAAGCAAAGAGAAGAAAGCCTTTCCACGAGTGGAGTAAAGGAACATATACATATGTTGGTCTCTCTTTGCCTTTCCTTTTGTTCTTCCCCTTTCATAAGACTTGAGGCTACACTACGTACACTTGAGAGGTGACTGACTGTCTCTGAAGCATGAAGAGGATTGAAAGGGTTGTCAAAGAGGAAGGAGGAGGAGCCCAGTGCTTTGTGGAAAGCTGCAAAAAGATCCCTCCAGCAGCAACACTGCCCCACTCCATTCACCGAAACAGACGCGAAAGAAGCGTTTATCAAGGAAACGAAAGCATCTGTAGTTGCGGGTGTGTCCCAGCAGTGCTACACTGTCAGGATAGTGAAGCCTTGCAGGAAACGTGCATCACTTCACTCACCTGCCCCTTCCCTCCTCTCTGCCTTTCCTAGTGCTGGACTGCCACTGTTCTATCTCTCTCAGGAACACAGCAGGGCAATAAGGGACCTGGTAAGGGGCACTGCTGAGGAGAGGGAAGCCCCACAAATACAATGTGTCAGGTACTGTAACCACCTTACAAGGAAGGGAGGGCCCAGAGGACACAGGGAAGCTGGGTAGGGAAGGGGCTTACGGCTTCACGAGGGGGAGCTATTTTCGTGGCTCTTAAGGAATGAGTTGTTTATCTGTCAGAAGAGAGATGGATGGAGAGTCCAGGGACTGTGTCGCATGCCTAGGCAAGTGTCTGTAGGAATGTTGGCGCTGTGGCCACAGGATAGGATGGAGGAAAGGCAATAAGGTCACTGGAGTGGAGAGACTCAATGACAACAGCTTTAAGCCTGGAAGGAGCGACTGAGGCCATGTGAAGGTCTTGAACATGAATGAGGCTCTATCCCTGTAAGTAAGTATCCAAGACAAGTCTTCAAACGGGGCAGATAAGTGATCCAATTAGTCTTTCTAATTAAATTTTTTGTTGAGAACAATAATGCTTGGCGTGAAGACAAGTTAAGGGGCTCATAGTCTAGATAAGAGAAACCATGTGAATGTGAAGCATCGGAGTGGAAGTGGTGACTGAATGCAGGAGGACAATCTAAGGGACCCTGTGAATGGCACGGATGGACGTGGAATGCGAAATGTAGTGCGTTTAGCTGCATTACCTGCCCCCTCTCATTACAGGGAGAGAAAGTACAGCTCTGAGCTCTGCAGGCCCCTCTCAAGGCACGGCATCTTGCATTTAGGACCTACCTGATGATAACAACCACCTCCTTAGGACTTCAAGCTCAGAGGTAAACTGACTGGTTCCTATTAAAATTAGAAGAGTCAAGAAGAAGGGAGACTGGTAGAGTCACGAAGGAAAGGGAGCTTGGAGTGTGAATAAAGACCAAGATGGGGTGCAGCAGAGTCATTTTGCATGTTGGAAGGTCATGCTGGCAGGAGTGGGGAGCCGGTGGCGCATAAGCAACCTGTCATATATCTGATGACATTTATTTAGCTACCTTAGGAGCTCCCCACCTTCAGGTTTGAGAACTCTTCTTTTTTTAAATTGAAGTGTAGTTGACTTACACTGTTGTGCCCAACTCTGCTGCACAGCAAAGTGACTCAGTTTTACACACACAGACATTCTTTCCTTTAATATTCTTTTCCATTACGGTTTAGCCCAGGAGATTGAATATAGCTCCCTGTGCTATACAGCAGGACCTTGTTTATCCTTTGTAAATGTAATAGCTTGCAACTGCTAACCCCAAACTCCCAGTTCATTCCTCTCCCTCCCCGCCCCCCTTGGCAACCACCAGTCTGATCTCTACGCCTGAGTCAGTTTCTGCTTCATAGATAGGTTCATTTGTGTCATATTTTAGATTCCACATATAAGTGATATCATGTGGCATTTGTCTTTCTCTTTCTGACTTATGTCACTTAGTATGATCATCTCTAGTTGCATCCATTTTGCTGCAAATGGCATTATTTTGTTCTTTTTTATGGCTGAGTAGTATTCCATTCAGGTTTGAGAATTCTGATTCCTTTTACCTTTGTGGAGTCCCTTTAACTGTTTCCATTGTTCTTGCCCGGATCCTCTCAAAACCACTGCCAGAATACAAGATGATATTTAATCCACAGTCCACAGCCTGACCTGTCTCAAATGTTAGCATGCAGAGATATCAGTGCACTCAATTTGAGAAAGTGATTCACCCAGGTACCCTGGGTGATTCTAGAATCTACCCAACCACACAGTCTCGCCCCTGCGGAAGACTGCTACGTTACTGGGTACCTGACCTGTGCTGGGTGAGGAGAAAGATCGCACACCAATTTCATACTTCAGTGAACTCGTATGGATGCAGGCTCACTCTCATCATGGGGTCATATCACAGGACCACGTTTAAATCATGGCTCATCGCGGTTCTCAGCTGTATTTTGCAGCTGTTTTTCTGCACGGCAGCTCTTCATCAGCTGCACTAATGGAGGACAGGGAGGGCATGCATAACCCAAATCACTAGATAACTCAAACCTCATTGTAGGCAAAGGTTCACAGTGCTCCCCCACCGAGTCCTTGGTAGAGCGCTCTCATCAAGAGGCAAAACTTAATAATGCTTTGCCTGTTCTCTTTGCGCCTCCATACCTGCTGGTGGAAGTCCTAACGAGCAGCAAAATGACCAAAACCCAGCAGGAGGGGGCAGGGGGAAAAGCGAAAGACCTAGAAACTTCACAAAGTGGATAACAAGTGGCTGAATGATGGGCTCTTGGAAAATCGAGCCCTGGCGGATGAGGCTTCTTTCTTCCCCCCAAATACAATGAAGACAAATCATCAAGCATGTTTGCTCTAAGATGTAAATTCGGAAGTGCCATGAACTACCGCACACAACTCAGAAGCGAGGCAGAGAATGGGGAAAGCCTCAGTTTTCACTCCTTAAATGTGCAACCATAACCTTAAAATTCATCCAATTCAGGAAGCAGCTTGTCTCTAAATGTGATGAAAAAAAAGAAAAAAAGAAAAAACAGTCTATTGAGTCTATCGGGGCTTCTGACACACTCACAGATGGTGCAATTAACATCCAGCTCAGCCCATATTCCCATCGTGCCCCTCGCCCCCTTGTCACTCTGCTGGCTTTGGGCAACACCTGACTTCATCTTTCCTTTCATTCTGTCTTTTGTTTTCTCTTCTGTGGGTTCTGTAGTCACTGGAGGGACTTCATTTCACTTGACAGTGACACTCTGAGAGCAGGAACTAGAGCGGAGAGGCTGGAAGGATGCCCTGGCCCCCAGTTCTCATGCCAAAAGTTTCTTTCCAAGGTATTGTTTAGGGAGGATATACCCACCAATTACATATTGTCTTTTAAAGAGATCGGAAGCAAATATGGCCAACGTTGACTTTCATTAAATCTGCAGTGGAAGCATGGTATCTGAGACAGTATTTTCTGTACTTCCCTGTACAGAAAATGACTTAAAGAATGTCACATCTTTAAAATTTTAATTAATTTATTTTATTTTATTTATTTTTGGCTGCACTGGGTCTTCGTTGCTGCACGCGGACTTTTCTCTAGTCGCGGTGAGCGGGGGCTACTCCTCGTTGCGGTGCGCGGGCTTCTCATTGCGGTGGCTTCTCTTGTTGCAGAGCACGGGCTCTAGGCACGCGGGCTTCAATAGTTGTGGCACGTGGGCTCAGTAGTTGTGGCTCACGGGCTCTAGAGCGCAGGCTCAGTAGTTGTGGCGCATGGGCTTAGCTGCTCCACCGTGGCACGTGGGATCTTCCCGGACCAGGGCTCGAGCCCGTGTCTCCGGCACCGGCAGGCGGATTCTTAACCACTGCGCCACCAGGGAAGCCCAAGAATGTCACATTTTAAAAATGTTTCACTGTATGGAACATAAAAGACAGGCGACCTGCACCAACTCTACTGTTTCAGAATGAATTAAAGCAGAGAACGTTGATCTTACGGAATGCATTTTGCTATGCTGTACAGTATTTACTCCTATTGGACACTAAGCTTCCATATCCAGTTTAACACAGGCCTCGGAAATATGCACCAGAGTAACAGACTGGCTTTCCCATCTCACAGGTAGGATGAAATGGACCCTGTCTACTTTCCCCCATTAGGGCTGTAGCATCCCTATGTGAGAGCCTGGGGCATTGTTCAGAGGTAACCACAGTAGCACAGAATAGCACGTTTCGTCCACCTTCAGCGTTTAGCTGGAGGTCACCTCGCCACGTCATTATCAGCCTTGCTCCATGGTTTATGAGGCAATGAATGCATAATATGCTCTGGTAAAGGATGCGTGTGTGTGCCGTTCTGCCCTGATGCAGCCCAGTGTAATGTCACATTTAGGAACATCTCAAATTCCCAAGAAATTCCTACCTTGGGAAAACAACGAAACACTCCAAAAGGAGAGTCCTTATAGAAAAAGCATCAGAAAAAAAAATTCCTTCTGTGGAGACATGCAAACATTAGTTGAAGCTGTTGCTCTGACAGCATGATTCCACTTCTGCATACAATAAAATGGCATATGTGTGTTTATATAAACAAAATATATTTATAACACATTTTTAAAGCCTGGAAGAAAATACTCCAAACTGTAACAGTATTATCTCTGCGCATGATAAAAATCTTTGTACTCTTCTTATACTTACGTAGATTTTCAAATGTTTCTATAATGCACATGAATTGCTTTTATACACAGAAAAAATATTTTAAAAACCAAAAACAATCAATCTACTTTGGTCATCTGCACAGACTATTACCTAGCAAATATAAATTATTATCGTAATACGTAGAAACTTGGGGGAGAGTCCATACATCAAAACATTTTCTGAAAAGCTTAATGAAAAATTGGGCATACATTTGTGATGGCATTTGTATAAAAATAGGCTGGCACAAGGTGAAAGGCTACAAAAAAAATTAAAATACTTGTGTTATGGTAGTGGGAAAATAAGTGTATTTTCTTTTGTTTCCAGTTTTCCTACTGTTGCTATCTATCTATCTGTCATCTATCTACATCATCTACCTATCATCTGTCTATCTATCTCACCTCTTTTTAAAAAATGGACTCAGAATTACAGCTTGTTAAGGCAGTTTATCAGGGCCTAGGACCAAGTGCCTCAAGAAATGGATATAGTTGGCTCTGAGAGCTAAACTAGTACAATTGGACCTATCATGGCTGATACGGGCTTGCATAAAACATCACGCAGGCAGTGGACTTCTTGGGAAAACCTGAGCTCACACCTGGTGGCAGCACTAACTAAGGACCTCGGGTGAGCTGGCCTCTCAGAGACCCCTTCTCCCCAGATACCCACTAAGGGCATTGCGTAGTGCTGCCTGGGGACAGTGCAATGCATATATACTTCCTGGAACTAACAGGTCATTGATAAATGGTTGCTACTTGGGTCTCCTAAACTCAAATAGAGTAAGCAGAGCCTGGAATGCTTATCAAGATGGGTCTAATGGTATGAGAAATCTGCAGAAGAATTATATACGAAATGAACATATACAACTTGTTTGGCAGGAAATCTCTGAAGAAAGATTGAATTGACAAAGGAAACTTGCTTGAAATCTCTAGAAGAATAACCAATGTATATAAATTTGCTGATGACTTTTCTAGCGCTGGAGAGGGGAGAAAGCCACCTGAAGGATAGAGAAAACTCTTTTTTTGGCCTAAATACATTTGGCAAGTAACACGAGAGTTGAGATGGCTATATCATAACTTTGGTGACACCATACCCTCAGACCATGTAATTCACTCCCTTGGTCTATACATAACAGGGAATCTTCTTATAACGGAGGCTTTTCAATAAAAGAGGAGCGTTGTGTGATTCGTGTGTGGGGAGGGTGGGGTAGGAGACATTAGCAGACGGAGACTTCTAAAAAGTCGTCTGCATAATAACCTGGTTTCACCTAGATTGTTCACTTACTTGCCAGGGTCTGGAAGGGCAACTGATGGGAATTTTAAGGAAGTCAAATACCATCCCCCGCCTTTGGCCTGTGTAATTTAGCTAACTGAAACTTCTCTGTAAGGACGAGAATAGAATGAACAATTAACTTCAGTATCAAATCTTTAGAATAGTTGTTCTTCAGTGAACATTTGGAGTGTATTAAAAATGGCTACAAATTTTTATCACTTCCTCCACCAAGAGGTAGTGTATTTCTTATCCCCACACCCCCTGCCCTGGTAAACCTGGGCTGGGCCTGTGACTGCTTAGACCAAGAGAATATAGCAGAAGTGGCACTGTGCCAGGTGCAACCAGCCACCATGCTGTGAGGAAGCCCAAGTAGCCAAGTGGAGAGGCACCCATAGAGGAGAACTGAGTTCTGGTGACTCCCAGCTAATAGCCAGAACCAGCTGGCCAGCCGTCCGAGGGAACCATCTTGGAATTAGATCCTCCAGCTCTAGCCAAACATTAACTGAGGCTGCTTGGAGCTAAAATACACTGTTCCTGCTGGGTCCTTCTCAAACGCCAAAACTGTTAGCTTACTGTTATTTGTTTTGGGGGTTTTTTTGGGCCTCTCACTGCTGTGGCCTCTCCCGCTGCGGAGCGCAGGCTCCGGACGCGCAGGCTCAGCGGCCATGGCTCACGGGCCCAGCCGCTCCGCGGCATGTGGGATCTTCCCGGACCGGGGCACGAACCCGTGTCCCCTGCGTCGGCAGGCGGACTCTCAACCACTGTGCCACCAGGGAAGCCCTACTGGTTGTTTTTTTAAACCAGTAAGTTTAGAGATGATTTGTTATGGAACAACTGACAACAAAAACATCACTGCTAAGTGGCATCTGGCTTACACATCAGTCTCTTATGAGTTTGGTTAGGATAGTTTATTATCCTGATTTTGACCAACTCAGAGGGAGCTATTACAATTGAGATTGGGAGCCTAAATATTCACAGGTCATCATAGTCCTGTCAAAGCAATAACTTCTGTTCAAGTTCTGCTCAAGCACCCCACTGGCCTCTGTAATATTTTTAATTCATTTAACTAATATTCACTTAACTAATATCAAGCAACTGTTAGGCTCTGAGGATTCGGTGGCAAACAAAACAGACACAGCTGCTGCCATCACAGGATTCTTGGTCTAGTAGGTGTCCAAGTTCATCTCTCTAATGATAATAGCAGTGCCTACTCTAACTAAATTTACTACAGCTCTACGACAGAAACCAGATCTCAGTGGAGGTTCTGCTGCAGTGGTGAAGTCTGGCTCACGACAAGGAGTCCAGAACTGCACAGCTGAAATGCATGTTCAATTGCTGTCACCAGTTCCCGTGGCTTTTCCTCAAGCGGAGCACCCCAAGGTGCAGGCAAGAACTCTACCCATCCTCCTCGACACGCCCTCAGTTCAGGGTTCTTTGCATGAAAGACAAATGCAAAGCAAAGCAGGGGGTTACAGGAGCTGTGAGAAGAATCTTTGGAGAACTCTCGAGAAATTCACATGGAACTCCTCTACTAAGTGAGTTTAGAATCTTTGCTATACAAACCAATACTGGTCAATTCAAACTCCAAGAAAGTTTTTTTTTCAATTTGAATAAACTTAGCAATAACAGAACCTCAGCAATCTGCTAACAAATAATCACATTAATTAAGATTTGTAGGGCTTCCCTGGTGGCGCAGTGGTTGAGAGTCCGCCTGCCGATTCAGGGGACGCGGGTTCGTGCCCCAGTCCGGGAAGATCCCACGTGCCGCGGAGCGGCTGGGCCCGTGAGCCACGGCCGCTGAGCATGCACATCCGGAGCCTGTGCTCCGCAAGGGGAGAGGCCACAGCAGTGAGAGGCCCGCGTACCGCAAAAAAAAAAAAAAAAAAAAAAAAATTTGTATACTGAGCGTCTTATAATTCATGGATCTCTTTCATGTGTATCCTAGTTCTTCCATTATCCGTCTCAGAAACTGCTTCCCACGAGACCTTGGCTTGATCCCTCCTCAGATGCTACCATCACACCCAAAGAAACAGAACTATAATTGTTCAAATGTCTATCATTTTACTGGTTCAAAAATGTGTTCCCCGGGATCTTTCCCTTTAAAAGGGAATCTCAAGGTATCCACTTTTTATTTGATAAATGATTGGTAACAATCAAAACTGCCTGGAGCCAAGGAGAGCTTTATCATATGACAAAACAGCCAGAGCACAGGCATGGTGTCTGCTCAGAGATCAGTCAGTTTCCTGGTCTGTTCTTAGGCTCTTGACTTCAGTGAATCGGGAATGACTCTGTATCAGTGACGAATGAAAAGATCTAGAATGGAAATTGTCATAAGTGGCTATAAACTAAACCAAGAAGCACAGCTGCAAAATAAGCATTATGATTTGAACACGGGAATAGATCACATTAATATGCCCTCCATAGGGGTCCACACACCATTAGCACAACAAGTCTATCCAACCCTGGGAGGCAGCTCCATTACAAACCAGGGATTCAGCTCACTTCCAAGGCCCCATGAGGAGGGGGTCCCACAAGAATTCAAGGGCAGTGTCCCAAGCCCTCAGGAATGCAGGAGACCATGGGTCAGCACCAAGAATTTGAAGGACAGCTTTTGGATGCCCATCTCTTTTCCCTTCTATTCTCTCAGACCCTGGCCACCCAGGTGCCTCTTTTTCCTTAGTTCACTGCCCTCTGTTGTTTCAGGCTATCCAGAGTTTCTGGATTCAGAGCTCTCTCAGACACCTTCCGCACGGTGTTCCCAGTTCACTGCTCCTCCCACTGTGCCATGTATTCCTGTGCTCATGGAAACGCCCAACCTTTAGAGCTATGGTCTCAGCCAGACTAAGAGGAAAGCAATATCCACATCACTAACTCATGTGATGGTGAAGGAATGTTGCTTATGTGTGTGTAGGAAGGGCACTGCACAAACTCAGGAGGGTCGTCCTAACATGAATACTGTCGCTGAGTGTTTTCACTATGACAGTTCTCCAGCACACGGCGGTACAGTGTTTTAAGGAATGGACACCTTCTTCTAATTTGCACAGAAGCGACTTGTGGGCTAACATGTCCTGTGGATCACTGGTAAATCTTTGCCCTCCCAGGGGTGTTTATTACTTCAAATAAATTTCTAACTGGGTAGAACTTTTAGGAAGAGATTTTGGGCAGTAAGGTGAGCTGGAGGAGGAGGGAAAGAAAGGCTCACAGGCCTCGTAACCCTCCCTTATTTGGCTGTAATAGTGACCTCTTCCTGTCGGCCCACTATATTTACGTTACTCCTAAAATACTGTTTTCATCTCACAAGTTTATACTTTTTTTCTTCTTCACATGCTACATGCTCACTATGGCAAATCAGAACATGCAGTTAAGAAAAATAATTTCACTTTCCAGGGGTAACCACATTATTATTTTAGCAATTTGCTCAGACGTTCTCTAAGCATAAATGTGTAAATGCAATAAAAATATGTCACATGTATCTAATCTTCTATATTTTAAAAATTTTTATTGGGGTATAGTTGATTTCCAGTGTTGGGTCAGTTTCAGGTGCACAGCAAAGTGAATCAGTTATGCATATACATCTATCCACTCTTTTTCAGATTCTTTTCCCATAGAGGTCATTACAGAGCACTGAGTAGAGTTCCCTGTGCTGTACGGCAGGTTATTATTAGTCATCTATTTTCCTAACCTTCTTTTTTCTTGTTCTTTTTTTAAAATTCATTTTTATTGGAGTATAGCTGCTTTACAATGTTGTGCTAGCTTCTACTGCACAGCAAAATGAGTCACAGCCACACATGTACATAGATCCTCTCCCTTTCGGATTTCCCTCCCATTTAGGACACCACAGTGCATTAAGTAGAGTCCCCTGTGCTGTACAGTATGTAACCTTCTATTTTCACTTTATGCCTCCATCTCTTTCTACACACGTACACACATGTAAGCATATATATTTTTAAAAACTCATATCTCATTGACTGATTAACCAAAATTTAATCAACTCCGTCACAGAAATGGAAACAGTAATAGAAATTTAGGATGTGTTCAGTTTACAAAAACTGGATAATTGCCCTCCTATGCATGTCTTTGTGAAGCTCACCTTTTCTTTATTTTAAGTAAGCTTGACCACAGGATCCTTTCAATATCAGTTTACTCCCAGCTGCTTCTTCCCACCCTGGGGACATAAATATACACATACAAACGGGCACAAATACACCCTTCGCTCTGTACATACCCTTACTTAGGCACTTCCATTCATAATCACGTTCACATTCAAGCTTGAACGCATACAGAAACCCACCCCGCGTGAAGGGTCACGTGTTCACTGTCTTTGGCACCCAAAGAGTGGCAGAGGGTGGGAGGGGGCTAGGGGTGAGTGACGATGGCGACAAGGTAGGAGAGGGGCTCTGAAGGCTTGAGCAGAACGAAAGCCATCAGAGGGATAAGAAAGTAATGACCGGGTCGTGAGGGTGGCATCTGCAGTTATGGGAAAAGAGGACATCAGAGCCACGGTCAGGAGGGCTTTGATGCTGAGACTGGCTAGGCCAACAGTGATGCTCCAAGCGTGTGATGACGTGTGGAGGATTTGAGCCAGTTAGGGAGCCAACACACAGCCATGCTGAGCCCAGGCTGGGGCCACGAGAAAACGGCCTTTGAGGGGTCTTAGAGGAGGACAGAACAGTAGAAGAGGAAGGAGAAAGAATGGAGGAGAGAGCATATGGGATGATGAAGCGAGGAAGGACTTGGTCTCTGTGAAACACACCACGTGAATGGCCAATCCCTACACGGCAGCCACCCAACATCTTCGAGTCCG
>NW_006781377.1:2796577-2809128 GCF_000442215.2 Lipotes vexillifer | reverse complement strand
CCCTACACGGCAGCCACCCAGCATCTACGATGACTCAACCAGCAGAGATCTCTCATTTTGCATTCATCTGTTTTCAGGAGTATGCTGAGATAATGCCTGTGGCATTGCAGTCCTTCTTGGCCATCACAACATCCCTCAGTGCCATCCCAAACCCCTAGAAGTAGCCACATACCCGCTCATCTGGCGCCACATCTCTCTAAATCCTATTGGCATCGTCTCCAAGTGAACTCCCTCCCTGCTACTCAGACCCACCACTCCACGAATTTCCGTGAGATTTCTCCTCCCTACTCATTTCCATGTCTGTGTCTCCGCCCGACAGAGATAAAACAGTATGTGCCTCATAGCGCTGTTGTGAGGGTTAAATGAATTAATACCTGTAGAAGGACTGAGAACTTTGCCTGGGACGCTGTGAAAGCTCAAAACTTTTTAACCATTTACAAAGCGGGGAGGAAGGGTGGGATGAATTGGGAGATTGGGACTGACATATATACACTACTGTGGATAAAACAGATAACTAATGAGAACCTACTGTATAGCACAAGGGACTCTACTTTGATGCTCTGTGGTGACCTAAGTGGGAAGGAATTCTGAAAAAGAGCGGATATATGTATACGTATGACTGACTCACTTTGCTGTACAGCAGAAACTAACACAACACTGTAAAGCAACTATACTCCAGTAAAAATTAATTTAAACAATGTTAGCCATTATTACAGTGATTTCCTCGTTTATAAGTAAAATGCATGTCACTGATACTTTCGTTCCTCGCCTCTTAACCCCAAATTTTGAGGAGCCAGTTTCCTCCTGCCTGATGACTGACCTCAGTGGAATATCCCCAAAATCCATACTTCCCTAGACGGCTCCTCCTCCAATGCCCAGGTGCCATAGTGCCACCACACAAACATACCCTAATTTGATCATCCCATCCATTCTTCATCCTTTCCCCTGAGGGTGATGTGTTGTTTCTGCCCATGTTTGTGTATCCACAGGACCTGGCGTAATGCTCACACGTGGAAGATACCTGATGAGTGCTGAATCTTGCTCCCCTGCTTCCCACCTTCGCACAACCTGATTACCTACTAGCCCCTTAACCTCTCTGTGAACCCCAAAGTCATTTCATAAGGGAATAAATGTCATATACTCTTACAGTTATTTGTAGTAATTACTATGTCTATTATTTCAGATTCTTTGGACAAGATACTCTAAAATACACTAGAGGAAACACTCCCAAACTGATCAGACCAAAAAAAAAAAAAAAAAAGGAAATGTACAATATAAGGCATAGTGCCTTGTCTTCTCTAGGTTAGTAATTTAAAAGTAATTTCATGACAAGAAGGCACATGATCATCTCTACAAGGATTCCAGAGGAATGTAGGTGAACCACAATGAGATTAAGTCTGTTAAAACAATAATAAGAAAAAATTAAAAATCTCACAGCCCTACCTAGAACTGGGCCCTAGCAGCAGTCACTTTAATTTTCACCAAAAAAGGCCCATGAGCTTTGTCACTTTGAAAAATCATCAGCGAGGCTCCCAAACAGCTATTCTGCACTCAGTCTAAATTTCTGTTCCCTACAGTAATTATTTTAAGACAATGAAGAAAAACTCAGGAGTTCAGAGAACTTTAACCAAGATGGCTAAAGACACAAAGAAAACCTTTGATGAACAGTACGAGAAACTGGAGTTGTTTAGTGTAGAGAGGAGGGGTAGAAAGGTGATGAGATTTTGTCTTTAAGTCCATAAAGGGCTGTTATTAGTGGTGCGGTGATCATTTGCTATCCTTGCCCAAGTAGACAAAACAGGAGCAAATAAATTAAATCACATCAGGAAAGACTTCAATTAGACACAAGGAAGAAACTTCCAGCTGATTAATTACTAGAATGAGCTACTTGAGGGAGGCTGCCAGTTTCTATTTCTGGAGCGCTAACAAACAACTCTATTTTAAGTGGGCTTTGGAAATCATCTACCTATAGGCACAGTGACCTCCAGAGGTCCCTTGCAACTATTTGATTTGATGACTCTCACAGTGTTCACTGGTGTCTCATTGATCACATAAATATATTGGAACTGGCAAAAGGCTGAGGATCAATAAGGCTGAGGAACAGCGAGGATTAGCGGTTGAATTACTAAGTACTGAATAGACATCAGACGTGCCATCCTCCGATACGATCATATTCTAGCACTGTCAAGATCAAAAGAAAAATGCATAAACTCATACTTTCCCAGTGGGAGACGAAACGGTTAGAAATGAAATAAAGTCTCTTCCAGTGACCTAAGCAGAACTCCATCAGTAGAGACAATTAAAAGGTCAAAACAGACTCATTATTTAACTGTATTTTCCAGTAAACCAACTTGCATCACAGATCCTAAGCCCCAGCTTTATGCTGTGCGGTTATATGGACAGCAGTATCTCCCACAAAAGTCTTACCCACTTGTTCCTCTAGCCTGAGCTTGGAATGCCCAAACCCCCATGTCTGACCATCAAAGTCCTAACCACCCCTAAAATCCCAATTCAGATGCCACCTTCTCTCTGAAGATTTACCAAATCCCCCTCAGCCAGAGTGCACCTCTTGTTCACCGCATCGCCGCCTTTGTGTCTGAGTCACGGCGCACCTCAGGGCTCTGTAATGTCTGCTTGACTGAGCTCCACAGCGCCACGGAGTCAAAAGAGTGGCAGCCCACGACAGCAGGAGAAATTCTGGTCTGCCTCATCCCAGAGCGTCTTCCCAGGCCCAGAGAGCTCCCATGGCCCAGATGGCTGTCTTCTCTCCCTTTGATGCTAGCGCCCAGGACACGGTCTCCTTCCCCTTCTGTCAGGAACTTCCTCACATTCGTGATCGCTTGTAAAGACTCTTTGCTCAAGCCTGGCTACGCAGGGAAATCAGTCTCTCTAACCCTTCACTTCTTGCTGCCCGTGAAGGCGGACGTATAAGCCCCTTTCCGTTCAAAGTTGTTTTTTTTTTTTTTTTTTTTAATCACTATGGGCTTATACATACGGGAATGAATTTTTAAAACTCCAGATTATAAGAAATATTCTTATAGTCTGGTTTGGCTCCTTGGCCTTAAGTCCCTTCTGAGACAGTAAATGGAAGTCTCATTTTCTTTTCATTCCTGAAGAACCTATCAAATGTCAATCCTATCACCTTTTACCCTATTAATGAAGTCCTTGTAGTCCCTTTTTCATTCTAGAGAGACTTTTCTTCTCTTTTTTACACCAAAGGGGTGGGGGAGGGATAAATTGGGAGTTTGGGATTGACATATACACACTACTAGATATAAAATAGATAACCAACAAGGACCTACTGTATAGGACAGGGAACTCTACTCAGTACTCTGTAATAACCTATATGGGAAAAGAATCTGAAAAAAAAAATGTGTAACAGAATCACCGTGCTGTACACCTGAAACTAACACAACTCTGTGAATGAGCTATACTCTTCAATTAAGAAAAAGGCAAACAGCAGATGTACCCTGACATCAGGTGGCATCTCAGAAGATCTTCATCCTGGACAGTAGGAGGTCTCCTCACACGCTCTAAAGGATATACTTTACACGATAGCCTGGGACACTGGCTTCTGACCCCCGCCTCCTTCCATATTTAATCCCTGTATCCTCTCCATGAATTCAGCAGCTATGATGCCGAAGAGTAATAAACTGAGCTGAAGGTACTCATAGAGATGTCCATCTGCTACATGTTTATATAGTTCCCAAGACGTTAACAGCATCTTCCCATAGACTTTAGAATGCTGTGGGAGTCTAAAGAAAAGTTCAGTGGTGTTGTGTCAATGGACAATTAAATCAAGGCTGTCAAGGCACATTTTTGAACACTTACCAGATCTCTTGCATAAAGTCTGAAACTTTCACTAAGCATCTCTCTGGTTCAGGGCACGGGCTAGGTGGAAAATGTGAGTTGGATAACATATAAGTGCTTGGTGGACAGCAGTGTGAAAAAATGTGACTACTTTAGCTGTTTGGAAATGCTGTGGGGGATATTTCCATTCAACACTGGGAAAGAAGGAACGAGAGAGATAAAACTCTTTGGTTGAGAAACTGCACTGAGAATTAGTAACAGATGAAATACTGAGTCAGATTACTGGGAAACAATGGGTGAAAGGAACAGGTCTCTGGGTCTCTCACAGAGCTCTGGTAGAGAGTTGCTTTGGTGTGGAACCAGGCTGAGTTTCCAAACAAAGCTGGAAGCCAGATGGATGTGGTGTTTTGGTCTGCAGGCCCCAAGAAAGCCACAGGCTTCATGCAGTAGGGAGTAACACAGAGTAGGCTGTGACTCAGCAGGCAAAGTTGTGTCAAACTCAGTCCAGCTCTACTGGACCAAAAGGTCAACAGCAGCAAAATGAATAAGGCTGCCAATTTACCACTGTCCATCAGAATTGGTTTGGGGATGAGCTGGCAATTAAAAGATTTTCTTTGACAGGCTGGGAAATGAGAGGAGCCTATGTTCTCCCGTCCCCCCTGCCCCAAACCTCCATAATTTTCATCCCGTCACACTTAAAACAGCTCTGTGGGAGTAGGTATTATTATTCTTTAGAGAAATAATTTGGCTCAATCTGAGGGAGGTTAAAAGAAAAGTCACCTCTGAAGCCATCTCACTTCAGAGGGCATGATTTTATCCTTTTTCATTTGAAGATCATTTCCTTAATAGAGAAGATGGAAGGAAAATAGGAGTGGAGTATTTCTGCTTTTATTTGCCATCACCAACGGCCCCACGGAATGAACCCATCTTTTGGTTATTCTCCTTGCTCCCAGTTTTAAAAGTTATCTTTATTTGAAGAGGAGTGAAAAGGAAATGTTGAAGCTGTGTGGTTTTTTTGGTACCTACCATGTGCGAAATACTTTCTGTATTTTTCTACTATGAAATAAATATCATTTTCCCACTATATAAAAGAAGACACTGGTACACACAGAGAAAGGGTGATCAACTTGTACAAAGTCACAGGTATTGGTTATTCTAATTGTTTTCTTGTAATACTGCTCAGCGAACATTGATGCATTCGTCCTTGTTTACTAGCTTATTTTTCATTCATTCCCAAATGCTTATTGAATGCCTTTGATATGTATTTAGTTCTAGACAGTGCTCTGAGTACTTGGGATACATTGGTAATATAACGGTGATCCTTGCCCTTAACCAAACATAAATGAATACCTGGGTTTTCTTTCATCTTGTGAATATATGCTTCTGAAATTCAAGCTTCCTGGTTCTGGTTCCAGGTAAAATGGAGAAAATACATGACAACTTTTCTCTCCCACTGAAAACAGCTATTAAACCCGGAGAGAATGCATAAAACAGCTATTTGAGATCTCTGAAAATCAAATATCAACAGGCAGATTGGAAAGAACACACCAGAATTCAAAGTACCATCAAGCTAATGGCTCTAAACAAGGCTCAGAATCTCATAACACAGTACTCTAGATGTGCAAAATGCAACCCAGAGTGACTCGTAATACACAAAGCCATGAAAATCTAGACTTGTATGGGGAAAGACAATCAACAGTTGCCAACAATTGTGATGGCTCTGATGTTAGAATTGTATGATGAAGCTTTTAAAGCAGCTACTATAAAAATACTCAAACAAGCAATCTCAAACACTCTTGAAACACAAGTTAAAACAGAAAGCAAATGGAAGTTTTATAACTGAAAATACAATAGCCAAAATAAAAACTACCCATCAAACAGACTCAGCGACCAGAATGCTGAGGGCAGAAGAGTCAGTGACTTAAAGGTAACAAAAGTAATTGGGCAATACGTCCTCCTTGAAGCTCTGAGTACCATACCAGATTCACATGGCACCAGGCATATATTCTCCTCTAAGCTTTCAAGTTCTAACCACAACCCTACCTCTAGAAATAACAGGTGTTCCTGCAGGTATTATTTCTCAGGATTCACTTTTTGTTCTTTGAGCCCTCCAACTTCCTACAGTACATTCCCTCTTGTTGACTGAAATATTCATACAAACATATGGATGGAATAAATATGGCACAATGTAAAATGATATAACCACTTTGAAAAATGGTTTGTCCCTATCTTGCAAAGTTAAATATATACCTATCCTCTGACCCAACAGTTCTACTCCTAGATATTTACCCAGGAGAACTGAAAACATTATGTCCACAAAATGACACAGAAAAAAATGCTCAGGGCATTTTTATTCATAGTAGTCAGAAACTCAAATGATCACCAGCAGAAAATGACATATTCTAGTATATTCATACAATGGAATATTACTTAGCTTTAAAAAGGAACGAATTCTTTATAAATGCAACAACATGGGTGTGTCTCAAAATATTATGCTGAGCAAAGGAAGTCAAGCACAAAATAATACATATTGTATGACTGCACTTATATAATAAGTTCTAAAACAAGCAAAATTAATCGACAGTGAAAGAAATCAGATAGTGGTTAACTCTGTGTGCCACTGGGGGTTGGGGGGCAGTAGGGATCAACTGGGGAGGGGTGTGAGGCAACATTTCGTGATGAAAATATTCCGTATTTTGATAGAGCTGCGGGTTATACCCATGAAAGCATTTGTCAAAATTCACTGAATACACACCTAAAGTATATGTTGAAATACCTAGTGTGCTTTGTTTTCATCAGAGTTTTACCTTTAGAGGATATTTTAGAGTCTCTGGACATCAGGTCAAGCCAATCTTTTCTATCAGCTTTTGAAGTATCTTTCCATAAAGTACAAGCACATGTTTTCTAACTTCAAAATTCTAAATCCTTAAGTTGGTATGGTCAATATCCCCCAAGGTTCTAGTCACCTTCACATCTTCAACAGTTCTTGGACATAGCTTCTCTTGGTGCTTAATTTATATTCAGAATATATTACCGTGCAAATATTTCTTCATTTCAATTTACTTCACTTCAGTAAATATTTATTGACCATATCTGTGTGCAAGGCAACGTGCTAAGCAATGTAAGAAACCCGCGACAGATGGCATATAGTCTACTCTTCTCGATGCTTACCATCTAGAGTAAGATAACGAAATACCAAACTAAAACATTGGTAGAATATAAGTAATTTAAAAAAGTACAACAGGGAGTCAACAAGATATGAAACCTTCACAACAAGTCTGAGAAATGTTAAGTGCTTCTTTTAACATCCTTCGTTGAGAGGCATTCTATGTTAATAACATGACTTTCTCACTCCCACTCCCAGTCCACTTGATGTGCTGCTTTTATGCTCCTCGCAAACATAAAACTGGCAGACGCTGACGATTTCATCCCACCAAATCTCTGTTCCTATTAGTCCTAATAATTTTAGCACGCGATCTTCAAAGAACACTGACCTTAGTGGTTTAAACTTCACATATTCAAGAGGTCCCCAGCTTACATAAGAAGGCCAGTGTGATTTCCCCCTAAAGAGGCACCAACTTCTTTCTAAGAGAATAACAGAATCTAATTATCCTAAAAATTAAGCAGAAATCAGTATTCATATTTGCATTCTTCCAGTGAAAGAGCAGGCTTGACTTACTTCTTTCCTAGGAATGGGCCGTCAGTGTTTGTAAAGAACTCTTAATAAACAAGAAGTCACACGTATCAACGTCTCATTCTACATTAAATGAAAATCCTGTAAGTTTAAACAAATGATTTTAAGGACTGAATTTTGTTTTGTTTTTTTTTTTTTTTTTTTTTTTTTTTTTTTTTTTGAAAATCAGTGTCACCAGCGCTTCAGAAAGAAAAGTAAGGCAAGGATGGGACAAAAGTTGGTGGAAATCTGGGTTCACAAGATCTTTCCTTCTTCAGAACACAAGCCTGCCATCGGTATCAATCACACAGAGCTGTTAGGCTGCCCGGCTGGAGAAGCGTGCAGCGTGTTTAAGACGCTCTAGCACTAGTGTTCTGTAAGGTTTCTTCCCCCCTTCCTCCTAAGGACTCATTCTTACTGCTCCTTTGTGACCTAAAGGGTATATCATTTTCAGCTTCTTTTTCGCATTGACAAGATGGGTATTGTTTCTGGCCTTATATTCCAAAAGCAAAATCCCCAAACTCCAACTCAGAAAGTGGGTGGGAATAGGATTCTCTCCTTCCTGTGGTCCCTCCCGCCCCCCCATCACTGTTGACGGATAGGAGGTGTCAGCTTGTCAAGTCTTATTGGGTGCTACCTGATATAAGGCCACACTGAGGCAGTAAAAATATGTTTGCAGTCAGCTCTTATTATAATAAGTCCCAGCAAACAGGAGGAAAGCAGATCTATTCAGTAAGATACTTCCTCCGATATGGTAGGAAAAATGTAGTCCATGACAGAGGCTTGATATGAGGAGATTTTTAAACAAAGGACAGTTCTTTCTTTAGAGAAACTGGAGAGAAATAGCTTCCCTAGGGAGTTTGGGATTCTAAGAAATATTATGTTGCTATGCTTATGATTTAAAGCTGACCTGGACTCCAAGCTCTTTGAAAAGGAGGTCATATCTTCTCTGTAAAATGCCCACATTCCACAGAGTCCTGCTGAGTCCCAAGCGTCCTGTAGGTTCTGAACTTCGATGAGTAATATCGATGCTCTCTCTTAATCTCGAGCCCAAAGGGAAACTCTGGTTGGGTATCTGGCCTTCCATCTACCCGCAAAAGGATAAGAAAGACTGAGAAGACCAAATGTTCTGAGAACAAATTCTATGACACAAAAGGACCTAATTCCTGGGCGAACCAAAGTTAAAGGTTCAGCCAAGAGATTTCAGAATTCTAAGAAATATGTTTCTACGCACTACATACATATGATTAAGATCAAATTAGGTGCCACCTTCCTGAAGACAGTGGTCCAGTCTCTTCAGTAAATATTCTCATTCATGGTGCCTAGCACATTGCTGGTGGGCTATAGGTCTTATGGTGTTAATACTGATGGATGATGCTGGTGGTGGAGGTGCCAGTGGTAACAGTAATGAAGGAGACAAGGATGCTCACTAATGAGACTCAGCCAGGTTTTTAAGAAATGACCTGACAGGCTGAACTGAGAATTATTCTGAGAATGATTATCATGTATGTATTCATCCGTTCACTTTTCTGAAGCCTCTCAAGTCTTATCTTCCATGTCATACTCACTTCCCCTAGAATAATATAGATGTGGCAGAAAGTGAATTCCAGGAGTCGCGCTAACAGCATTCAAGTTAAACTTGTTATATCATTAGACTGAGAAATATTTTTTTCTGGATGGAATTAATAAAATAAGAGCTACCAAAGTTTTAAATAATATCACGCTCTTCAGAAATAGTCCTGCAGAGAAGGCTAAAGAATTGCCTTTGCTTCTCACCTTCCAAGACAACTACCATGCAAGAAACACTTGGTAAATGTTCTGAATGAATGCATGCACGATTATAAAATGAATGAATGAATACATGAGTGAGTGGGCAAATGAAGAATGGTTCCTTGAACTATATTTCTTTGCTAATTAGAATAGTTACTGTTGTGCGGGTAAAAAGTGACATTTAAGAAATCTGGAGCTTATGCTCTGAAAGAATGATCTCAGGGAACCCGAATCCTGTTCCTTCAAATGAGCAATGCAAGACTTGTATGAGCTCCAGAATTGCAACATATGACCCCCTGATGACAAAGCAAAACAAACTGGTCATAATGATCTCATAAGAGCAAGTTCTTTTGTAAGCCATTATAATTTTTCATGTCAATTTAACCAGAAGATTTGTGGAAGCATAAGAATTTGGTCCCGATGCAAAGTGGTGATGGAAGTTCTACCAGTGTTCGCTTACTTCCTCCACAATATCTATTCCCAAATCATTACCCTGTCCATAATGACCTGAGTCCAAAATAACTGAGCTAAGAGCCATAAACTCCTTTCTATAGGATTTTTTTTTTTTTTTAAATCTACAACTAAAGTTATCAATGGACCTCTGGTGACCTAAACCATCATCAGGTTGAAAACTCTTCAGGGATAAGAATATATCTAACTTACCTCTGATCTCCTTGGTGGCCCGGTGGTTAAGAATCTGCCTGCCAATACAGGGGACTTGGGTTTGATCCCTGGTCCAGGAAGATCCCACATGCCATGGAGCAACTAAGCCCGTGCACCACAACTACTGAGGCTGCACTCTAGAACCCACGAGCCACAACTACTGAGCCCGCGTGCCACAACTACTGAAGCCCACGTGCCTAGAGCCCGTGCTCCACTACAAGACAAGCCACCGCAATGAGAAGCCCGCACACCACAACAAAAGAGTAGCCCCCGCTCGCTGTCCCTAGAGAGAAGCCCGCTCACAGCAATGAAGACCCAACGCAGCCAAAAATAAATAAATTAATTAATATAAAAAAAGAATGTATCTAACTCACCTCTGTATCTACAGAAAACCTAATACCAAGTTTTGAATGAAACCATCTCTTAATTAACTGCCATTGATTAAATGCAGAAGTGGGACTAGGGTGATGCAACAGGCAATAAATACTGTGCAAGTTTAGAGACAGGAGAGCACAGTGCAGGGAGGTGAAGTCAGAGTGGACACGGGACTTAAATAGTATATTGAAATAAATGGCTGTGTTATATCAGCCAGTGCTAATCTAAGTGCCTAATATGAAAAAGCCTTAAGCTCTCAGCGTCCATGGCAACCTAACAGTGGCACCTTACCCAAGGCTTTTCTGATGTTCAGTAATATCTTACTCCTTTCAGAGGGACTCTGCTGGATAGAGATGTGTACCTGTATTGTCACAGTGGCAGATGAAATATGGGATGCTTTGGAAGACAATGCGGTGAGAAGCATCACCATGTAAGAGATCAACACTAAAATTTTCAAGAAAGATGAAAGACAGGGTTATGGGATGAAGGTGAAAAAGAAAGGCAGAAAGAAAGAAATGATGTCAATGAAAGAAACTCTCCTTTCTCACAATTCAGGGAAAGAATTAATCTGTCTTCCAGGAATGAATGTCACGTAACATTCTTCAGGAAAACGTAAGATAGAGGGGGTTTAGAACTACCAATTATTCTATCATACTAGTCCTGTTCTGTCCACACACGTAGTAACCTTAGTTCTTCAATCTTTGGTCTTTGTTACTGAGAAAGTCCTTCCTATTCATCACTTATCAGGACTGTGCCTACCCTGATGTGACTAAATATGCAAGGGCTTGGTTCTCTGAGCATAAGAATAAGAACTATAGAATACTATGAAATTTTATGCAACCACAGGAAGTAAGAAGAGTGGGTTCTCATCAGAAGGGGGAATGAAGGACAGAGCACTGGGTATTTCCTATGTAATAAGTGTGTTATATATTATATTAGGCGATATACGTATACACACACACACACACACACACACACACAAAATGATGTATGTACATGAGTGCACATACATCTTTATATGTGTGCGTATGTGCATATTCACACAATCCTCACAGCAATCCTGAAAATGAGGAATTAATATCTCTATTTTTACAATTGGTAAAGCTGAGGAGCAGATAATTTTATACAAGTTAAAGAGTAGGCAGTCATAAACCCCAGATCTACTGGGATTCATAACCAGGTGGCGGAGCGTGGCAATTCCTGGTAATAAAAACAAAATTTTGATGTGAAATAAAAGCAAGATGTGCAGAATAATGAAAAGACCATGAGAATCAAACTCACAAAGCCCTGCTTGGGATACTATCTCCGTCACCAACCCTTGGACAAATTATTCTATTAGCCTTAGTTTTCTCTTCCATAAAATGGTATAATAACTGCCCCAAAATATAGCATCACAAACTAAATACGGTACCTTTGTGAATGCGCCTAACTCTGTAGCTGGTACAGTAGGGCTTCTGGAACAGAATCTGCTAACAGTAGGCGTTTGGTTGAATATTTGTGGAATGGTAATGAAGGAGAAGTGAGAAATCCCATAAGAACCATCTCCTTTTTTCAAAACTTGACAGATGGTCAACTTATTCTTAAGAATTTCCGATCCCTCCACCACCCTCAGAAACCATTCTACCTATGTCTTCACTGTCATAAGTTGAAAGTGAAAAATACAAAGGCACCAGAGGTGGAGGTAAAAATACAGGCTGAGGGTGGCTGGAGGATCCAAAGTAGAAAACAGACTCGTCCTTGTTCTGCAAATCAGTCTCTTTTTCCCTCTGTCCCCCGAGGCAGCTTCTCCCATGGCCAGGGTTTCTCTTAAAGGAAGAACCAGAAAGCAAATCCCAGAGGGAGCACAGGGGCTTGAGGGCAGACTGGGGCTCAGCCCTCCACAAGGAAAGAAACTCCTTGAGGCACGCCCCTCCTATTCCTTTCTGGAACCTCTTTGCTCATCTCTCTCCTCCATTACCTCCTTTGTCTCTGGAATCGAGAATGGTGATCCCCTGCTTCTCCTTTTGGAAGGGAAGTCTCTTGCCCCTCATGGACAGCCACTTTCTCCTTATGCTTGACGTGGTCACTCCGGCCTCCCATCCTGGGACACCCTCCAACCACACACACGCACACACATGCATGCACACACCACCTCCCTCTCTCCCCATCCCCCGGCAAAGATCCAGCTCCTGTACGATTCTCCAGGGGGGCGTGGGAGAACTCTGGTCCCCAGAACAGCATCTCGGCTGCCTGCACGTCGCACCCCCCCCTCCCCCGCTCT
>NW_006781377.1:2795537-2796412 GCF_000442215.2 Lipotes vexillifer | reverse complement strand
CGCTCTTCCCTCTTTTGAGGTCAGGAGACAAAGCCTCTCAGGCTGATCACTCAAGAAACTCAACTAAGAGTCTGTTAGGCAGAGATTCACAGCTGTGAAGGTCCACACGAGGCTTCAAGTGCAAGGCAGTGGTACGGAGGATAAAAGGGCAAACACCTGGACCGGGGCAGTTGCAGAGGTGAACGGATTGGGGGTGAGGGGGGCAGCGGGGAGCTGTTGCTGGCTTATTCCCAAGGGTAAATTGCTCGCTTTGCCCTACAGCATTTTACAGCGTTGGGAAGTGTCTCTAGGAAACTCCTGTGGGACTGCAAATGATACAAACGTGAATTAGAGAAACTATACTGCTGCCTCAAACAGCCACTTCTAAAGAGGATCTGGAAGCCCCTTTAGCCAATCACGTGGCACCCCTGGTAGGCAAACTCTGTGACGTGAGGTTGCGCTTAGGAGAGACAGGGAAGTTCACGCCCTATGGGGCTACCACGGATGATGTGGCTTCGGGGTGTCTAATTTTAAAGGGGGCACAGTCACTGGCTCTCTTCATGCCTAAGTGGAAACACAGAGGAGAAAACATGCTTCAACGAGCACCTCTCTCCAACTCAGCCAAATGCATCATGACTAAAGATACCCTCATCTACCAAGCCTCCCACTCTAAAACAGACAGCCGCACTGCCCCACCTACTTGGCCCAGACCTGCTAAGTCTCAACCACTCCCAGTGTTGGGTAGAGGCCACCATCCACCCACTCACACAACTGCTCTCACACAAATCCTCTCCAACACACTAGAACCACTTACGCACGTTCACTTTCACCCCTCATCACCCACCGTCTTCCATTCCCAGAGGCCAGAAGCTGACCTACCCCCGCCGTCACCAAAG
>NW_006781377.1:2787852-2795527 GCF_000442215.2 Lipotes vexillifer | reverse complement strand
ATTCCTGCTTACACCCCACCACTCCTGTCTCCCCCTGCACACTGAGTCTATCCCCTGTATAAATATGTATGCAGTGCATCCTGTCACTCACTTGTGCTGGCTTTCTCCCACCCAAATGAATACTCAAGTGTAAACCTACTCTTACATTCACTCACCCACGTGAACCAGACAAGTATCAACAAATCACCTCCGTACTTTGCCATAAATTTCAAAGCGTGGACATAGTTCCTTGTCAGGAAAACATCTAAATTCTTTGATACGTTTTACCAAATATTTGTTTTTGTATGGAAGTCCAGCCAGAAGAAGCCCCGCCTCACAACCAAAATGATGGTGACACTTTGGTTTACTGCCGTGTCACCATAAGAAGCCACACAGTGGCACCTGAATAGGAGGCCATCACAGTATGGTAAGTACTGTATGGAGCCTAGCAAAGCCATGTCAACATTTCTGTTCTTCGTCCAAAGGGCTCTTTTCCATGCATAAAAACATGCGATAAGCTCAAAACACAGCTGTCAAATTCATATGGCTGCTTTTGGCATATTGACCTAGCATCTGGTTCAGAAATCCATTCTCATGCTAACTTGTCCCTTTTGAAATGTAGCTGTCCCGGGGCTACAGGGTCAGAGGCAATTCTTTTGTTATTTCATAGAAATGGAAGGCAATTTGCTATGGCGATCACTTTCATTAATTGATGCTCCAGAGATTCTGGACCCTCTGCTTGCAAGTACCAAAACTGTCATTCACAACACTACTGCAGGAACCGCGGAAGACTCCCAGTTCACTCCCTTGTGCACCTTTCAATGGATAAAAGGGACAATTAACCCAAACCAGGGTTCCGATGTGAAGCCGGGAAGGAGCTGCCCCCTGGGATGGTGTATTTCACTTACAGTACTGGGAGAGGGGAGAACTGACAGGGACAAAAAGATGAGCCTGACTCTCAGTCCCTGGGGCTAATGGATACATAGGTAAATGTCAAGTCAGCCTGTTTTTATCTAATTCAAAAAAATAACCTCATTTATGCCACTTCCCAGGCACCCGTGTGTCCTGGCATCTGTCACAGGGAGTCTGGTTCCGGCATATTCAACCAAGCAGGCTTTCTTTTCTTACATCTCCAATTAAAAATGACACGGCCTTGGGCTTCCCTGGTGGCGCAGTGGTTGAGAGTCCGCCTGCCGATGCAGGGGACGCGGGTTCGTGCCCCGTTCCGGGAAGATCCCACATGCCGCGGAGCAGCTGGGCCCATGAGCCATGGCCACTGAGCTTGCGCGTCCTGAGCCTGTGCTC
This sequence comes from Lipotes vexillifer, assembly GCF_000442215.2. Lineage (NCBI taxonomy): Eukaryota > Metazoa > Chordata > Mammalia > Artiodactyla > Lipotidae > Lipotes > Lipotes vexillifer. The sequence goes on along the minus strand of NW_006781377.1, from coordinate 2,794,243 downwards.
CGCAACGGGAGAGGCCACAACAGTGAGAGGCCTACGTACATCTTAAAAAAAAAAAAAAATGACACGGCCTTTCTAGCACCATGTCAGACTGTCTACACCAGTGCACAGGACTCCGTGTGATGTAAAGGGAGTGGTAGTAACATCCCTGAGAAGTGAAAGTGACGAGGGCCAACAGTCCCCGTGAAGGTCTTAAGAAAGGCACTTAATTCAGTGGCAGGATTATTTCCATGTGAATGTTCACCGACAGGGCATTGAGCTAAGGCTCACACTGTTATCAGAAAGCAAGTTATTGAACAAACATGAACTGAAGCCTCTGATTTCCTTCCTTCCACCAGCGGATTTCTGAAGGGCTGGAAAAACCTAGGGTGAGCCTTGATCTTAGGACAATTCTATCATTACTCTTCAAAGACCCTTCATCCCCTGAAGTTTATTTTGGTCAAGTACTAAACACACAAGCAAGCAAGCACCTTATCCACAGTCAGGGCTCCGAAAACCAGGAGTCTCCTGTAGTAACCCAGGGAAAGAACGCTGGTACCCTGGACAGGGTGACTGGTGGACGGGAGAGTAGATGGATTTACATGATGGGAAGGCAGGCTCCACAGCTGTTACTTATGTTTGGATGTAGAAGTGAGAAAAGCAATGGGGTGAATTTGGTTGCCCATTGACTGAGATGTGAAAGGGGAGGAATGTTCTATTTTGGCAATGTTCAGTTTTAGGTGCCTTCCAGACACTGTGAGGAAATGTCTGGTAGGTAACTATACAGGGTAGTATACGGTTCTGAGGGGTGGTCTGAGTTGAGGATAAATATTCGAAAATCATTGCATAAAGAGGATATATAAAGACACTGACTAGATTAAACCACCTAGGAAACCTGTGTAAATTTAATAATAATAATAATAATAATAATAATAAGGGAGCCCAAAACAGGGCCCATCTTTAGAGATGGAGAGGGAAAAAAATGAAGCTAGCAAAGAAGATTGAGAGGAACTGACCAAGAGGATGGGAGGAAAATTGCAAGAGTGTGGCTTCACGAAAGCCAAGGATCTCAATGAGGAAGCTGTCACCTGCGTCTAACGCTGCAGAGGGGGCAAGATGACAATGGAGCGGCCACCGTATCTGGCAACATGGTGATGGATGGCAACTCTGGCAAGAACCACAAGAGCCATTCCATTACTGTGGTGTGAATGGAACCCCAAGGAATGGGTGGAGGGGAGCCTGGCAGGTGGGGAAGGAGAAAGTGACTATAGGCAACTCTTCCAAGAAGTTTTTCTATTACAAGGAACAGAAAAATGAGGAGCTAATCAGAGGCAGACGTGGATTTTGGGGTTTATTTTTAATATAGGAGGTATTAGAACTTATCTGTGGCTGGTGAATATAGCATAGTAGAGAGAGAGAGAGAGAAACACAAGGTCTTTGAGAAAGCGAAAAGGCTGAGATCCAGAATTTAAGAATTCCAGAGATCTGGACTCAAACCTGTGTTCTCTCGTGGACTTTGCTCTTTGTAAAGGGTTGGTCTCTACGAGACAGGGGAACTTCATCCACAGAACCTGGAGTGAAGGCTGAAGGCGCTGGTGCTGAAGCAGGTATAGCTGGTAGACTTGGTGATATGAAAATGAGGAAGTTCCTGGCAGAATATTCCATTTTCTCAATGAATTCTGAAGGCAGATTTACCAGCAGAGAGTGCTAGTCAGAGACAGGAGAGATGTAACAGGTCTGAAGTGAGAAGAGACAGTGAGAAGTTATTTTGGACTGGAAGAAAGTTAATATAGTAGGAAATGCAGTAGGAGCTCTGGGCAGGACCAAGTCACAGTTTGAGAACTGTGGCTTTGTCATCATGACTGTGTTTCTCCAACTTGGAGGAGAAACTGGAGTCGTTCAAGTGCTTCAAGGCAGGCATGAAAGAGGCGGTTTACTCAGCCATAAAAAAGAATGAAATAATGTCATTTGCAGCAACATGGACGGACCTAGAGATTATCGTACCACGTGAAATAAGCCAGACAGACAAAGACAAATAGCATATGATATCACTTATGTGTGGAATATAAAATAGGACACAAATGAACTTATCTACAAAACAGAAACAGGCTCACAGACATAGAGAATAGACTTGTGGTTGCCAAGGGGGAGGGAAGAATTGGGAGTTTGGGATTAGCAGATGCAAACTACTATATAGGATGCATAAACAACAAGATCCTACTGTACAGCACAGGGAACTATATTCAATATCCTGTGATAAAACATAATGGAAAAGAATATGAAAAAGAATATACATATGTATAACTGAATCACTTTGCTGTACATCAGAAATCCCATTCACCACTGCAACAAAAAGAATAAAATACCTAGGAATAAACCTACCTAAGGAGGTAAAAGACCTGTCCTCAGAAAGTTATAAGATGCTGACAGAAAGAAATCAAAGATGACACAAACAGATGGAGAGATATACCATGTTCTCGGATTGGAAGAATCAATATTGTGAAAATGACTATACCACCCAAAGCAATCTACAGATTCAACACAATCCCTATCAAATTACCAAATGGCACTTTTTTACAGAACTAGAACAAAAAAATCTTAAAATTTGTATGGCGACACAAAAGACCCTGAATAGCCAAAGCAATCTTGAGGGAAAAAAAACGGAGCCGGAGGAATCACACTCCCTGACTTCAGACTATACTACAAAGCTACAGTAATCGAGACAATATGGTACTGGCACAAAAACAGAAATATAGATCAATGGAACAGAATAGAAAGCCCAGAGATAAGCCCACACACCTACGGTCAACTAATCTATGACAAAGGAGGCAAGGATATACAATGGAGAAAAGACAGTCTCTTCAATAAGTGGTGCTGGGAAAACTGGACAGTTACATGTACAAGAATGAAATTAGAACACTCCCTAACACCATACACAAAAATAAACTCAAAATGGATTAAAGACCTAAATGTAAGACTGGACACTATAAAACTCTCAGAGGAAAACATAGGAAGAACACTCTTTGATATAAATCACAGCAAGATCTTTTTTGACCCACCTCCTAGAGTAATAGAAATAAAAACAAAAATAAACAAAAGGGACCTAATGAAACTTTAAAGCTTTTGTACAGCAAAGGAAACTATAAACAAGATGAAAAGACAACCCTCAGAATGGGAGAAAATATTTGCAAATGAATCAATGGACAAAGGATTAATCTCCAAAATTTACAAACAGCTCATGCAGCTCAATATTAAAAAAACAAACAACCCAATCAAAAAAATGGGCAGAAGGGGCTTCCCTGGTGGTGCAGTGGTTGAGAGTCTGCCTGCCGATGCAGGGGACACGGGTTTGTGCCCCGGTCCGGGAAGATCTCACATGCCGCGGAGCGGCTGGGCCCGTGAGCCATGGCTGCTGAGCCTGCACGTCCAGAGCCGTGCTCCACAACGGGAGAGGCCACAACAGTGAGAGGCAAAAAAAAAAAAAAAAAAAAAAAAACACCTACCTACATATAAGTCTTTGCCTAAGTCTCTGCCTTCAAGGGAACTCAGGGTAAGATCACTGGTACTAGAAAGAGCTACACAGATCAGAGCCTCAAGATGGGACTGTGGAGTTCAATGAAGACCACACTGCTGGGGGTAAGTGGGGTAGTGGTAACTCCTGGCATGGTAACTACTAGCTTCACAAATGCTACTGGTCTCCCCTGTGGTAGACTGGGACAAGGTAGGGGTAGAGGGTGATGTATGGGGTTGGGTGGTGGCTCTGGTCCTTGAACATGTGGGCAGTTGGCTGACTTTGTCAATATATTTTGCAAGTCTTGAAAAAAGAAACTGAAAGGGTCAAGTCAGCCAACTATCAACTCAGGGCTTTCTGTGAAACGCAGAAAGCCTTCCATGCCATGTATAAGGAGACTCACACCTCGTAGCCACAGGCAGACTGTTGAAAATCAGACCCCAAGAACTAACTGTAGCAGTGACAACACTGCAAAGGAGACTAAATGCACAACCTTAGACTATCTCCTATGTGACAATAATAGGAAAAGAATGGGACCCTGAGACCCACATGGGGACCTCTGGGTGGACAGGGAGGGAGGCTTTTCCTGAAACCTTGTGCAGGGCAAGAGAAGCTCCACCCCTAACCCCTCGCCAGAGGAAAGAAACCTGACCTTACTTAGAGATTCTGCAAGGACTTCATCTGAGGCAGGTGTCTTTCAGTATGACTCTGCTCCTCCAAGATATGTGCCCTGTCTGCCTCATCCTGTCCTGGCCAGTAACCAGAGCCTGGTCACATGCAACTACAGCTGGACAGCACATCCCTAGACGGGGCGATGGCCAGCAGGCAGTAGCTTCCACGCTGAAGGGATGGCTTTCTGATGCAGACCTCAGAAAGCAGTGAGCACAGGTGAGAGTGGATTCTGAGGGAGTCCAGGCGAGGTACGACGATAGAGAGCTTGTTGGCATGGGAGCACTCGCCTGTGAATTGAGGGTCGAGGTCCTGTCAAAGCCTCCTCGGGGCAGCGCTAATACCCTCCTGGGTCGGTGGCCCAGGGAATGAGGCGGTGGATGATGGAGTGACTTTGGCAGAATCTTGGGGTCAGAAGACTACTGAGGTGGGAACATCAGGCTGGAAGCACCATGCGAGCCTGAGAATGGTGACGTAACTCTGCGCTGAGATGATTTCCGAAGGCTCTTCTACAAAGTTCTGGCGGGATCAAGCACCAGTCACCCATGGGGGTTATCAGCTCAATACAGCTCCTTGCGGTGGCTTCCCTCCTTCCCTATCTCACTTTCCTAGTCCCTAATTTCTTCTCCCCGAGATGCTTCCCACACAAGCTCTCTGAGCAAAAGCTAAGAGGCTGCTTCCGAGGAGCGAAGTTCCAGGCGCGGTAGAGAATCCGGAGGCTGCTCCTGGCCCCGCCACTGGCTCCAAGCACTGACGCTTCCTGCTGCAGCGTCCAGGCCTCAGTGGGTCCTCAGCACGTGACAACTCCCTCCTTCCCTTCTTCACCCGTCCCCTGAGTCAGTAAATTTGGACGGCGGTTAAGGGCAAACAACTCCCTGAGACACAGAACAATGACCTCTGCTGCTCTGTGCCTGCCCGAAGCCCCTGTGAACTCGCTCTTCCTCGGCCCTGACTCCGCTTCTCCTTCCCCAGCACACGGTTTGCCTCCCTGGTCCCTATGTAGCCTCAGGATAACTGTGTCCCCCAGAGGGATCGAATCCCCTCCTGGGGAAATCAAAGGGCAGATGAGGAATTAGTCACCAGACTGTGTCACTTTGAATACAAGGAAGAGGGAAAGGAAAGGAGGTGTAGGAGCGGGTGGAGGCGGACGGGCAGGGGAGCGGCCGGGAGAGGGGAGAGGCAGGAGGGTAGCAGCGCTGTGGTTGAGGAGTTCACACGTTTGATTTTCTTTCATCATCACAATACATTTGCAAGGTGTTCTCCTGTCACACAGATGAGGGAGCCAAGGCTCGGGGTCCCTGCCTTAAACACCTGATTCCTAAGCTAAACTGACAGCTAGGAGCTGCAGGTGGTGCCACCACAAGAGCCAGAGACAGAGCTTGATTAAGAATGAGGGAAACCGGGGCTTCCCTGGTGGCGCAGTGGTTAAGAATCCACCTGCCAATGCAGGGGACACAGGTTTGAGCCCTGGTGCGGGAAGATCCCACATGTCGCGGAGCAACTAAGCCCGTCAGCCACAACTACTGAGCCCGCGTGCCACAACTACCGAGCCCGCGTGCCACAAGTACTGAAGCCCGTGCTCCGCAACAAGAGAAGCCACCGCAGTGAGAAGCCTGCACACCGCAACGAAGGGCAAACCCCGCGCGCAGCAACTAGAGAAAAGCCCGCGCGCAGCAACAAACACCGACACGGCCAAAGATAAATAAATGAAAAAAAAAAAAAAAAAGAATGAGGGAAACCAAGCAGACCAGATACACAGATGCCTTAGGCCTCTGCCTCCTTCAAGCCTGGATTTATCTGGAAACACCAAGTTATAGGGGAACTTCATCTAACGGGAATGCGGGCAACCAGAATATTTTCATTTTTCCCTCTGCTTAACAAGTAATGGTCACCAAAAAGTATAGAGGGAGCAATTTCCAGGGGAAGAGGGCACAAAGGCTGTGAAGAGAAGCACCGGCTGCACTGGGCCCCTCGAGCTCTGAGCACCAGGATGAGGCAGCCCAGAACCAGGGCAGAGGACCAAGCCAGCTGCTGTTGACAATACAATGAACTTAACCACGACACCCCAGGCAATGGGACCAGAACGCCTTCAACTGTTCTGCTTTGCTTCTGGAAGGTCCAGGGCGTTACACCACCTCCCTTTGCTTTCCTGATAAGGTCTTCGCCCAGGAATTTCCACCTATGCCAATGAAACAGCTTATTTCTTCCTATACTGTATTGCTTTCTCAAGGCTCC
>NW_006781377.1:2784817-2787842 GCF_000442215.2 Lipotes vexillifer | reverse complement strand
GTCCTCCTAACTCCTTGCCATTGCAGCATTCTTCTTTAATGTCAGGTCCTTTGTAAATTGTACATTCTTTCTCCATTTCCAGTAATAACTAAGCTTCAAAGACTCATAATACCCTAGAGCTGAAGGGACCAATTTTTTTTAATTCAGGAAAAAATTAGGGCTTCCCTGGTGGCGCAGTGGTTGAGAATCTGCCTGCCAATGCAGGGGACACGGGTTCGAGCCCTGGTCTGGGAAGATCCCCCATGCCACGGAGCAACAAAGCCCGTGAGCCACAACTACTGAGCCTGCGGGTCTGGAGCCTGTGCTCCGCAAGAGAGGCCGCGATAGTGAGAGGCCCGCGCACCGCGATGAAGAGTGGCCTCCACTTGCCGTAACTAGAGAAAGCCCTCGCACAGAAACGAAGACCCAACACAGCCATAAATAAATAAATAAAATTAAAGAAAAAAAGAAACAATTATATAGCATTTACCCTAAGCCACACACACGGTTGAACTCCTTGAAATTATTAACCTATTTAATAATACTCATAACAATTCTATGAGTAAGGTACAGTTATTATCCCCACTTTTTTTCAGATGAAGACCCTGAGGTCCAACAAGATTAAATAACTTACTTTGGGTCAGACAACCAGGAAGTGGCAGAGCCAGGAAGTCTGGCTCCAAAGTCTGTGCCTTAAGAAAAGTCTTAACCTTAGGGGTCATTTCATCCATCCCCTTCATTTTACAGAGGAGACTCAAACACAGAAAGCTAAGTGATTTGTGCAAAGATAAGGTAGACTGTGGGCTGGTGTGCAGGTTTTCTGATTTCCAGTTCAATGTTTTTGCTCCCGTATCCCAAGGCTGGGCTCCAGACAGCAGTCTTCACCTCTAGGCTACATTTCAACGATGGTTTCCCATGAGTTCAACTGACCCATAGCTTTAGAATATCATCGTGGATCTTCATTTTACCAAGGTTGTGTAGAAATACATGGGACGTTGTTAAGGCTCTGCACCTAGTCCTTTGGGGCTTTAGAATCAGGTGATCCAGGTCCTAGGGCTTCCTGATCAGCTGTGAGACCCTGGCAGGTTCCTTTCCCTCTCTAGGAAGTCTAGTTGGTATACGGGAGGGTGCCCTGCACACTGTAAGAAACCTATAAATCCTATAATTACAATAATGATGATTAGTACTGTTAAAAGCATCGCGTTTTACCCTTGATTTCTGCAGAGTTTGTGAAGTGGTGACGAGGATGTAGTCTCAGATGGTCACTGTTGCTCAAGGCAGGAGGACCTTGTGCTGAGCTGGGTGTTGGGGGGATACGGGAGGCTGGGGGCAAAAGCTGGAAACGCAGCCGTGTTCCTGTCATTACCAGCTCTGGATAATAGTGGTGTGGGGCAAAATGGAAGGCTGTTAATAATAGAGAAACTGGGGGTCATGGAGACATACGTCTGCATGGGCCCCATCCCCCAGCCCTGGGGCGCGTGCCTTCACCTGCTCTTTCATATCTGCCGTTACTGTAGCATCGAATGCAAACCTCAGGTCAGACTGATGCATTTGGTATTTCCGCTGTTTTCTCAGCCACCTCTGTCACTGGACATCGGGAGCCCTTCAAGGACAGGAACCCTTGTCTTTTATCTCTGTATCTACAAAGCCAGCAGCGTGGTTGGCTTTCAGGAAATGGTGGGTGAATAGGGAATGAACGAATGCTTTTTTGACTTCCTTGAATAGCAACCATTTTGCCTTTGCCCAGCAGCCCAGGACTCCCAGGGTTGTGGTCAGGCAGGACTAATATTGGGCTGGGGGAGTCAATGGAATTTTCAGGAAGTGTGGGAAGAGACAGTGAAGCCTGGAACTTTTGTCGATTCAGTTTCTGAGAAGCACTGTGGGGTAGTTCTCCAGGATTTCATCACGCAACCCCCAAGGCTGCCCATAACTGCCTCTGCATCAGAATACTCTCCTATACATATTAAGAAACAAAAACTAAATCAAGTAAGTATTTAAAAAACTCAATCTAGCACTTTGTCTTGTGGGCACTTTAATCCCTAGGAGATACTCAGACAGCTGCAGTTTTTGGCTTCAAAGACAATTTTAAGAAAGGAAGTGGGGATAAAGGCCCTGAGAGAGGCGATGCCAATTCACACATTCTTTGTGTATACTTCAAAATTGAGACTATTGAGAACTCCTTAATGACAGGAAGAAAGTATAAACTTGGTAGGGCTCCTACAGCACCTAGCATTGGCTATGCACACAGACAATGCTCAATAAAAACTGGATGGATGGATGGATGGATGGATGGATAAATGGATGGTGGATGGATGGATGGATCGGTGGATGGACAGAATACAACTTTCTACTGCCGCCATTGCCAACCGTCACCTGTAACTAGTGTAACTCTATAGTCAGAATAACCTAATAACCTGCCATGCTCTTTCCCATTAATTCTCTCTGGACTGCTTTTGCACAGAACTGATATCTACTTGTTGTCTGTTCTTTATTCAGTCATTCAAAAGAAAACTCTGTCTCCCTCATCACCTAATAGTAAAACCCTCTACGTACACCAGTGCCTTCTCACACGAATCAAACAACATAATACAATGGTGTTTTCATTCACTGTATTGTGTCTCCATCTGAGTAAGAGATGAAATCAGAGATGTAGTTAAAGTCTAAGACAGATGCTTTCTTTCTTCTGTCATTGATCTGGCACTAGCTATGGTGTTTCAAAACAAAAAAAGCAAAACATGCTAACAATAAACTAGCATTCGCTCCTTACCTGGGGTAGGGGAGGGGCTAATGTAAATTAGTCTCTGTAAGTCCTTTCATCTGTCATAACTCTTTGTCCCAAATAACTCATTGCCATTCCTACAGCTCAGGTCATCTTCACCCATGTCCAAACTCCTTCTCAGAGAACTTTATTCCTTCTGTCCCTCCCGCTTTTGTGTAATTCCCTGTCTGCCCCAGATTTTGAGTGATAAAGATTTCCAAGGCCGGATAATTCTTGGGCTGGGAATAGGTGATTCATGGAGAGACAGTCTTGGAAGAGAAGGGAAGG